>NC_043707.1:67532768-67541906 GCF_006229205.1 Suricata suricatta
AGAAGCCAGGCCTGCCCTTGGGAGCGTGCCCCAGAATCACGAGTCTAGTTTCCACAAGGATGAAGGGCCAGGGCTGGGAGAGGCCTGTCGGATAATGACGGAAAGCAGCGCTCGCTCAGCCCCCTCAGTGGGGCTTGGTCCCAAGGCCGCCCTTTGGCTTCCAAGATAAGACAGCGGCCTGGGTCCGAGGCCCTAAGAGCACACTGAGGGAGGGCGAGCTGGGCGAGGACGCAAGTGGTTTTACTGGGCGCCCGCAGCCACCCTATGCCTTTCGCTCTTCCTGAGCGAGGCAGAGGCTGCGGTCCCAGGGCCTCTCCGTCCCGCCCGCCCGCCTGCGGTCTTCCGCGCGAGGCTCAGCCCGGCCCTGCAGGCGGCGCGAATCAACGCCCAGCCCGCAATGTCTGACCCGGGCAGCAAAGGAGCAGGAAGGAGACCCTCTGAAGGAGGCGCAGGCAGCCCCGCGGAGGGCGGGGAGGAAAACCGTATTTATTGGATTGGCATTTCTCTTAACGGAGCTTTTTCCTAATGATATTTACTTAACTGTATTTGACAGCAGTTACGAACACGTCTCCGGTAAACAGGATCTATACTCCTGCGCCTACAACTGCCTGTCAGTTCCTAAGCCAATCGCAGTAATAACCGCTGCATCATTTTAAATGTGGCTAAACCGACGTTGGACAAAATCAATCTGCCATATGCTGGCTCTGAAGGAAATCACTTGCACAGTTTGACGAATGGCTCGCAGTCCCTCCAGCAATCCATAACTCGCTCTCTTTCTTCTCCTTCTCCCCCCCCTCTCTGCACCCCCTTTTCTCCCCTTTACTCGGAGAAGCTCTCCCTTCCGTTTTACCCTTTTTCGCCGACTCCAGGTAATCCGAAATGGCACTGACCCTTCTCATCCTCCGATTACCTCTTTGAAGCATGAACTTGGGATAAAATCACACATCAGAAAATTCGCGGTAATTATTTTGCGATGCTATCAGCACCGATCAATCACGCGCGCGGCCCACTGCTGGAATGCCCGGCGAAGCCGGGGACGCGGACTCGCGTCCCGCCTGACTGACAGTTTTGGTAATTAAGTGATTGTATAGACCTCTCCGACTGTTCTAACAACCTTGTCAGGGCCTGTCTGTGGACAGAACAAGCTGAAATCAATGTGCTTCCTGCTCTCTGAGCAGTTCTGATCGTGTACTCAGACTGATCCGGGAGGAGGAATCTGACAAAAGGAAAACAGTAGCTCTAAACGATCGGATTATGGGGGAGGGGAAGGGGAGAGGTAGAAAGTTTACTTCTTTGTTGGGGGAAGGAAAGACTGGAGGCTTGCATCGGGTCTTTAGAGCGACGCTGGGCCGGGCGCCTGGTGGGGGTGTATGAAACGAGAGTCCGGATCCGGGTACTGGGCGGCTGGAGGTACCTCCCCCCCCCTTTGGGACGGGTTCCGGGGTAGGGGTCTTCTCGGGTTGCAGCCGAGGGGCCCGGCCAGGCCGCGGACCGTAGCGTCCCCGCACTCCGAAGCCACGATTCGGCGGTTCAATACGTTTTCACCCGGATTAGAGGCAGAGGCTGGAGGCTCAGTGTAAATGTCACGCAGCAGCTTTTAATAAAGAAATGTTCAGATTGTTAGATTGCGCAGTACAGTGTGAGTTCTGTGCCCCCCTCTTCCCAATCCGGCTTCGCCCCCCCCATTCCTGAACACGCATCACACCTCATCGCGCGTTACAAATACATTACATATTCAGAGCGATCTCGCCGCGGCGCCCGCGGGAGGGGCACTCTCCCCGAGCTTAACATGCACCTCGCGGAGGGCTGCAGGACGCCGGGCCGACCGCGGGCACCGAGAGGAGGAAGAAGACCCAGAGCCGACCTACTCTGCGGGCGCTTCTTTTGCACTCTCGCCCTCGAGTCCGGGAAAAGAATTCCCATTGGGAAGCGGGTCCTAAGAGCGCCGAGCAGGGGGGCAGGACCTCCAGTTCTCGGCCAAGGGGCTCCAGTTAAGAGTATTTTAATTCTTTCACATCGGCCCTCCCAAACCTTAAAAACCAATTGAAGGCACACACACAACAGGGGGAATGGTAGCAAAATCAATCCGCGGAGTTCAAAGAGCCGAGGCGCAGGAGGAGGCTGCTGGGTGCTCGGCGCTGGGCCCAACGCGCAGCGGAGGGGCCCATCGACCCTGCCGCGACGGCGGACCCACTCAGCAGACTCCTGGCGGCGTGTGTGTGTGTGTGCGCGCGTGCGTGTGTGCGTGCGTGCGCGCGCGCGCCTGTGTGTGTGTGTGTGTGTGTGTGTGTGTGTGTGTGTGTGTGTGTGTGTGTTGCGGGGCAGCACACCCTAATCTATCCCACTGCTTGTCTGTCTCCTACCCTCTGCCAGCCAAGAGCCGCCTATCCTCAGAGAGAAAAATGTGAATGTGGGCACATTACGCACCATTAGGGAGACACTACAGTTTTAATGTGGCCTAATTAGTGCCGCTAACCGAGCAAATATTATTATATTGAATAATGATAATATGATGAAAATATTAATGCTTTTGAACTTTGCACGTGGGAGCCGTTCCTTCGGGTCTCCCGGGACACCCCAAGCATGCTCAGACCTACTAGCAGACGCAGTTCGACGCATCTCTGGGAAGGCAAGCCCACAGGCCAGCTCAGAACATTCGTGTGTCGTCGCAGACACATTAACCACACCCTGGGCCACGCCGCTAATCACTCGCCACGCAAAAGACCTCCTTCTAACGGCGTCGTCTTTTTTTCCACTCCCGGTAGCAGGTGGTAAGAAGCAAACCCTACAGGAGTCAGCCGGAGTCCCTCTTCGACTGAGCTTCTGCTCTGCACCCCAGGAATGTGGCGGTGTGCGCGCCGGGTGCGTTCTGCTTTAACTAGAGCCGCCAGGCAGGTGGAGTTGCAGAAGGGCCCACTTAATTAGCATTTAAATTCACAGCCCCCTCTTGTTGCCAACTACTTCTCCCTTGGGAATTTGGTGAAAAGTAGGCATTTAACAATTAGGAAATGGGGAAGGCACCTCAAAATAGAGATTCAAATCTTAATTCTCTTGGCGAATTTGGAAGACCAAAGGCATGAGGAAACGTGAAGGGGTTGGCTAGAAGGCACGTTAGTGGCTGGACACGATGTGCCCGTGTCCCAGAGGATTAGCACATCCACTCCCTCTTCCCTTTACGCACCCCACCCCATTCTTGCGGAGCCCAAGGAGACTGAGCCGAGGTGGCTGGCGGTCCTGTCCTTGCTGCCTGAAGACAGGCCAGTTCTTTCCTGTTTGCTGAGCTGGTGTGGGCAAGGGCCTAAGAGAGTTCAAAGTAACGCGACCGTTCAGTCCCGGGAAATGGGGATGCGTGGTCCTGGCCAGAGAGCGCCCCCTCTCGGGCTGAATTGCTACCTCTCCCTGCCTGCGACCCACAGTTCGAATTTCTGCATATTTTTGGGAGCTCCTTTGCGGAGGCAAAGTCCCTATTAGCTGATACCGTTGTTCTCGCACGCAATCCCTTCTCCCCTGCCTGGTGCGTCTGGACCAGTTCATCAGGTCCCAGGGCAGGGGCGGGCGGTTCGGCCGGGTTGAATCCAGGAGTTGGAGATTCTGTAGACCTCAGTGGCTGCCTGAGCGGTCGGAGACCGCCCCCCACCCCGCTAGGTCTGGGAATCCAGCCCCGCCCGCACCAGAGGCAGGAGCCGGGGCGGGGAGCTTTCAATTTGTTCCAGTGATGGCTCTAACTTAATAAGGCGATTGATTAGCGCTCAAAGTGCCGTTTTAATTAGCCGCTTGTTAATTAACATCGCAAATGAATTTTCCCTTCTCTGATTGGCATCTTCGCCCAGCGCTCTGAGGCTTTCTTTTCTCCTCTGCCTCCGCCCCTCCATTTCCTCTTAACCTCAGGAGTTGATACAAGATTCAGCTACCTTACTGAACATTAGAGGCCTTAGAGTCATTTTTATCGTGGGACGTGGCAGTGTCACCTGGGGATCCTTTCATTTCCCAGGAGCTGGTCTTCGATGGACAATGATTTAGTTTAGGAGGAGTGAAGTAAAATCCTCCTCCCCCTTCTGCAGCTGAGGTCTGTAGGCATGTGTAGTTCGTTTCTGATCCCTCTACGGTATTCTAAGAGAATTTTGTACCTTCCTGCAGCAGAGATCTTTAGAGCCAACATATCCCCACAAACTGGTGCCCAGCCAGGAGTTTGGACAATTTGTGGACATCATCTCACCATTATTACTCTTAGCCACCCTACAAATCTCTATATCCCTCTACTTGGGATGCATCTCCTTTTTTTCATGACCAAAGATACACTTGGTTTCCTCCAGGAAGCCTCTCTGTTCTCCCAACTCCTTTTAAAGCAGGACTCTGGAGCCTCTCTTTTGCATCCCCATCATAGGAGGCATCATGGCATTTACACCATTTCCATCATGTTCAAGCTCTCATCAACCCTCTGAGGTGGGCTAGTGTCTCATTCTCAAGCACCAGGCATAGAATGCACATACAGTAAGTGTTTATTGACCGAACGAACAAAAGGAGTGAGGGAAGAAGGGGAATTAAATATGGTTGCTGTAGGGCACCTGTAGCTAGAAATAACTGCCACCTTTGCATTGTTCATTTGTCAATCTCTTGCTTCACAATTTGTAAAGTGATTTTACATAGAAGGTCTTATTTGGTCATCACAATCACTCTATTCTAGGCAAGAACTAGTCTTCCCCTTAATAGACAAGAAAGGTGGTCATCAGAAAGGTTAAGTGCCTTGCTCAAGAGCACTGGAAAGTGCCAAAATGAGATTAAAATTCCCTCTTCCAGAATTCTGTCTCTACATCTCCACTGGCCCTCCTCTTGATCTGGCCCAACACATATCTGACCCCCAAAGGATCTCCAACCTCACTAGGTCTCTGCTAAACTGCTGCTCTTTGAAGCTGTGATGAATTTATAGCTCTCACAGATTTTTTAATGATACCAGAGCTACCTCTCAAAACTTTTATTCCTCTAGGAAAATTAGTGTTTGCAAAGGCTATCATTTTTGATAATATAATATCATTATTATTATTCTGTTAAAGCAGTTTTCAGTTACCTTCTTCTTTTCATCTACTTAGTTGTCTCTCTTGGCTCCCATCACCACTCTCCTGGGTTCTGTCTATATAAGGGACTCGATTTCAGTATTTTCATGTCTTTCTCTTTATTACATTATGTTTCTAAGCAAATATACATCAAGTCCTCATGCAGTTGGAAATATTTTTATATAATGAAAAGAAAAATAAAGGAAACTTCCGACATTCCTCTAGCTTTCAAACGTTGAGAGGTCAGGATATCGTCAGGGAGTCAGCCTTAGTAGGGGAAAGCTTAAGTGTGCATCTCTCATCTTTAACAGAAAGAAACAATAGCCAGCATTCTCGGCTAGGGGCTCTTGGCGCCGCCCTGTGGAGGGAAGCGCCTTTGCACTTCATTCCTGTAACTTGGCATTGTCATCTTGTAGACCTTTAGAAACGTTTGAATTAAACATGATAAGAAGAAACGCCAGTTCCAAGTTCAATGTAATCTAGAGGTGCATTTCATCAAAGTTCAGTTCCTTTAAAAACCGATGCTCCAGTTTAAACACAATCCCAAATCTCACCCGTCAAACTGAATGAAGGAAAGTATATATGAATTAAAGAATAAAACTTGTTAAAAGACATGAATGTTTCAATCATGATTTGTGGCAGGGAGGTAATATTTAGTGGTAATCAGGACTTATATATCCTTTAAAGCAGAAGGAAAAGTTTGTCCTCTATTATCCACATTTGTCAAATATCTGCTTTCTGTGCAAGGATTCCAAAATCTTCCAAAAATTAAAGATTTTTCTTTCTTCCTCATGTCTTTTTTTTTTTTTTTAAGGACATGAAGTCCTGGAAGTGGAAGAACATTTTCAAACTTATGTCGTCTTAGGGGCTATATTTATTTGTATCTTAAATTTAGTGGGAAATTCTGAGATTAAATCCAGTTAATGCACTGCTTTCCTATACCTGGGAATTGAAAATGTGATGAGTCTACACCCTGTTCTATTTCTGAATTTTTATTTTTTAATGAAAAGTTAATTATGTTTGTTCTGCTAGAAAGTACCTGACTTTCTGGGTGTTTAGGTTATAAACACTCTCCAAAATAATAATAATAATAATAATAATAATAATAATAATGGCAAAAGAAGAATGTGTGTGGAGAAAAAAACTGAGAAAAGTTAAGAAACAAAAGCCCATCTGTGAAGAATTTGGTTTTCATTAAGTTTGCAATATGGTCTTTGGGACTCTCTTTTAGATATTCAGGCCGCCACTAGTGTTTCCTCTCTGGTAGGGACCCAAAGATAGGAGACTTGATAAAAGTCAAGGTCATATTTACCCCCTCACAATTGTTGTTCCTGAAAGCTGATCTCCTAACATCCCACCCAAAAAAATCTTCTCTGATCTTAACCTTTTCTTAAGAAAACATGATCCGAGACACTCACAAGGTGGGGCCTACTTGGCTTCCATTTTCTTTCCTTTTTAGAGTTTTCATAAATGGCACGCTATTCTTTTTCTAAAACTTCCACCGTCCTCTCTCCCTTTCTTTTTGGATTTCATTTTTCATACGGTCATTTCTCTCTCTCTTCCCTGCTAATGTTGTGAATCATTCCAACCTAAAAATCCTGTTGAACTGCCCCCAAACAAGCTGTGCAAGAAGCCTTTGGAGCTCTTGAGTCATTTTAGGCGTCGGATCAAAACAAAAACAGGCTTAAATGAATTATTTATCAAGGTCAAGCATACCTGATTTGTGCAATGTGGTTAGTTCTGGTCTTAAATTTTCTCCTCATTCCCACTACCCACCCAGAAGAGTAAGCAAGGGAAGTGCGGGTGGAACCCCGGGTTTAGGGGGCAGACGCACTGCATTTGGGTAGAGGTAGGTGATGTCAGAATGAGAAGAACCCTTGATGGTATTTGAGGGGAGAATAACGTGTAGCATGCACCTGTCGTCTGGGCAGCCCCAGTGCCCTTCCCACACAAGCCACGGGTGAGGGGTGCCAAGGCCACTAGGGTGTTCGGCTCCCAGGCCTCGTGGGTGGGACACCAGGGGCTTCTCTAAGACAGATGCCCGCGGGAAGAGTCCGGGGTCAGTGGTTCTGAAATACCCGTCCGGCTGGCAGGCCAACGCCTGGCTGGCAGGCTCCCAGGAGGGTCTGGTCAGTGAGCAGTTGCGGCTCCGAAGGCGGCGGATTCAACCCCCTCTCTGGGCATCATCCAGGCCCTCTGAGGCTGCCCAGCGCTGAGGGGCTCAACCCCACTCTGCGGGCCCGCCGCGCGCTCCCCAGGGGCTCCAGGCGCCCCCTCCGGCCCGCGAGGGCCTTTGCCTGCTGCTCGCCCCGCGTCCCCGCCTCGGCTCACAAACCCTGGCTCCTCTGCCAAACTCCTCGCGCCTTATGAGAAAAGCGAGAGCTGCCCGGATTGTGCATCTCCTCGCCTAGGTCTTTTCTCTCCCTGCTGTTCTCCTCAGAGACTGTCCCGTGGGCGGGGGGTGCACAAAGATAAGAAACAGCTCAACACACCCTTGAAATAACGCGGGCTTTTTCTGGGTCAAACGCAGTGAATTCCCTAGGAAAAGGCAGGAAGAGTGAGTCTCCAACCTTCTCCTTTCCGGACTAAGGGCTTACATGGATGCAGTCCCGACAGAAGGGCAGAATCTCATCCCAGGAGGTCATTTGCCTCCCTGACACCACCCCTCCCCACCCCCGTCCTCAACAGAAAAATAATCTGTCCCCCAGAAAGAGATTTTCAGAACTGCAACTAAACCCCAGATTTCGGTCCGCCCTTGGAGACTTTAAAGGCCATTTCCTACCATCATTCTGCACCTAGTCACGGAAGCGATGCCAGCCACTCAGATTCATAGGGTTCTTAAAATGGTAATTTGGAGTAAAATGTAACTCAAAGAACTTTGAATCATTCATTAGCACCTTATAATTACTCTGCTAATTAGGTTGACACGGCACTTAATCAGGAGTAATACGCCGTCTTGTCACTGGCACTTCCCATTACTCTGACATTCAACAAGAGACAGGTTGGAGACGTCCTAGAGAAAATAATGTAAGTTGATACCCTCCGACGAGGCGTCACAGTCAAGCCACGCTCCAGGTCCCAAGTGGATCCGCAGTGACTGTTTCCTTTCCAAATGAGCGGACGGATTGGTGGGGGGCGCAGGGAGAGAGAGAGAGAGAGAGAGAGAGAGAGAGAGAGAGAGAGAGAGAGAGAGAGAGAGAACGAGAACTGCTGTGGACCCGCCACCTGGGTTCCTGAGCCCCACGCCAGTCTGACACTGCGGTGAACCACTGTCGCCCTGGCCACTAGAGAACACCTCGGGGCACCATTTACCCTGTTCGGGAGAAAGTGTCTGGCCAGCCATTTCTTCCAGCACGGACCCTGATTGGTGACCAGACTTGGGTCCGCGGTTTTGAGCAGCAGGCGCCTTCCCCGCCCCACGCCTCCCCAGAGCGCCGGGTGGATGCGCTCATCCCGGCTCCGAGGCCGGCCGCCAAGCAGGGCCACAGCCTGGGCTCCTGGGCTATTTAGGGGCGAAATCGGAGGTCGGAGTCCAGCCGCCCACCCAGAGGTCCGGCTGCTGGAGTCAAATACTTTGCCGTGGATTCCTTCAGGGATCCCCTTTCTCTCCTCTCAGTGCCCTCGGACTGTTTAAGCGCGCGTTCGGGGATGCTGCGAGGGCGGCCGCGCTGGAGTCTAAAGGTAAGCCAGCCAGATTCCTTTTCCCTCACTGTCCTTTTTCTCCTCCCTCCTCGGACTTCTCAAGAAAAAGGACGCATCGTCGCTACTCCCTTGGTAATTTTTTTTGTTTCCAATTTTATCCCCTTGGCTCCCCTCTCTAGTCTATCTACCCCGTCTCTTCTCTCCTCTCTGCCTTTGCCCTCGCACGTGATTGTGGACACCGGGATCACTGCAAGACTAGGTGTTGGGCTTTGGGCTGCAGGCAAAGGGTTGAGCAGGTTCTCAAAAGAGCAGCGGGGCGCGAGCCGCGCTCGCTGACGGACTCGCGAGTCTCGCGTCCATTGGCTCCCAGTACGTCGGCGTCGCTTGCTCGCGCGGGCGCGGCCAATGGGAGCGCGGGGCCCGGCGCGCGGCCTCGGTGGCGGGG
>NC_043707.1:67542006-67603515 GCF_006229205.1 Suricata suricatta
GAGCCGCCCGGGAGCTCCGAGGGCGCACGCGACCGCCGGGGCTTCGAGGGCGCTGCACCTGCCAGGTCGGCCGCCGCCGCTGCCGCCTGGTGCCAGGCTGTGGGCAGACCCAGGTGGCGGCGGCAGCGGCGGCGGCGTCGGGGTCACCTCCCGCCGCCTGAGTCTTCGTCTGGGTCCCCTGCACCGCCGCGGCCGCTCCCACGTGCGCGACCGTCCCAGGAGCGCAGGCTCCGTTCTTCCTCAACAATTTTTGTAACTTTCCCCGTCTGTCTTCCCTTCTCCCCTTCTCCGCACCCTTACTTTATGAATAAGGCAAACAAAAAGTGTTCAAAGTGTCCACCGATTGCCACCTCCCGATTCTCCTTCCTTCCCTCCCCCGCCCCACTTTTTTGTTTTTTGAAAGCGGCGACAACATTGTTTAGTGTTTATTTTGTTTTACGATCGATAGCTCCCTTCGCTCGGTCGCGGCGGCTGCTGAGCGGCGAAGTGGCGTGGACCTCATGTAGAAATGACAACAATGGAAGGGGCCAGCGGGTCGAGTTTTGGAATAGACACGATTTTGTCCAGTGCCAGTTCGGGCAGCCCCGGCATGATGAATGGAGATTTCCGCCCGCTCGGCGAGGCCAGGACCGCGGATTTTAGGAGTCAGGCCACTCCATCCCCCTGTTCGGAGATTGATACCGTAGGAACGGCGCCTTCTTCTCCCATCTCCGTCACCATGGAGCCCCCGGAGCCGCATCTGGTAGCAGAAGGGCCCCAGCATCACCACCACCTCCATCACAGCCAACAGCCGCCGCCGCCAGCCGCGGCCCCCACGCAAACTTTGCAGCCTTCACCCCAACAGCAGCCGCCGCCGCCGCCGCCGCCGCCGCCGCAGCCACCGGCCCAGCAGCTGGGCTCGGCCGCCTCGGCCCCCAGGACTTCCACCTCTTCTTTTTTAATCAAGGACATCTTGGGCGACAGCAAACCTCTGGCGGCATGTGCACCCTACAGCACCAGCGTCCCTTCTCCCCACCACACCCCGAAGCAGGAGAGCAACGCGGCTCACGAGAGCTTCAGGCCAAAGCTGGAGCAGGAGGACAGCAAAACCAAACTCGACAAGCGGGAAGATTCCCAGAGCGACATCAAATGCCACGGTGAGTCGCGCCGCTTCGGCCGGCTGGCTGAGCGGTGTAGCTTCTCGTCCTTCGGTTCCCGGTCTCCCCTTCCGAACCCCTGCCAGTGTCTGAAGCGGGCTACCTCCCGGAGCCTCTGGGGCGATCGCGCCGCAGCCAAAACAGCTACGGGAGGGAGGCCTGGGCGGGCGACCGGCGGACTCGTCCGAAGTTCGGCTTATTGTTTCATTGCCACCTCTCAGCCTCCGCAGTCCCACTCCTTTCTTCGTTTTACTTAATTTTAATTTATTAGGAATAGGGCGGAGGCAGAGGGGAGCAGAGGGGATCTGACGGGCATACTTTCGTTGATAAAAGGGAAGTACTTGAGATTTTTCTAGCTGAGACCTTGGGGGTGGGAATGGGGTGAGGTGGGAGAGGGGAACGCGCTTAGCCAGCGTGGTGTCTAGGGGTGTGTGCACAAAGTATTTATTCTTTAATGTAAATTATTTCGTTCCCCCCTCCACCATATTTTCTAAACACCTTCACAGGAACCATCAGATTTAATGACGGAAAATTTTCCAAGTTGAGTAACAAAGCAACTTTTTAAAATTAGATTGTGATGAACATAGGGAAGCCAATAAGGTAAAAATTTATAACCAGTTTCTCAGTTTTTAAAATACCCTTCTGACTCCATGGTCCCAACCGAATATTTGCATTTCAGTAAGATTTTCGTCTCCCTACAAGTAATTGGGAAATAGCATTTATGAAAGTAAAATGTTACGGAATTGGACTCACTTGTTTTTTTAAAATCAGAAGATGACAATTGAAACGGTCCTTCACCCTCCCTTGTCCGTTTTCTCGTCAATTTCATAAGAAAGTGTTCTGGTCTTTGCACAACAAAAGAGTTTGAACATGTCAGGAGATTTATTTTTCCCCCTTTACTAATAAGTTTGTTATTATTATTATTAACCTTGCCATCTCTGGGAAAGATGTGTGCTGACTATCTGGAAGGTAGGATACTGGCTCCTCGTTTTACTATTATAACATTAGCATAATAGTGCCCAAAACAGATGTACAGTCTGGTCTGGCGATTTTTTGTGCACCAACCTCCCCAGTGGGTCAATTAGAGAGATTATTGTTCTTCCTGCAGGGAAGATCAAGGAGCGCAGCAAAAACGGGTACAAACAGAGAGGGATTGACATATCGATTTCCCAGCATTTCAGTAAAAAACCAAAGTTGACAAATAGAATCCGGAAATCTCTGGGCTGTCACCTGGATGGGCTCAGTGATTTTGAGCTCTGCTTGGTGTCTGGGTGACATATTCTCTCTGAAGCTTAAGACTCAACGCAAGCAATGCAGAGAACTCGATTCCAACATTTGCCAAGTGCATCTGAAGAAGGAAAACAAATGCCTATAACTTTCAATAATCAGAAAAAGTGAAATGAAAAAGGTGTCCCTTCCTCCAAACAAAATCAGAGTGGAAAGATCTTTTGAAAACTACCAAATCAGGCAAAAATGAGGTCATAGAGAAAAAGGTAAAGGAATGGGACAGGGTCTCCCCCCCTCCCCCCACCAAGGCAGTGAAGGAAACAATAACGAAAGGAACCTGTATAGTAAAAAAAAAAACAAAAAAACTTTTTTTTTTTTTAACTTCCAAAGATAGGAAGATGACACAACCTTTTAGAATCCTTTTAGGAGTGCCACACAAAGTTCCAGACTCCTTGGCCTTGGTCTTCTTTCTCTGTACTGGCTAAGGTCCAAGTTTGTGTGTGATGAGGGTGGCATAGTCCCCCAAGACCAGCAGCTGAGTTGGGGTTGAGAAGTGTTTGCCAGGAGGACACTCCCCCCTTCCTATCCCACAGTACCTCACGGCTATGGGTTTCTACCATAGGAACAAAGGAGGAAGGAGACCGGGAAATTACAAGTAGCCGGGAGAGTCCCCCTGTGAGAGCCAAAAAGCCTCGAAAAGCCAGGACAGCTTTCTCTGACCACCAACTCAACCAGCTGGAGCGCAGCTTTGAGCGGCAGAAGTACCTGAGTGTGCAGGACCGCATGGACCTGGCTGCTGCGCTCAACCTCACAGACACCCAAGTCAAGACCTGGTACCAGAACCGCAGGTAAGGGAGGCTGTGTCAGGGAGCAAAGGCATCTGGCCATCTAGGTCATGGCCACCACACCAATCTTCTTCCCTCCTGGCCCTGGGAGACTCCAGGGACTCAGACTGAGGCCCCAGAGTGGGCCCCTGGGGGCTTTCTGGCTGGAGCAGGGATTAGCCACACCCCCAAGGTGAGAGGGACCCATTGGCAGCTGGAGTTCGGAACATTGTGCCCAATGTTCCCGTCTGAGTGTCTTAACATATGCTGCTTTCCCTCTTAAACCCGAGTGGCTGGAATCCACTCCCCCCTGCCCCCAAATCGATCAAGCCACACCTTCTCAAATTGAGACATCTGTGCAGCTGACACTCAGGCCTATAGAGCCCGCGCCGTGCACCCTTTGGGCCTGCCCCAGGCTGGTTCCGAGCGTCTACAGCTGGCCACACAGCCTGGCTATTTCAGTTCGGGAGGGGCTGCCCCACTGGCCTCAGCTTAAATGTCCTTGCTTCGACTTATGAGGTAGCCGACCAGGCATCCAGACTGAGGGTCTGTCCCCCGTATTTGTCACCTCAGAGCCTGCCAGGAACCACTGCCTCCACTGAGAGGAAAGCAGGAAAGGGGCTGGCAGTGCTCACGGGCCCCTGAACGGTAGTGCGAGTCCAGGCAATCCGAGGCCGAAGTTATGCTGTGTTTCCAAGCCTGGCAGTTGTCTCCCTTGCCTTGATTTTTTTTCCTCCCCCTCCTTTTCTCTCATTTGTCTTCTAATCGTCCATAAGTGTGGTTGGAAATGCCCATCCAGTTGTCATCTTTACCATAATTTTCTGTCTCATTACATACGGTTTCAGCCACCCTAATTCTGTCGGAAAACATTAGTGTCATTTGTAGCCAATTTAAAATGGGCGACATGTTTATTAATTTGGCTGAAGCTGCTGGGTATGGATGGCCCACCAGCCCTGAGTTCCTTCATGGGGCATTTGAGCAAAGGCCTGTTCAACTCTTCTTCCTAACGGGGTTCGGTGGGGGAGGGAAGCGACCGAGAAGAGCTGATCACAGGTTTTAATTGTTACTCTCTTCCAGAGGAGAGAATATCTTGAAATGTATCTTTCCCCTCCTGAAATGGCCTCAAGGTACTGTCACCTTGGAAGAGCCCTCCCTCAAATGAATTCCATTTTGAAACCTTGCTGCCTCCCTTGCCCCAAGACTCCCCCCGCCCCGCTGTTGGGTCCTGTCAGAATGAAGGGAGAGATGTCTCCGCAGCCGCTGGGGACTGAGAGGGGCAGGGTCCGGCCCCCGGAGTCTCCCCGTCCCTTTGTTTATGGTTTCTTCTCGCTAGGCCTGGAGGAAAGGAGGAGGGGCAGAGAGTGGACACTCTGGGATTGTTGGGGGGCCACTTGGGGCAAGGAATTAGAGGAGGAGGGAAGGGACCACCTACAGAAAAAGTGGTCCCAGTTGGCCTTTGGGAAAGTTTCAGGAAGTAGCCTAAGTATAAGGGGGGCAGCAGCAGAGCAGAGGGTCATGAAAAGGCAGCAAAGCTTGTGGAATTTCATTTATGTATGTCTCAGATATTAAGGGTGGAACTTACGAGGTTGACTTGAATTTGGGCCATTCTGTGAGCAAGACAGGGCGGACAGGGCTAGGAGATGTGGTTCATTCCCGGTCCTCAGAGCATGCCGTCTTCCTGTCCCCGGAGAAGGAGAAGGCAGGAGAGGGTGAGAGAAGGGGTCTGAGTGCCCGCACGGAGCCCACAGCTGCGGGGTGCCTGCACGCCTGCTTTTTTTCAGGACCAAGTGGAAGCGGCAGACCGCGGTGGGCCTGGAGCTGCTGGCCGAGGCGGGGAACTACTCGGCCCTGCAGAGGATGTTTCCGTCGCCTTATTTCTACCACCCGAGCCTGCTGGGCAGCATGGACAGCACCACGGCCGCCGCGGCCGCCGCAGCCATGTACAGCAGCATGTACCGGACTCCTCCCGCGCCCCACCCCCAGCTGCAGCGGCCCCTGGTGCCCCGCGTGCTCATCCACGGCCTGGGGCCTGGGGGACAGCCGGCCCTCAATCCCTTGTCCAACCCCATCCCAGGCACCCCGCACCCCCGGTGAAGAACGAGCGACTGACAGCGCCGTGGTCCTTTCCCCGCCCCCTCCCCGACTGGACCACAGCCCGTCCTCTCCCCGCTCTAGGCCTCGAGGCCTCTCTCAAAAGCGACCCGGGAAGCAGAAAAGTAAGAGAAGAAGCCGCTCACCAATGGGAGGGGGGGCCCCCAAAGAGGAGCCAGCCCTTCGCTCTCCATCTCCCCACCCCCAGAAAACAGGGCTGGAAAGCCCCCCTCAGCAGTGTGACTGGCGAAAATGGTGCCCCCACACAGAGTGCGACCAGTAAGTGAAAAACATCAACAAAAACAAAACCTCAAGTTCTTTTTAAAAATGACTTTAGGGACAACCAGGAGGGAGGGGGGAGGGGTGAGGAGGGAAGAAGGAAGGGCACGAAGAGGAAGCCGTTTGGGCAAAGAGAATTGTAGATGGACAGACAAACCAGATTCTGAGGCCCAGGGCGTTGCTGTGGACATTCCGTCTGCCCCAGAGAAAAGAGGAGGGTAACTGAGAACTTTGCACTGATTTCTCATGACCTTTTTTCTTTTGGAAAAGTGGCATGCTCCATAATATGAAAAAAAAATGTACATTTGAAAGACTGAGTGATAAGTGATATATCATATTTATTATATGTTGTCCAAAAAAGAGTCAGTTATATACGTTAGTAAAACATGATTTTTCTTTTCATGTCTTTTTGATTCCGTAAAATAAATGCTTAGACAAAAATATAGATTTTTTTGTGATTGAAAATTACAAAAATAAAGTTTATCTTTTTTTAACAAGCGATGAAATTCAAGGGAGCTGATTTTACTAAAGCAGAATGTACTATGATGAAATGGCCTGACTTGGTTTGGGGTGGGGGGTGGAAATTCCTTCCCATAATATTAGGAATTTACAAGATCTGTAACGACTTTGGGTTGAGTTATATAAATGCAGCTCCAGTTTTCACGCTGGTCTCTTCCGAGCCATTATTTGATGTGTGAATTCCTTTCTTTTTAGTGGCCGATTTCAGAGCCGCCCGGAGGCAGAGGGGGAAAAGTCTCCGCGTGTAGGCCGCTGGTGCTGGCTGAGCGGGCTGCCAACTTCCCCAGCTCCCAGCCTGCCCGGCAGCCGGGGTCTGTCGGCCCCTCCTCCTCCTTCTCCTCGGGCTCTTCCCGGGGCAGTGAGGGTCCCCAGCGCTGGGCAGCGGGCCGGTGGACGCTCTCGGGCCTCGCAGCTGTTCTGCCGCCCGCAGCCCGGAGCCCACGCGGCGGGACAGCCTGCGAGCGAGCGGCTGCAGGGCGCGCAATTAGGACGCCCGGGGGACTCGGAGAGGCCGGGCTAACAAACCCTTGTTGCGGCTTTGATCCTTGCTTCCCGTTCCCCAGCGGGCATCCGGCCCCCAGCCCCGAGCGCCGCGCGCCAAGCCTCTTGTCCTCGTGAGTTTGTTGTGCTGGGATGCCTTGGAGCAGGAATCCAAGTCCGGCCGCGACAGGCTTGCCAAACTTCTTATCCGCATCCCTGGATGAGTCGGGACCACAAAATGAGAGGCCCTGCCCAGAAGGTGGAGGAGGTCTGCTGCCTGCTCTGGGAGCGTGTGTGAACGGGTGTGTGAATACCGGGAGCACCTCAGCAGGGCTGCGGTGCGCCTCACCACACTGGCTCCCCACCAGGCTCAGCACTCAAGACTATATAAGGAAACAACCCATCGGGGATTCAGTTCTAGGGCTGCTCCCACCTTCTGCAGCCCCAAGGTCATTGCCTGGAGAGCCGGAGTTAGATCCCCCCGCTGGGTATTCTCATATGTCTAGCCTCACTCCTGCCTTAGTCTGGTGCCAAAGGGGTAAGACATGCAGGTAAAACACGTCCAGACCCATCCTCCAACTTTCTCTGATGTTGAACCTTAGTAGAGTTAAAAACATCTTTTTAAAAAAGTAGAGTGCTGTGGGAGTGTGTATTGGGGAGAGGTGGGAAGGAAGCAGCGAAGGGGTGAAATCCAGGAGGAAATTGCCTCGGGCGCCTTGATCAGACTTTGGCTAATTAAGGAGTGGTTTGCAGATTTCTATCTAGCTCATCAATTTGCTTTAAAAGTGGTCTTGGTCTTGTTTGATTCGAACAAAAGGGTGTGGACTGGCCCTTTTCATTTTCTTCCTGCTGGGGGCACACTCTAGATAGCTGGGTTGGGCTGGAAACTGGGCACCACTGTGTCCAGTGGGGAATGCCCGGGGCCTGGGCAGTCTAGCAGTCTCTCCTTCTCCCATCCATATTAACTGCTGGTGGGTTTTACAGTCAAGTTTAAATGGCTCAAAAAGGGTCTGCCTGGGCCTAAAAGGGCGCTCTCCAAGTCTTGGGGGGGAGGTACTACAGTTTTGGTCTGCACTGGCCCTGAGATCGGTCAGTTTTGGGCGCAAGAGAGACCTGGGAAGTCCCTGGAGTTCATTCACACATCACACATTCCCTATGAAGAATGACCTCAGGTCCAGTTAGGGAAAACACATAAACAAACTTAGAAATATAAACAATGCCATAGCACCCACCTGCTACCAGCAGCCCGCCAGCAGCTCACCAGCCACTCTGTGGAGGACCCTGCCTGCTTTCCCTTCACTCTCAAGGCTGAACTTGGACTCCATAGGTGGATAATGCAGGGGGAAGTGCTATATCTATAGAGACCAAGTTTTCTTAATTAGCCTTTATTCCACTGCTGTTAGCCATTACTCTGGATCCACTAGGGCCCTCCTAAATTTGCTTTTTCTCAAAGTCATGTTTTCTTCAACCCCCTAAGCTGGGCTGCTAAAGGTGTCCATTCCTCTCTAAATTTGTTTTGGTTATTTCCTGTTGCATAGAAGTTGGCAAATTGGATATTAGGGATGGGTGTTGTTTTAGGAAGAAAACTGAGTGCTGGATTTTTTCTTTTCATTCTTTTTACCTCAGCAGGTGCCTTCTATCCAAACGTCCCCAAACTATGGCTTAAAACTCAAATGCAAATTCATCCTTTTCCTCAAAAAGGGTCCCTCTGTTCTTCTGCACTTGTCCAACAAAGATGGGGCTTGGCTAAGAGATGAGGAGTGCAACCCTAGTTTTTTTCTGAAAAACAAGGAGCAAAGATAACAGGCAAAGGTCTTTTTCTCATGGGGGATCTGGAGTCAGTTATGGAAGCCCAGAGGACAGCTGTCCCTGGGAGCTATGATCCTTTCCTTTTTCCCTAGCTTCACTTGGTGTCTGAAGGGAACTCTGTGGTTGGACTCTGGATTGCGCCTTTAAGTTGGGGACTGGTGAAGCAGGGACTTGCCTTGGCAATCTTTGCTTCCTACAGAAACCCGTTTACGAATTTGTTTCAGAGAGATGTTTAAACACCCACAATGACCCCATTAGGTTTGCCCACTCCAATATTAGGTCTGGGACCCCAGCAAACCTAGCAGAAATCTGTAGTGAATGTGAAGTAAAAAGTTAATTTCCCAGCCAGCAGCCAGCCAGTTTAGTCCAAACCAGCGATTTTCAGTGAGTTGTAAACTAACGATTGCAGCTTGTCTCTAGCCTCCAGCAAATATACCTACCACCTTGTATCAGTTTATTTTTGCTCCACCCCTTAAAATGAAAGCCCACACGATGGCAAATTAGACAGCAGATTTCCTCTGTTGCAAATAAAACCCACTTACCCTCAAACCAAGACTTTCCTCCTCTTCTCTCCCTGCCTTCTGACTCCTACCTAGGCAGCCCTTCCCCAGGAGTCTGCTGAATCCCACCTCCCCTCTTTAAACTGCAGCTTGTGAGTAGTTTGTTTTGTTACATTTTTAACTTTCTAAAAATATTTGGAAAAGCTCTCCCCAGGGCTAGGGAAACTTTAGTTCCTGTTAAGCCATGTGGTAACAAAAATATACTGGAAGAGAGCCGCCTAGTTTTCTAAAAACCAGGCGCCGCTTGAAGTCAACAGGCTTGGGAAGAGATTGACTTTTCACCACTGGTGGGAATGGGCAAGGGCAGGGTGGCGCCTCCAAGGAGATTGCTGTTTCCTCTGAAGCTCGGAATCCTCAGCGAGGGAAAGGTGGCTGTTGTTTTGGCTGTTGGCTAGAGAGGTGTGGGCAGAAGATAAATGGGGGGCTTTCGCAGACTTTACCTCATGGACCCTTGGAAAGTGCCTCTGGGCTCCTTGAGTCTCCCGCTAGATCTTTGTCTTGTCCCACTCTCTTGGCTAGTTCCAGCCTTCCTCTCCACTACTTGTTTCCCTGGAGTTGAGGCGCATGTCCAGGACCCAGTGCCCCTTCCTTCTTATTTCTGGCAGGCTGAACACCCCCAGGGCTGAGTGGGGGTAAGTGTGTAGGGTTGAGGGTGTGCGATTTCAGAGAAAGGGAGGTGTCACTGGCCTCTTGCATTGGAAAAACAGGTCAGCTGCCTCAGGGCAGTGCGGTGACCCAGAAGGGACTTTATTCCTCCCCTCCTTCCGGCTGCGTTTTGAAGGTCTCTATCCGTCCGAATGTTACGGGGCGGACCGTCTAGGCCAACACTGCATTCTGTTTCCTTCCTCTCTAAGTCTCCTGGTCTCGTCTCCCCGTCCCCCTTTCCCGATTTCTCTCTCTTAGCACCACAGACAGCTCCCAGGGCGCGCGGTGGAGCGTAGCGCCGGGGGCTGGCGGGTTCCCTGCAAAGCCTAGGCGACCGCAAGGGGCGCGCCGGGGAAGGGTCGACGGCGCCCGCGGGGGAGGTCCGCGAGGTGATTACAAAGAGCCCTCCCGGCAGCGTTTCCTGATTAGCTCTAAGTCCAAACAGGGTCACATTCCAAAGAAGAAAATCTTCAGATCAATAAAGTAATTCAAAAACCCAAAGATCTCGGGGTAAGTAGTGCTCAGTGACAGATCAACTCTAAACCGTCCCTATTTAATAAGTTCTTAGTGGAAGCCGACTGGGGAGGAGCGGGGCCTCAGGTCTGTTGCTTCGAAGCCCTTGCGCCGCGGCCGCAGCGAAGTCGCCAGAGGAATCGCTCTAAATGGCACTTTTTACTTCCTCCGCTCGCGCTGCCCTGACTGCTCGGCGAACCGCCGCTTCGGCAGATGGAAGCCCAGGAGAAGCGCTCCCGAGGCGGCGGCCCAGCCAGGAGGGTGGCGTGAAGGCCCGGATCTCCGCCGGTGCTCTCACCCCGACCCTCCGCGCCGCAGTTGCGGGAGTCTCCCGGCTTCCGCTACTATCCGGTCCAGGAGAGCAGGTCGCCTCCGCGGGAGCTCCGCCAAAAGAAGAGGACCTTCCATAGCGAGAGTTTGAACTTGATTTACTATAAAAGGGCTTTGTCACATTGCGGAACTGATGGATACCCACCCCCACCCGCCCCCTTATCTGGCCGCCAGGCTCGATTCTTTTACTGCAGAGGCCCTAGATGTGGTGATCCTCCCGTCTTCTAACGATTCGCACTCACACTGCGGCCGGCGCTTTCAGCGGAGGTTCCCAAGGGCCGCGGCCGCGCTCGGCTCCCCGCGGGGTCTCCCAGGGTGCCCGCCCCAGCCGAGACTCTGCGCTGCTCTCTGCCCCGGGACAGCCCCGCGGCCACAAGTCCCCGCTCCCGGTTACCGACGTGCTTAAAGGAGGAATGCGTGCTTTAGGACAGGGACCCTATAGAGCAGGGACAGGAGTGCAGATGCTTTCACGATCCATGCTTGGGCTGGGCCTACAGAGCAGGGCCTTTTTCTCACATCTCGGCTGACTCGGGAGAGAATATAAAAACTTCTCCTTTTCCGGTAATGATATAAATCTTTGCTCAGGTGGGAGCTCATTTCTGTATCCCCCATTCTTTCCTCCTCCCCTCAAAAGGCCTCGTGGCTGCAAATGACTGCCTCCTTCAGATTTTTCCTCAGTTCTTAAAGCCAACTCTTCTTTGTTGATGACCTGCCACCCCCCCCCCACCTCCGCCGCCCCGTCACAGTTTAGAGGGATGGAATTGCTAAGTGGAATTTTTTATTTTTTTAAAACATTTATTGTTTTTTATTTTTTTAATAATAGTTTATTGTCAAATTGGTTTCCATATAACACCTAGTGCTTCTCCCGACAAGTGCCCCCCCTCCATGACCATTTCCCTCTTCCCCCCTCTCCCTCCCTCTTCAGCCCTTGGTCCGTTTTCAGTATTGGAGCTGATGGAGATTACTTACATTTTATAGGTTCCTAGCACCCCTGGGGAGCCCCTGGAGCGTGGGGGGGGGCAGGGTGAGCATCTTTACCTGAAATGGGAGGGAAAGTTTTCTATAGAGTAATATGTATTTATAATGCCGCCCTAGGAGAGAGAAATTAGGCATTGGTGGTACATTGATCCCCTACCCCTGTGCTACAAAATGGGAGTGCCCACGGTGGAACACTAGTCTACAGTCTGTCGACTTAAAAAAAAAAAAAAAAAAGGCAAGCTCAAAATTGTCCGAAAGATTAGTTTGTTTGGGAGTGGCAGAGGAATTGCAATTTGGGATATGCTAACTAGAGCAAGCTACAAGAGAGTGTACTGAGGGTTTGGGGCAGGCTATATTTATGGGTAGAGAATGTTAAGAGAGGAGAGTTCAGTTAGAATCTGTTAAAATAAAAAACAAATGGAGACCAGCTTTGAAAATTCCCTGAGCAGACAAAACCAGTCCAGTCACACAAATAAAGCTCAATTCAGCTTATTTTGTAAGATCAACCGGACCTGGGTCATTTCTTGTCCATGTTTGTGGAAACCGTACCCAAAATTCCCCAAGGTTGATATGAAGTAACTCCTGACCAACTCCCTCTTAAGAAAATTCCAACATTATCAACTTTTTATAAATTAGGAAATTATGGGAAATCGGTCTTTCAGTCCCTAAATATTGTTTTCCTGAGGGGACACATGTGAGATTTTACATTATATATCCTTTATCTTCCCATTTTGATCAAGATCTTTCATAGAAAGCACCATTGGTTATGTCATTCAAATGTTGCTTGTTAATTTTTGTCAAAGATGGATTGCATTGCATGCCCTGTGAAGCTGAGGAGGACCATCAGGTGTCTTTTTTCCATGAAGCTGAGAAAGGCTATCCTCAGGAGTCTTGTCTCAAGGAGGAGGGAAATGATATGGAATTTCTTTGAGCTCATTTGAGCAACAAGAGGATTGAAAATGAGGAATTTCAGTCATATCTCTCTAAGGTGGACCATTTAGTTTCCGTGGTCAGTTGAGTTTCAGAAAAAGCCTTTGAAAGGAAAAAATAATTAGTACATACATTTGGGAAGAAGGCATTTGTAATGATATAAAATAGTAGAAGTTTTATTAAAAAGATGAAACAGAACCAAAAGCCCAATTATAGCTATTGATTGAAATGCACCTCTCAACCAGTTTCCCCAATTATTAAATAGATTGAAACTGTCCCAGGTTCTGGGAGCTTGGCCAACTTCTGCTAGTAGCTTGATGTTGTCTTCTGTTATTTTTAGTTCTTGTGTTATTTTCTTTGACTTATTGACATAAAAACAGCATTTGTCTCCAAATAAGGTGCAGGTTCCCCCCTGTGGGGCAGTGAGGAGGTTTAGGGCTCTGTTGTTTGGTAGGATTACTTTGCAAGGCTATCTGTTTGGGTTTGTTGATGTTCAGAAGCTTGAACAGAAGCATTGAAAGTGGTGGATATGACTATAGAAAAGATTGTGAACTGCTTTTTCAAGGTCTACTACTTCCAGTCTAAGGGAAAAAAGCTCAAGTGAAAGCATGCCCCAAACCCTTTGTGTGTGCTGCAGGGTTGTGTGTAGGCAGCCACCCCAAATTATAAGATTTCCAGTTCCAACACGTCCTTTTCACTTGACAGGAAAAAGGCCTCAGAGTAGGTATATAAGTAGTAGAAAGAAGAGTTTTTCTAATTTTGGCATTAGAGGTGAGGGTAATGATCCTACAACCTCCCTTTCCAATTAAGGGGATGTATAGAACATATGTTTCTTCCACACAAAAAGAAATACCCAGTGTACTATAAGCCTAAGACAAGTCAGTTCTCTGCCCAGATTCTTATTCCTGGAATGAAAGGGAGAATCTTATGATCAGAAATATAATCATTTATATAGAGTTCTTGATAATCTGGTTTATGAGTACTATGGGAGTGTTTATGTGGGCATTTTAAATTTCTGTAGAACTTCAGGTTTGGTGGAGATCTGGAAGAAGTAAATTTCCACCATTCATCAGATTTTTGGTCAATTCCCAGTAAAGTGCCACTGAATGAGAACACATTAGCTTCCCATTTTTTAGTATTATTATGGCTTTCATTGCCCCACCATTGAGATATATTAATGGAGGAAATGATACAGCCTTCTGGACTCCAACTAGAGAGTGAATTCATGTTCATTTGGATCATATAAAAGAGTATAGTAAAAAATATTTAATGGGAGGTATCCCAGAATTTTGCCATTTCTGTCACTATTTGTGAAATAGTAAGAAAAATTTGGGGTTAAGTCCAGACCTGAGTGAGAGATAATCCTTTATGAGTGGGGAGTATCCAATGGAAAACCATAGTATTTGGTATCAGTCTTCTAGAAGAAAGAACACTATGGTTTCAATGGTACCAGAGGAAAATCTTACATTTTTTACCAGAGAGGTTTTATTTTATTTTAATTATTTTATTTATTAAAAAATTTTAAATGTTTATATTTTGAGAGAGAAAAAGAGAGAGAGAATGAGCAAGAGAGGGTCAGAGAGAGAGGGAGACACAGAATCTGAAGCAGGCTCCAGGCTCTGAGCGGTGAGCACAGAGCCCAACACAGGGCTCGAACTCACAGACTGCAAGATCATGCCCTGAGCCAAAGTTGGACGCTTAACCATCTGAGCCACCCAGGTGCCTCTTTACCAGAGTGGTTTTGCAATCCTTCTAAAGATACTGGCCAGGCCACCAATTCAGGTTCATCGTGGTAATACTTGGTCTGGCACAAAAACTAAGGAAAGAACAATTGAAAGCATGAATGATCTGATTTAACAAAACAGAGTGATTAAAAACAAACAGGAAAGTTATATAGGCCTGATATGGATATCTTGAGTAAGCTGTCTATTCCGGATGCCATCTGCTTCAGTTCCGAGAAATTTTCAGTTTCAGATCATTAGTTGGTGTACAGCCTCATTCAGAATTGGGGGCTTTCGGGGCACCTGGGTGGCTCAGTCGGTTAAACCTCCGACTTCGGCTCAGGTCAGATCTCACGTTCGTGGGTTCGAGCCCCACGTCAGGCTCTTGTGCTGACAGCTAGCTCAGGGCCTGGAGCCTGCTTCCAGTTCTGTGTCTCCTTCTCTCTCTGCCCCTCCCCCTCTCATGCTCTGTCTATCCCTGTATCAAAAATAAATAAAAACATTAAAAAAGTAATAAAAAAAAAGAATTGGAGGCTTTCTTTAGATATGGTGCAATCCCAGGTATCTATTCCTTGAGATTTGGCTACACAGAGATTAGTTAGTAATACCTGGTAGGGACATTTTCAGCAAGATTGAAGAGAGTCTTTTTAGGGGTGTCTTTTCCAATAGACAAAATTCTTCAGGCTATAAGGTGTGTTGTTTGATGTCTTCATCTCCAGAGAGTGCTCTGTGGAAAGACTGTTCTACCAAAGCATGATCATTTTCAATAGACTTGATTGTGCAAAATTAATGTGCACCCCCCTTTATTAGTTTTGGGTTAAAAGAAGCAGGGGCTAAGTACATTGGCCATCCTGTAATTATTTTAAACAGTGAAAGTTTATGCATGCAAAAGAAAGTAGGTCTATGATTTAGAAGAACCAATGATAATGCTTTTGGCCAAGGTATTTGGACGGTTTCCGCTAATTTAGCTGAGTCAGTAATTCCATTTGTGTGTTAGACCTGTCCGGAAGACTAAGCACAATAAACACAAAGTGTTGCAGAATTGGCCAGACAGCACAGGCTTGTTGAATATTTGACCAGTTAAATGCATTTACCCCATTACTATGAAGACCAAGGGGAAATAATCTTTTCCAGTACAATTTTAGCTGCAGAATAGTCACCTGTCTACATGGTGTCTTACATGGGAAATCTTAAGTTCAATGTGAAAACATGCAAACTATTACTGGAATATACTTGTATCCATGAGATGGGGCAACTGTATGATATCCACTTGCCAAGCCTCAGATGGTCCACTGGGTAAACTAAAATGTCTGGGGGCAGTATGGATGAGTTTCCTTGGGTTAAGTTTAGGACAGGGGGAACAAGCAAGATAGACACTTTTTTTGTGCCTTGCAGATGTTTCCTACCGATAATTGATTTATGAACATTATCATTTTATCAGCTGACCAGTGATTTAATTCATGTATGATAGTTAATAATGGAAATTTTTGATCTTCTGGCAGGACTGGTTGCCATAACCAGAGTTTCTTTTCTTCATGATACCAATAGCATTTACACCTCCAGTTTTGTTTTTCTTTTTTAGAGGCCAGTTGTAGATCTCTCAGGTTGTCAGCAGAGGAAGTCGTTTTCTGGACCATGATAGAGGTTTGGTCTATGGATCCTACAAGAGCCGCATTTTTTACAAAGACATCTGACCTCTGTGAGTGGTTTCCTTTGGTTCAGAGAGTCACACTTAGAATGCCCAGGGACTTTAATAATAGCCAGAACTGCTGGCAGGAGTGTAGCATCTAATAAATTTTGGACACAAGGGCAATCTTTAATTTTGTCTTTGCTGGAAGTAAGGAAACTATTGTTTCCATAACATTCCACAATCATGGGCTACTCTGAAGGTATATTACCCATCGGTATAGATGTTTGTGGATTTACCCTTAGCTAGAATACATACTTGAGTAAAAGCATGTAATTCAGCTTGTGGGGCTGAAGCAGCCAAAGGTAAGGGTGCAGCCTCAATGATCTCAAAAGGAGTTGATATTGCACATCTAGCACACCATTTATCATTTTCATTTATGAGGTAAGAGCTATCAGTAAACCATGAGAAATCAACATTTGCCAAGGACGTTTCTTATAAGTTATCATGAGAGGTTAATAGATGATCTCTCAAAATCAAAACAGTCATGAGGATTTCACCCATGGAATAAGGAAGAGGAGCGTCAGGGTTGAGATTGATACAACAAACAAGAGTGATATGAATGGAGGTTAGCAAGAGAATTTCATGAAAGATGGCTTGCTGAGAAGTGTTGGGTGGGTATGAGTTCAAGGGAACTTTGGTAGCATGAGGTTCAAGGAGAATCCTATACCTACTTCTTTAGTGGCCTTTCCCAGAAAGGCAGTAAAAGTGACAGCTCTAAGGCATGGAGTGGGGGGTCATGCGATTTAATGTTGGCCGTAGTAACCTAGAGGTTGGTGTGGTAGCCTCCATACTTTTGGGTAAGTACTCTGGGGGCATTTCCCTCCTTTTCAAATACAAAAAGGAAAAAAGGTAGTTGATAGTTTTGATATCCAAGGACAGGTAGATTTATTAAAATTTCCTTCAAGGTTTTCAGGGTGCCTGGTTGGCTCAGTTGGTTGAGCGTCTGACTTCTGCTCGGGTCATGATCTCACAGTCTGTGGGTTCGAGCCCTGAGTTGGGCTCTGGGCTGACAGCTCAGAGCCTGGAGACTGCTTCAGATTCTGTGTCTCCCTCTCTCTGCCCTTCCCCTGCTCTCTCTCTCTCTCTCTCTCTCAAAAATAAATAAACATTAAAAAATTTTAAGAAAGATTTCCTTCAAGGTTTTGAAAGCCAATTCATCTTTGTTTTCCTAGGTAATAAGGTCAGGTTTAGTAGATTTTAATAAGACATATGGGGGCTGGGCCATTAAGAAGTTTGGAATCTGATTGCACCAGCTAGCTCAAGAAAGCTCTGTAATTTACATTTGTATTTAGGTTTTGGGAAGCTCAAGATGTCATGAAGTCTACCAGGATCTAGATGTAACCCTTGTTTTGAGATTAATGTCCTAAATATCAGACTTAAGTTTGAACAGATTGCAACTTTTTCATTGAGACTTTGTGTCCCTTAGTGGTTTCAACAGTTTCAACAGGCAAATATTGTCTTCTTGTGAGGAGGCCTTATAAGGTGAGCAGAGAAGTAAATAGTCTACATATTATAGTAAGGTGGAATCTCCAGAAAGTTTTACGTTGTCTAAGTCAGCTTTTAAAATTTGTGAGACGTATAGAGGACTTTCAGTATTCATTACTGTCCAAATATACTCTTGTCCTACCTAAGTAAAACCAAAAAGATATTGGCTAGCCTTATTGATTGGAATACTAAAGAATGCACAGCATAAGTGGATCACAGTGAAAATTTTGCTTTAGGTAGGGATGGATTCCAATAATGTATGGGGATTAGGAATTACAAGATTGTAAGGAATAACCATATTATGATGTATTGCTCAGAGATCTTGGACAAATCTTGACTGTTAGGTTTTCTTACAGGTAAAGTAAGGATATTAAAAGGATTGGCACAAGAAATAATAAATCACTGTGGTTTATGGTTTTCTATGATAGGCTTTCATGTGAGGCTTCCTTGTTTATAGGGTAAAGTTTAATTTTGGGGAGAGGTTTTGAGGGATCAGTTTGGATCTTAAGGTAGAGGGGGGCAATATAAATTCTACCTGTCTGTAGAGCATTTTTCCCATAGGGTAGGGGACACTAAATCTAATAATGGAAATGGGTCTGAAGTTTGATCTTTCCTGGTTTATAAAGTACATGTGAAAGAAAAAGGGTTTGGAATTTATTGAGGATTAAGTTCAAGGGATTTTAGTTCAGGAGATTTGAACTTAAGAGTTATTTCTCCATTTCAAGAGAAAGAAATAGCAGCATGCTATTTTCCTAGGAAATCTTATCCTAAGAAGTGGACAGGAGCAGACTCATTGAAGAGAAATGATGTCGATCTTGCAAAGGTCTCAAACAAAGAGGTATACATTTAGAAATAAAGACACATTGTGGTTTATTTGAGATCCCCACGATCTAATAAATGTATTACTCTGAGAGAAGGCCTGTTTAATTGTAGTGGGGTTGACCATTGGTAGAGTAGCTCCTGTGTTGAGTAATATTGTAAGGAGCTGGTCCCCCAGCCTATTTAATGTAGAGTGAAAAACAGTCCTTGTATTTCCTCAGAGTCCCATCATTGGGATGAGTCTGACCCTCAGCTCATGGAAAGCTGTTGTTGTCTAGAGCTTTTTAATTTGTAGCAATCCTTTCTCCAAAGGCCAGGGGTTTTTCTTTTATGTTAGTTAGTTTGTTTGTATGAATAACGACAGAGTTTGATAGGGAGAGTTTGTGAGATTTCATCTGTTGAAATTGGAAATTGAAACTTTTATTTCCCATTGATTTGGATTTGCCTTTCTTTTGGATTCATCTTCTAGGGTGAAAGCTGACTGAGGAGCCAGATTGACAAGACCACAGGTACACATTGTTTCCCAGTCTATGCAGGTTCTATTGACTAACAGGGATAGATCTCTGTTTAAGCCATTTATAAACATTGAATTAAAGGGTGGCCTTTAATTCAACATTTCTAGGGAATCCAGAATTTAAAAACAAAGTGGAGCTTGCTGCTTGCAATCATGAACAAATTTGGCAGGTATTTGGATGTATGCCTGAAATTTGCTCCAGTCTACTGGTTTAGGGAAAGCCTTTGGGAAGGCAAGATGCAGCCTTTTGGCTATGGCACGAGCTTAGTTGTATAAAAGAGCTCATGGTTGAGTTACTTGGAATTCTAAAGATCGTTCAGGACTTTCCACATTAGCAGTTTTCACCCAATGCTGGGCTTGACCTTCTCCACCAAACACATGGACCAACTGACAAAGATAGGAGAAGTGAGGTTGAGAAGTTTGAATTACAATATTGAAGTTTTCTGCAAATCTATGAGGATCCTAAGTTACCTTGGGAAAATATTTTACCGTATATAGCTCTAAGTTCAGATTTGGTGCATGGGACATAAGAAATTAATAGTTTCTCTGGATCTTCAGAAGGCCTGGTTTTAAAAGGGAGAGTTTTAACATGCTTGGTTGGTAAGGTTTCAGCAATAGAGAAGAAGGGGAGTTCAGATAAAGGAAAGGGTTAGAAGAAGACAGAGATGAATCTAGAAGAGGTGGAGCAGTGGGGTTAGGGGCCTGGGCCAGTGTTGCCAAGGAAGAGGCTTCAGGTTTTTTCTTAAATCTTCTTCCAGTAGTTCATTTGCTTCAGGTTCTTAGAAATAGTATTTTGTAAAGAGGCAATTTTCAAATCCTGAATATGTTCAGAAGCCTCCAGGCACCAATTAAAATAGCTATCCCATTCAGATTGTTTAATTCTATTCCTGCAGTCTTCTAATTTAGTCTGGAAAAAAGCAAGTTTGGGGAGATTGAAAGTTCCCCATAATGGGCATTGAAATTCTAAATTACCTTTAGTGAGATTGGTCAATTTAGTTAAAAATGCGCATGAGGAGAGCCATAATTTTTTTAACATTAAACCTTCCAGGATCCCTGAAGGAGGGCCACCCTTAGTGCATTTAGATGATTGGGATCCCATATCTTAAAGGTTTCCTTGAAAGCAATAGAAAATAATATTCTTTTTTTTTTTAAATTTTTTCTAATGTTTTATTTATTTTTGATACAGAGAGAGAAAGAGCATGAGAGGGGGAGGCGCAGAGAGAGAAGGAGACACAGAACTGGAAGCAGGCTCCAGGCTCTGAGCTAGCTGTCAGCACAGAGCCTGACGCGGGGCTCGAACCCACGAACCTGAGATCTGACCTGAGCCGAAGTCGGAGACTTAACCGACTGAGCCACCCAGGTGCCCCAAAAACAATATTCTTAAATAGTCTGATATCTATGCTTTCAGGGTTTGGAGTTTCTGGGTTGGGAGTTGTGTTTTGTTTTATGATGTGCCTTTCATAGGATACCCTTTTTATTCTCCCCTGGCACATGGCCTTTGCTCTAGCTGTCTGACCCATGACCAGGTGTCCCTTCTTGCATGGAAATTGTGTTGCATTTGGCAGGCAACCTAATGTCAACCTGGCTTGTTACCTTGATCACCTTATGCTTTCAGGGGAGTCTGTTGCTTCAGCGACCAAAGTCTTTCAAACAAGGTGGCAAGTGGTCTAGTAGCATTTATTTGCTCAACCCATGCCCACCGATATCATGTTAAAAAAAATTCTTTTGTTTGTAAGAATTCCAAAGAAATTATACTGAAACTCTAGTGTGCTGCTAACAACACAACAAATGAGTGTTTATTAAAAGGGACAAAGCTTCAAACAGATTCCAAATAAAGTCAGAGAGCTCACCCGAAGGCAAGGAGGTTGGGATCCAAGAAAAGACTTCACTAAATCTAAAGGAGACAATGACCCACAGAGGCAATGAATGTAAGGGACTCCTTGTGGGTACCTTGCTGGATTCGAAGGGTCATTCTTCAGGGGATGACTCCTTTGGGTCCTACTTCTGATGTCAAGGAATGTCAACTGAAAAATGAGGTAAACTGAGGCAAGCTCAAAATTGTCAAAAAATGAGTTTATTTGGGTATAGCAAAGGAATTGGAATTCAAGACTTGCAAACCATAGCAAGCTACAGGTGAGCCTGCTGAGGGTCTGGGGCAGGCTGTATAAACAGGCAGGAAATGTAAAGAGGGGAGAGTTCAGTTAGAATCTGTTAAAATAAAAAACAAACAGAAACCAGCTTTGAAAATTCCCTGAGCAGACAAAACCAGTCCAGTCATACAAGTAAAGCTCAACACAGGTTATTCTTTAAGATCAACCCAACCTGGGTTATTTTTTATTCATGTGTCTGGAAACCATAAGCAAATTTTTACTCAGGTTGATATGAGGTAACTCCTGACCAACTCCCTGTCTTGAAAGATAATCCAAACATCGTCAGCTTTCTGTAGATCAGGCACTTAGGAAATCAGTCTCTAAGTCCTTAAGTTTATTTTCTTGAGGGCACATGAATGCGATTTCCCATTTTATATCCTCTGGTTCCATTTTAGATCAAAATTCCTTCATAATTTAAAAACCAACACGCTGATAGTGTTAGGAAGAAGGTATGGAAATCAGTGCTACTACCTGCTGATGGGAAGCTATGCTTGATGTGAAAGTGGAAGTCTTCCAAGTGAACAGACCACAGTGGGTCTTTTTCTCAGTAGGTAGGTTTCTAGTTGTGTGAACTGCTATGAAATCACTCTTTTCTATTTTTTTTTTAAAGTAGGCTCCACACCCAGCATGGAGCTTGAACTCATGGCACTGAGATCAAGCCCTGAGCTGAAATCAAGAGTCACATGCTTCACCAACTGAGTCTTCCAGGTGTCCCCAATCACTTTCTAATAAACTAATTTGAGGATTTTGATTTTCTAATATCTCTCACTTGAGAAAATTGGCATGTCATAATTTCTTTTTTAAAATAGTTTTTTAATGCTTACTTACTTTTTTTTTGAGAGAGAGAGAGAGAGACAGAGTGTGAATGGAGGAGGGGCAGAAACGGGGGTGGGGGTGGGGAGATGCAGAGTATGAGGCAGGCTCCAGGCTCTGAGCTGTCAGCACAGAGCCTGTCACTGGGCTCAAACCCAGGGACCTTGAGATCATGACCTCAGTGGAATTTGGACGCTTAACCAACTGAGCCACCCAGGTGCCCCGGCATGTCATAATTTCTGAAAGATCAAATAATGTTTTATTATAATAGACTGAAGAAACAGATTGCCCAACTTCCTCTTGCATCACCTCCTACTTCCCCAAGCTGGGCATCTGCAGGTCAAAGGGCAGGAAAATCCTAGTCCAGATATCAACAAAGAGAGTTGTCCACTGAAAAAACAAAACAAAAAAAGCTCACATTGTTATTCATCTGCCCTATTTCCCACAAACTGTTCTATTTTATTTTATTTTTAATGTTTATTATTTTTGAGAGAGAGACAGAGCATGAGCAGGGGAGGGGCAGAGAGAGAGGGAAACACCAAATCGGAAGCAGGCTCCGGGCTCTGAGCTGTCAGCACAGAGCGTGATGTGGGGCTTGAACCCACAAACCGCGATCATGACCTGAGCCGAAGTCCCTGGCTTAACTGACTGAACCACCAAGGTGCCCCGCCCCCCTCAAACTGTTCTATTAGTGGAAGCTTACCAAATTGTTTCCATTAGGTTTAGAGGGTTTCAAAGAGACTCCTACTTTCTCACTAGATTTGAGTAACCATATTGTGGGATTACATGAAACATGCTCATATATAAATAAATGTATAATTATCACATAATCTTTCATTGTTTAGCATCAATATATTTGTCCAGAAAGTCACATTAAGCCCCAATGGATAAAGTCCGTACATGGGGTGTTTACTTTTGTTTTTCTTCTTTTCCGGATTGCTTTGGAAATTCCTGGCAATCCATATTTTGGATTCCTCCATGGAATTCTCTAGATTTATGTTATAGCATATTATCAAGAGCCAATTCTTTGCCGCTGGAGATAGCTCCGCCCATTCCTGTCACGTGTCAGTCTTCTGCTGCCCTCTGTCTGCCACCGGAAAAAAAGCAGGAAAGAAAGCAGCTACCCAGTCGCTTCGTTTCTAGGTTTCCCTTGCCTCTGCTTACTCTTTGCTAGTCGTTCAGTCCCAGGGTGGAGTTTTCCCAGGTTGCCCTGGCTGCAAAGAACAGCTCTAAACTTGTTACTTCTTTTGTCTACCCCTCTCTTGTTATCATTTTTGGTTTAAACCCTTGGCTTCTGATCGTGCTTAAGGGGTGACATTTTGCAGCGCTGCACATGCTACCATGCGTCCTATGGCTTAATTATGCCAGAAGAAGGTACAGTTAGTTTCACTTGTCCAAAGAACCCCCACGAAGATATTTATCAGTATAGGATTCGATTGGAATTTATATAAACATAAAGACCTTCCACCCCGTTTAGCAAAGCAATAATGACTGCTTTTGTTGCAGGAACTGGTAATAGACATAATGGCAAGGAATCTGGTGAGGAGCCTCAGGTGAGTGAGCTCCAGAGCGGAAAGCCCTAGCTTGCCTGGAGACTTTTAAAAAGGCCTCGGTCCATAGAGTCTATTCTGTCCGCCATTCTCACTTTGCTTTTATCTTCTGATTTTTGTTTTGCCAATTTATATATCTGGGTTGTTTTTAAGGGGTGAAGGTGATGGACCAAGCATTGCTACTGAAGGATGTCAAGCTGAAAGGTTGAATTAAGCTTGTAAATTTATTGGATATTACTGTTTTGGAACAGGACTTAAAAAAAAACCCCAACTATTCAAAACATTGCTTATTAACAGTGGGGTTTCATACCTTACTGGCATTTCAGGGCATTACCTTTATTTGGCAACATGTTCTACAGGCTTTTTTTTTTTTTTCCATCTTAGGAATGATTTAGTCCCTTAGAGGGAGCATGACTTTTACTTGGTTCTGTTTAGAAATTTGGCAGAAGGATCTTTTCCAACATCCACATTAATAGGTAATTGGATTTTAAGCAGAACTCATCTTGATGCAAACCCAAGGTTGAAAGGAATCTCAGAGGTCATCTAGTTTAATACCTATTCCAAGCTTTAGTTCTTTCTACAACATATTAGCCTACTTTTATTTTTCTTTCCACTCCTACCCCTTCTCCCACTTTTTTCTGTGAAGATAAAGGTTAAGGAAAGAATTACTACAAGATTACACTATTTCCACATGATTCTTGACTTTCACTTTTAATGGGGTTAAATTTATATGGTCAAATCCTACTGCACAAGAAAGTTGGGATGTTTTGTAAAGATTATTAAAATAACTTTCCTATTGTAAAAGTAATGCATGCTCGCTGTAAAACATTATAAAATACTGAAGAGTAAAAAAGTAGAAAGAAAGCATAAAAGAAAGAAAAAAAGTCCATCTTCTGTCATTCAAAGAAAGCCACTACTAATATTTGATATTTCTAGATTTTTGCAGTGAGTTTTTATATAGTTGTGATCTATTTCATCTGGAATATCATTTATGTTTTCTTCATGTCATACAAGTATTTCTCTGTATTATTTAAAACTCTTTGAAAGTATTATACTTGATATATGCATTCTCTTCCATAAATATGTCATAATCCAGTCAATTCTTCTTTATAGCTGGACATTTAAATTGCTTTCTTTAATTTGAGATAAATAATGCTTGAATGAGCATGAAAGCAAGATCTTGGAGATCAGGTCCTATATGTTATTTGGTGTATCACATTATTATTTATCTTGTTTAGGGTAGCGGAAGCAATGAAATAGCAAGATGATCAGCTCAAGAGGGGAAATCAATTACCCCTGACCAAAGGTAGTAGTTTCAGTGAATAGTGCAAATTTAGACTTAGTGAATTGAGGGTGACGTGAGTTAGCCTGTATATGTTGTGGCGAAGTAAGCTAAGAACACCACTCACCATTTTTTTCTATATGTGTTTTGAGTTGTCCTGACTTTGGGTATGAATTTGGCAGCCTCCTCATCAGAGAAGGAGATTTGCCCGGCTGAAGAGGGAGGAAGCGGTTAGGTCTCTTCTGACTTAGGTTGGCAGCATGTTGCCTATCTTGCCCTACTGCTTTCTGTGCTTCAGCTATTCTGTGGGTAAATAGAAGGCTTTGCCTTCTAGGGCTGTCAATCTTGCACCTTTCATCAGAACTAAATTCAGGTTAAAGAAAAAAGAAAAAAGAAACATAACCCACAAAGAAATTTGAGGGTGGGGGTGGAGCTTGAGGAAAAGAAGGAAATAGCAGTAGTCTACCCTTTCATTTACATGACACACATTAACCGTAACATAGAAGTTCCAAGAGAACTGTCTTGTTCTCTTGTCTCCAGGAGCCCATGTAGGGCGCTTTAATTGCCACATTTTCAAACCGATATAATGGTGGGGATGTCTTAGTAATTACCTTAATGAGATAACACCTTTCCTTCCCTCAACCTACTCATTATCACGCCTCTTGTTCAAATTTCAACTACAAAGAACTATACTTGTAATAAAAAAAAAGTCTGAAATGTATTGTTCCAGGTCTCATACCCTTAAAATAATCACATTGCACATATCTTAAAAATATGAAAGAAATAGTACACATAGGCAATTCACATATGTTAAAGGAAAGGCTTGAGATAAGTAAACTAAACATCTGGGTGCCCTTTAATTATTCTTGGTTGGATTCTTTATCTTGACCTATAGCGATGCTAAGGTGCCAAAGTGATGAATTTTAAGATGTTGGGCTGTGAAGACGTGCAGCTGCAACACTGATGGATTTAGGAAGGGATGGTAACAAGGTTAGCTGCATGTGAAGTGTGAATTGAGATTTTTGCAAAGAGACTGTGATTGCAGATGGGCATAATGTTGTACCCTTGCATGAAATCTTGCTATTATTGTATAATGGTCAGACAGAGTGTGAAATGACTTATTACTTTTCTTTTATTCTTTAATGAAGTTGGTTAGAGTAGCAGGACTACTGCTAGTCAATAGTAGTAAAGCACACACACAAAAAACTATATGACAGGTGCTGACATATTAAATATTTATTTAGTTTTGACTCTTTTCCCCTAATTTTCATGAATATCCATATGCAAACACAAGTATCTCTTTATCTATATAGGCCAACTTGCATTGATTTGTGTATTTGCACTTAGCCTTTTTCTCCTGTATAAATATCTATACAAGGCTTTGATGCATAGAAAAGATTTCAACGTCCACGAAAATTTTCTGGCACTTTTAAGTGCTTACTGTAATGCTTTGGGGCTGATTTCTACATGGAGTTCAGATTTGAAAACTCTATTTGGAGTTATATGGGTAATGTGAAATATCACTCTGGTGACTTGAAATGCTTTATGGAACAAAACATAATTAAAACCCATTTTGAGGCACACTCTCTAACACACTTAGTTATGGGGGAAGATCAAATCATGGGTCTTCTGTTTTGTAGGCTAGAGTACATATCTTTCATTGTAGCACAGAACATGTAATGTAAATGTTTCTTTACTTCCCCATATTGGTATCACAAAAGATAATACCTTAGGCTTTACAAGTCAAAATGCTATGATGTTAAAAACAAAACAAGATGAACAAAAACCCCTCTTTCTCGGTAGTCAGTTTTCCAGTCCCAGATGCTTGTGTTAGAAATACATATGTAAAGAAATATTGGGGGGTGGTGCCTGGCTGACTGGCTCACTCCATAGAGCATGTGGTTCTTGATCTTGGCGTCATGAGTTCAAATTCCATGTTGGGGGTAAAGCTTACTTGAATAAAAAAGAAATATTTGGTTTCAGAGATAAGGGATTTTATTCATGATAGAATGACTTCCATTTTGTCTATCAGAGTCAAGATAATTCTTAATGCATTGGTGATATGAATAAGAAGTGTTTAGAAAAGACACAGAAATGTGTCTTTAATATATCCCCTTAAACTGAAAATTAAACATTTTAAAAGAAAGCTTAATTCAATTGGTTTGCATATTTCCTATTGTTATAGTTAGACCTTGATATAAGCAAAAGTCTTGTTCTGTTTTTGGAATATACTGAGAGTCAGATGTTATTCTTCAAAACAATGCAGATCGGCCTGAAACTTAGAACAATTGATCTAGAAAAACAAGGTTTAGTCAGCACATATTTACTGACCTCCCCGCCCCCCATGCCCTCACCCTGCCCTTTCTCTGGCTCAACTTGCTTCTTAGGCAGAAAGAATTTCATTGACTATGTAGTTCCTGATCACTCAATGGATAGAATGACATTTTTATTTAGATGAAATCTGGAAATAGAACATATATCATACTTAAAAACATTTCTTTTTATGGACAAATGTTATCTTTCACTAGGAGCCTCTTGGAGTGACTATAGTCTAAGGCTGTAGTGAAGTGAGTGTTTGAGATTCTCAAGATTGTTCTAAGAGTATATATAGCATAGAACATTATGCATAGAGCAGATTTTTGAGGGACTTGCATTTTTGAGGCATCTTAACTAGATATATTTGTGATGTTAGTTTTAGGAAAGACATACACCCTCCCTGCTTACATAGTAACTTGGCCACATCTTTAAAAAACTCAACTTTTGGCTTTTGGCAACTTTATTCTATATCCCCTAGAGAGAGGACTGTGATTGGCTTGCGATCTACTAAGATTGGCCCTTCTGTAATTATATGAAAGCAAATCTGTGCAAGAGAATCCATTATGTGACATGGGTGAGGATCTGTTTCACTACCATATCAATTTCACGTTTTTTAAAAAATTGGTTGAGTTGTATCTGTTGAAATATTTTAGGTAACCCCTACCACTTAACACCAGTGTTGTAAAACTTTGAATACTTCCTCATTAAGAAAAGGTTTCAGCCTATTATAAATACATAGTATGTATGTAAACACTTATTTCAACTAATTTTTCAGCTGACAGCTTTATCCTTGAAGTTTACTTTCTAATTGCATTCTAGGATGAGAGATACTGGTCTTTACCTTTGAATGTTCTTAATGGTGGGGGTTCCTGGGTGGCTCAATCGGTTGAGCATTTGACTCTTGGTTTCAGCTCAGGGCATGATCTCACTGCTCATGTGTTCAAGACCCACGTCAGGCTCTGTGCTGACAGCCCAGAGCCTGCTTAGTATTCTTTCTCTCCCTCCCTCTCTGCCCCTTCGCCACTCACATTGTCTCTGTCTCTCTCAAAATAAATAAATAAACTTTAAAAAGTTTTTAATAGTTGTTTTCCTTAGGAATATAAGAAATATTCCTTGTGGATTTGTCAGGGAATGATGAAACACAACACTCAAAGTCTCTGATTAAAGAAAAGCGCCATAACATCTCTCTGTAAGAGCTGGTTTTAAAATTCTGGATGGTTGTCAAGAACATTCCTCTGTGCATACTTCCTGACCCTAGCTAGTGAATTAATATCTAACATTATCCTCAGTAAATGTTATATATGTCTTTCTGTCTCTGGTCCTTAGGTCAGTGCCTACTGTAAAGTAGGAACCAAAAAAAAAAAAAACTTTATACAATTGAATATGGAAGCCACCAATTAATTAAAAACATTATATCCAAGAGTTGTTTGCAAGTTGATATATATTTCTTGAAGGGAAGAACAATGTCTGATCTTACTTTGTGTTTCAAGCACCGAGTATAACCGCAAGGGTGCAATGAACATTGGCTAACACTGTTGACTCTAGTGGTTATAGAGGGAAGATTAAAAAAATCCAATACTAATTTTCAGGTGTTTTTTGGCCAACAGCTTGTAGATGTCAATAAGAAGATAGCACCTGGTAAAATTGGACCCGTTATAGGACATCAGCTTATTCTTGAACTAAGTGTACCACTGGCCTACTCTTTCATTAAACTTCCATTTTTTTCATAGCTCCGAAGTAGTTATTTGACTCTCTCGACTTACTTGCTGATGATCATTTGTAGCGAGTAGAGAAATGCACAGAATACTCCGTTCCCAACTCTTTTCTAATGGTGATTCTCTTTAAGAGGGATAGGAGTGAAGGCTGATGTCAGGAATTGACTCCACTTTCCATTGGATCCTATATTCTAAATTGTATTGGTAAGTAAATTCAGGCAGCTGCATAAGCTAAGGAAAGGAATAGAGAGACCTTCAGCTTATTAACAATACTCTTAACAGGGTAATGACAACTGGGAAAATAAACTAAGTTGGCAATTTAATACATATAATTCAAAGAGTAAACAGAAGCAGCTAAATTTCATGGTTAATAGTAGTACTATTGAAATAAGGCTGTTGGAAGACACTGTTAATGAAAACAGTGACTTTCAAAATGAAGCTACGTTTAGCAACTATTTTGCACTGGAAGTATTTGGCATGATGTTTGGGCTCAAAATTACTATTCTGTATTGCTTAATGCACTGTTAACTGGAATCTGAAATGCATGTGGCAGGAGAAGAGAGAAAACTGATGCTTTTTTCATGTAAGAAAGCTCATATCCAGTTTCTCTTTGGATTTACTATGCCTGTATTTTAAGATGCTTGGAGAAGAAAAGCATACCAATAGAGAATAATCTGTAAAATCTTGTCAGGTATTATTTATGTATTATTTTGTCGGAAAATATGTGAAAATATGAAGAATTAGAAAACAGAACAGCTAAAATAAGTTATAATGAATCACATCTCAAAAAATGCACACAAGGGAATAAAAATGTAATGACAACACATTTTCATTATTCTGAAAACAAATTCTGTCTGGCGGTTAAACCCTATTAATTGGGTATTTTAGCTACTTACCAAAGGAATAAGACTGGAATAAGTAGCCTTTCCTTCTGAGGTATAAAATGGAACTAGTGTTATTTCATTTGGTGATCTTCTTGTTCATATGGAAAGACTGAAGAATATGTGGAAAGAATTCTTTAATGTATTTCATATGGGGACTTCAAATTTCCTGGATGCTTTCAGTACCAAAGTATTGAAGAAAAGCTTGAAGAAACAAATAGGAACTTTGGAGACATGGCAACTATCCCCAGAGTACTACAATGATTCATAATTCACAAGAGACCAAGGCTCAAGTGGATCATACTTTTTATGGTACAAATGGGATTAATATTGCACATCATAGATACAACATGTTTACAACAAAGAAGACCACATTTCACTTCCCTCCTACTGTATTAAGGCTTAGGAAGAACAACATTAGAATATTTTTTAAGCTTCTGAATTAAAGAAATACATATGGTTATTACTGTTCAAAGTTGGAGATGGTTTTAGAATTATTTTAGTTCTTAGGGTGCTGAAATTGACTCACGTCTAGCATTGCTATGATTCATATTTATTGTTTGTGGAACATCGAAATGCTTATCACCTTTTCAACTCAGACATTGTCATGTGGCATATTAGCTTCAAGACTATCTGTCCCTTTTCTAAGTTCTAACTCTAGGAAAGAAGTAGATCCTAATGTTTATTTCTGTGCACATCGTGGATCCCTCTGAGACTTACATACTCCTCCACCACTGTGAAGTGTTGGTCATGGACGGCAAGGGGAGGGGCAGGATAGGTTCCTGCTTGAATGCATGCAGGCTTGAGCTAGTTTTTGGAGTCTGCCTACACTCTCCTTCTATAGGTCAGTGCCTTTTCTCTGCTTTCTTTGTTTCCTTTCTCTTCCTGTTCTTTCTACTCTTTCTCCTTTCTAAAATCCATTTTAGCCTCCATTTAGTACTTCTGCTATTCTTTTATATAAGATATTTGATTACTTGTCCATTTTTTCCCTCAGACTGGAAGCCTTTTGAGGACATATAATACACATTTTAAAAATTCCCTTAATGCCTGTCAGATGCTCAATAAAGGTTTTACTGGCTAGAATTTATTACTAACATTCTTATCTTATAAATTATGTGTGAGGCTGTCAGGATTATTAAACTCTAGACTTGGGATTTTTTTTCTTTTTAGTATATGCATATATAAATTTAAATTTCTAATTAATTTAGACATAATATTGAAGGGTGACTGGTTGGGATTATCAACACAATGTTAATCATAAAATATTAAATGTTTCACAGGTCAACGTCTCCTGTACAGCTTCTTATTTGCCAAATGGGGCCTGTGGTTTGTGAAGATTTTTTTCCAAAACATATTAATCCCCTATTTCTTTTCTATAGCATCAAAGAAAGACTCAAATATAAGATTTTTAGAAAGGGAAATTGGAGCTGTGAAATCTTATGAGCTAGCTCTTTTCTAAAAAAAAAATATATATATATATAATACATTTATATATGTGTATGTATATAATATAAACATATACTATGAATATATAAAATTATATATGTATTATATATGGAGAGAAATTATATATAAATATATTTATATATGGATATATAAATTATATATGTATTATATATGGAGAGAAATTATATATAAATATGTATATTTTTATATATGAATATATAAATTATATATGTATTATATATGGAGAGAGAGAAAGATATTTCCCATTCATAGACTTTGGGAAAATTAAAGAATATTTATTGGTGAAATGTCTAAGAAATGTAAGAATTGGCATTCACCAACTATTTCGACTATGTATTCTGACTATCATGAAGTCATTTTTGGTATTTCTTAAAATGCTGTCTCGGCTCTCAATTTATTACTGGTTCATCTAATTTGAAAGGATAATTGTAGAGTGCTGGTAGATGAATATGAAACTGTGTCTGGTCTCCTTATATCGCCTGCTAGGGTTCTGTCCAGTGTTTCTCTGCGATGCCAAATGACCAGGGAGTCTTGGCAAAGAGAGTCTTCAGGCTTTGGCACTTGAGGACGGGCCTACATTTTCTCAACTGCCCAGATACTCTGTGACTTTCAGTCTCAGCAGGCACCCCTTCTCTTCCATAGCAACAGTACATTTCGGGGATTACTGTGTGCTTTGTCTCCTACCTCCTGTGGGAGAATACCACTATTTCTAAGCTGGGATAAATCAGGTCACTGGCTAGAATTCAGTATGGCCCTGTTAGATGCTGTTTCTAGAGTTTGATACGGGCCTTCTTTTGGGGATAGAGGAAAAACATAACCGAACTCAATATAATGTCAAGTTCTAGCTTATATTTTCTTGTCCTGCTGTGAGGTGTGTCAAAAACGACCTCTCTCCTTTATGAAATAAACATAGATGTAAGTAGTATGTCAAGAACTAATCCTCAATTGTAAGGTCATTTCCAGAGAATATTCTTTCATTAAACGAAAAATTTACAGTGGATAAGGGATCAGATACCTGAAATGAGACAAGACTACATTTTTAGAGGACTTCACTGAAAGCATTTTATGGTACATGGATTGTTTTACTGTGAATATTCCCAGTGATTGGTACAAACCTTTGCCAATGAATGACAAATTTACAGACACATCATGTCAGCCAGCAGTATTTTGCGGCTTTAATTGCTTTAGCTTCAGGCATTCCACGTCAAAATGGAGTGTTTAATGTCCTGCAAGTTGTTCTGTTTCTTTGCAACATTAAATTATTCTGTAATTTGCCTGTTTGCTTTCTAATGCATTGTCCATTAAGTCCTTTAATAATTTATCATTTAAGATGCATGATGCAACTTTAAATAGCATGTGCAGCTTCTTTTTTTAGAGGATTCTGAGGATCAGGAAGACCAGAAAACATGAGATGAATTTGCATAAAGTGCTTACCCCTACCTTATATCTCACTTAAAGGGATCCTCTTTTATGTTGGTTAAGTTTTGCCTTAAATGTAGATATGTAATATTATATATGTTTTAAATTTTAGGTAAAATAGTATTTTTACTTAAAAAACTCTAGGAAGGCAGTGAAGAATCCATTAAAAGGAAAAGGATATTATTCTATGGAGCCAAATAAATTCAATTATAAGTTAAAATTATTCAGCAGAGTCTGAGAGAATGAATGAGATGAGAAAAAGCTATTTGTGCCCATTTAGTCAAGCCAAATTCAACAAAGATGTGTCAAGACAGAAACACAATCTTTTTAAGATTAAAAAATATGTTTATTTATTTTATAGAAGAGGAAAGAGAAGAGTGTGAGTTGGGGAGGGGCATATAGGATCCGAAGCGGGCTCTGTCCTCACAGCGGAGAGTCTGATACGGGCTCCAACTTACAAACCATGAGATCATGACCCCGAGCCTCAATCAGATGCTTAGCTGACTGAGTCACCCAAGTGCCCCAACAATTTTTGTCTTTGGTTGTTATAGGTTTGAGGCATATTGAAAAAATAATCTGCTTATCTTATATCTTGAGTGTTAATCATTTTTAATGGTTAGAATTTTACCTTGTGTCCATTTGTAAAGAATGACCCTTGTTCAAGTTCCTGTTTCTGATGTGATACTGCTATGTGCATGTATGTTGTGTCTTAGATATTAAATAGCAAAACTCAGGTAAATGTATCAAAGTTAAAGAACACCAAACAACTGTTCTGCTCTATTAATAATGCCATGTTCACAGATAGACTCTTCTTTAGTTATACATGATCATTTATAATAAGTTTTGAATGAATAGCAGTAACACATTCCTCACTATATAGCAAATGTCTCCCCTTTCAAAGTAGTGTTAGAGTGTTAAAAGACCAAAAAGAATTTATCTTTTCTGTTTTGAATACTTCTATTTGCAAAGATGGAATGTTTTATTTAAAATGTGAGAACGAAGATTTATACATCCATATGTTATAGTAATGGATTTAATAGTATTCCACTCTTGTTCCTTCAATGATTAGATTTATGATCAAGTTCCCACCATACCCTTGGACAAATTTAGCTATAATTTGGTTATTGGGCCTTTGTGATCTTTAAAACAGATTTAGACAATTATACAACTGGTATCTTAAGAATTTTGGACGGGGAGCCTGGGTGGCTTAGTCAGTTAAGTGGCCGACTTTGGCTCAGGTCATGATCTCACAGTTTCTGGGTTCGAGCCCCGCATGGGGCTCTGTGCTGACAGCTAGCTCAGAGCCTGGAGCCTGACTTCAGATTCTGTGTCTCCTGCTCTCTCTGACCCTTCCCTGCTCACACTGTCTCTCTCTCAAAAATAAATAAAAAATGTTAAAAAAAAAAGATAACAGTAAAAGAAGAAATAGTAAAGAAAAAAAAAAAAAAGAATTTTGGAGCGCTGTGGCAGTTTCTAGTCCAAACTTCCCTAATGATCTTTTCAAGGGTTTTTATAACTTTGAACTCACAGAGAAAGGTGTTTCAGCTGATTAAGTAATCTCCAGAGATCTTTAACCCAAGATTGGTACCATCTCTTAATAGTTCCTCATATGGAACAACAAACACTTCACATTTCAATGGTATTTGTGAATCAACCATAATACTTATTGTGGGATTTACAAATAATATATGATGACATTATATTTGAAATATTTGAGCACCTTGAAAAGGCTTGCTTCAAATGGCTTTAACTTTAATATTTTATTTTGGCAGGGGAATATCGTAAAGGAAAGATTGATCAGATTTTGATTTAGTAGGATTTTAACCATAATCTTAATTGATCATTTATATAACCTTAATTGATCACTTATCAATAAAGTACATGTTTTTTGAAGACAAGAGGATTAAAAGAAAATACGTGTGTGGAAGACTAACGCTGTACAGTACCATACCTGGATTTGGTGGGCTCAGGGTCTATGCTGACTTAGAATGTGCAGTGAGGAACCTGTATCTATGTTGACTTTGAATGCCTGAATTCAGTGTTACAGGCCTTCTTTTTTCAACTTCGGGTTTCCCAAACTGCCTGGAACAAATTCAGAAGAGGTAAGAATATACTTTAATAAACGTAAACTCCTTTGCGTCGGAAAAGAGCGTTCTTGGATTATCAAGTAAATTAGGGTTATTGGAGATAAAGTATATATTCTTTCATTTCTGTTTCTTCAATTTCTGCTGGAAACCATGGCCAGAAGATTTTATCAAACAGTGTTGAGCTACATGTGGCCTAGCAATTCTAAGGGGAAACTCCCTCCTGCTGGCTAATTTCCAGAATGTCCATGGTAATTAGAACCGTCCTCCACCAAAAAAGGAGGACGCTAAAATAAATCACTTATTCTTCTGCTTGCTTCCCCAGGCCAGAGCGTCTTTTCCTTGCTATCTTTTTGGAATCCCAAGGAATAACGTGATACTCCATCACATGCCTGGGGTGGGGAGGGCGCAGGAAGGGTGAGGAGAGGGGTGCTTGTGGCTACATTTCTGTATTGAATTTAATTTTTCATTGATAATTAGACTCTCAAAGCCACCTGATATTTTTGACCAGCAGGAAACAAAAGCCCACTGATTGACTCAGGGGATGTGGGGGAGCGGCCCCCACTGTGCTCACACAGCTTCTCCACAAAGACTAAAAACAAGAGCTGTGGCAAATTGGATCACCATGCAAGTTCCAACTGGCCCATTGTGTACAAGTAGTAAATTGGGAGCTGATATTTCTGAGAACTATTTATTAGCAAAGCTTGGTGTTTTACTCTCTCCCTCTCCCGTCCTCCTCCCCCCCTGCCCTTAGTTGTTTTTTCTTTTTTTCTTTCTTTCTTTCTTTTATTTTTAGCAAACTGGTTTTTTACCAAGTTAAGTGAGCAAGCTGAAGCACTTAATGAAAAAATCAGGTGATTATCCAAAGAATTGTCCAGATGAGAAAAATACTGATTCTATGTGACGAATAAAAATTTTTTCAGCCACTTTAACAGGTATTATTTATATGTGCACAATTGTACACAAGTCAAAAATGGATGACATTTGCAAGAGTTTACTGAAATGTGAAAAAACAGAAAAATATTCTAAAAATTCAACCTATTGCCGCCTGTATTAAAGATTTTTAAATGAAGATGTTTCAGTGACAGCTTCTGGTGGAGTGATCAGTTCTAACCATTTAGTACAAAAAAGGTGTGAAAATACTAGCCTGTGGCCAGTTAGCAGAAATTGTAGTTATACAAGCCTAGACCTGCATGTCTTACAGAAGAATTGATAACTCTGGAGTTTTTTCAATTTCAGTAATACAGAGAGGGAAAAATGGAGTCTGTTTTATTAGTTGCTTGTATATGTTGTAGCTTTGAGAGTTTTAGCTCTTGTTGAGTTGGGAATAAGGTATTATTTCTACTTCCAATATCATAGGGAAGATGTATACCGAAGCTTGTATAACTGTAAAAATAAATAAAGTTTATATTAATCTTTCACAGTAAAGTTTCTGAGATACCAGTTCATATTATGGGTATTTATTCCTTTTATCTTTTATGAACACTACCACATAGGCTACATTTTTGTTTCTGTGTGCTTCCCTTTTCTATTAGTCTATAACTTAATTCTTTAAAAATTTTTTAAATGTTTATTCATTTTTGAGAGGGAGAGAGAGACAGAGCATGAGCAGGGGAGGGGCAGAGAGAGAGAGAGGGAGACATAGAATCCAATGCAGGCTCCAGGCTCTGAGCTGTCAATACCGAATGTGGGGCTTGAACTTACGAACTGCAAAGTCATGACCTACTGAAGTTGGATGCTCACCAGATGAAGCCACCCAGGTGCTCCATTGTATAAATCAATTCTATGACTGATGAAATGATTTGGTGAGAAGAGCTCAGACTCACATGGTTAAATACTGGTGTCTCATCCCAGGAGCATCATGAAGATTATCACAGAGAGGGTGCAAGCGTGTTCTGGTCACTATTTTGTATCTGAGTATTACCACTCAACCATAAAATATTAATAAATGCCTGTGGTGCCCAATAATGTCTAAGATGTTGCAGGGGAGGTGGAGAATATGATGTTTAGTTTTGGCCATCCAGAAGTTTATAATTTTTTTTTCTCTCCATAATATTTTATTGTCAAATTGTTTTCCATACAACACCCAGTGCTCTTCCCCTTAAGTGCCCTCCACCATTACCACCACCTCTTTATAATTTAATAGGTAAATGGAAGTTACCAACAAAAATAATTAGCAAACTATTTAATTGCAAAGGTTGTGAGTATGATATTGCAGAGCTATGGGTATTTGAATGCCCATACTGAGTTTAAGTAATCTTCTAGAAAAAATTGAAGTGTAGCCTTTCTTAACCTGATAGCTAACATAAAGTGGGTGGGGTTATTTTGCCTCAGAAAATTATAAGATAATTAATAGGTAGCTTAACAATTATTTTTTTAAATGTTTATTTTGAGAGAGAGAGAGCAAGCAGGGGAGGGTCAGAGAGAGAGGGAGAGAGAGAACCACAGAGCTTGACACAGGGTTTGATCTCATGAACCATGATATTGTGACCTGAGTCAAAACCAAGAGTTGAATGCTCACTGACTGAGCCACCCAGGTGCCCCTTAACAATTTTTTTGAGAAAAAATTTTCATTTAATTCTTGGGAACCAAAGCAGGCAATAGAGACTCAGGATTCAGAGATACTGACCAATCTCAAAGACTAGGGGGATGTTCTTGGAATAGGGCACATTGTAGAAAACTATTCAGTTTTTGCCATTACAGATTTTGTTTAATGGAGAGAACTTGCAGAGGAGCAAAATGATGTATATTCATGATAAGTTCCTTCTTGAGTTGCTGTAGGATTAAATGAGATAAGGCATATTAACTGCCTGGTACATACTAGGTTTTAAAGTTGTTTTTAAAATAAAGCTGTCGGTAAAGGTTGAATAGTTTCTCAGAGCCTGGGAATAAAGAGTGAGTGGGAAGTGATGGTCCATGTTTTTGCTCTCTCAGTTCTCCGGGGCTCCGATGGGCATGTATCTGTTGGGTGTGACCCCCTGAGCTCTCCTTACAGTCTTACCACTGGTCTCTAATATCTGCTATCGCTCCCATCACCACAGGAAATAGACCCAATTTCCAGGACCCAGTGGATTATTTTTTGCACCATTTGACATTTTTTGCCCTTCTTTTGGATCTTCTAAAAAAATTCCCTCTTTCCTTGGTTTCTGTGGCAATCACCATCTCTTATTTTTCCCGCTTTCCTCTCAGTTTCTTTGATGACTTCTCTTCCTCCACAAGCATGCACAACCTTCACTTTTGCCCCCCAAACACGAGTCCTCTTCTCAACCCCCTTTTCCTTTTATTCTACGAAGCCTGCCTAGGAGATTCTTGAGCTCTGAGAACTGACATCAGTTCTCACGGGATGCCTGACAGTTCTTCATGTCCAGCCCCAGCCTCTCACTGGGCTCTAAAAATGCATTTCCAGTTTGTTTTTCCTGGTATCCCCTGCAGTTGTCTAAATTCGCTGTGTCCTTATAGAATTTATTTTCCACTGCAAAAGTGTTCCTTCTCCTATATTGTGTATTTAAGTTAATGGTATTCCTATCACAGGGCATTCAAATATATGTGTTTGCCTGGGAATGAGGGGTTTCTCAGGACGCAACACTTTCACTGCCGAAAGTGCCAAAGCCCTGGGCCATCCAGGACTAACCAGACATATCTGAGTTTTCCTATATTTTTCCTTTCCCTCATCTCCTACCTTTAAGTGGTCGCCAAGCTCCGAGTATCCTCTCTCAAGACTCTCTCAAAACTTACCCCTTTCTTTTAGTCTCAATATTACTGCTTGCATTCAGGCCTTTATTATTTCATATCTGGGATATTGTCATAGGCTCCCACCTGGTATTCTTGACTATAATCTTACTCATACACAGACAGTTGTCTGCATACATACAGATACAATCATCATGGCACTATTAAGCAATAAGCCAAAATGTTAGGAAGTGATAAATCCATGGAGGAAATTGAGTTCTGCCATAGATTAGAGGGTTTTGGCTCCTCAACCCGACCACAAGAACTCTGTGACTCTGAAAGGAATGGATTGTAACCTCAGTATAATAAATCTCTGTTAGAGATCAACACAATTTTCTCCTCAGCATCTGGATCAATTTTTCCCCTCTGCCTGGACAGCAGTCCTTGCTTTTTAAAAATTGCTATGGGAACATCAACTTGCATTATAGCTGAATCAAAATAAAAAAGTTCTGTGATCATCTAGTATAAAGAGCTATGTACTCATGATGGGGAAAAGAGATAAGAAGGAGAAAATATACATTAAAATCTTTTTTTAATGTTTAATGTTGAGAAAGAGCGACAGAGTGTGAGTGGGGGGAGGGGCATAAAAGAGAGGGAGACAGAATCCAAATCAGACTCCAGGTTCCAAGCTGTGAGCACAGAGCCTGATGTGGGGCTTGAACTCAAAAGCTGTGACATCATGACCTGAGCTGAAGTTGGACACTTAACCGACTGAGCCACCCAGGCGCCTTGAGAAAATATACATTTTAACCAAGGAACAAATTAGAAATTATACCTCTCGAGGAATATTAACTTTAAACACACCAAAAGCAGCCCACCTACCCACACCCTACTCTGGGACCTGTCTCTTGCTTCAACTACAGCCTTATGAGTGGTGACATCATTTATTGTTTACTAATAATATGCTCCTTCATTGTGTCAAGTACATACACTTGGAGTGCGTGGTGTTTTTTTTTTTAAATAGTTTGTTGTCAAATTGGTTTCCATACAACACCCAGTGCTCTTCTCCACAAGTGCCCTCCTCCATTACCTGTATGGTGGTTTTAAAATGTATCCATAAAGTCTTTGGTGTTCTACCCTTTAAGATGTGGAGCTCAATTCTCTTCCTCTTGAGTGTGAGTTGGACTTAGTCATTTGCTTCTAACGAATAGAATATCAGAATTTAGTCTTCTGAGACTAAATCATAAAAAGCATCGTGACTTCTTCCTTGCTCTCTCTTGGATCACTCACTCTTGGGGAAGCCAGATTGCATGTTATGGAGATGTTCTCCGAATATAGAGATCTACGTGGGGGGAGGCCCTGAGGCTTCTTGACCACAGCCAGAGCGAACTTGCCAGGCATGTGAATGAATCCGCAGTGTGGAAATGGGTCTGCCAGCCCCAGTGATACCTTCAGGTGGCCATAGCCCTAGCCAACCTCTAGACTGCACCCTCATGACTGACTCTGAACCAGAACCACCCAGCAAAGCTGCCCCCAGATTCCTGACCCATGAAACTGTGTGAGATAATAGGTGTTTGTTATTGTGAGTCATTATGTTTTGGGGTAATTTACTGTATAATGATAGTTAACTAATACAGACTAGTTTTGTTTGATCCATTGTTTCTTCTTTTCTTTCAACACCGGTTCCAAAGATTCAGATCGTCAGATCATAATACATTTTTGCTGATTCTTCTGCAAATAAGCTGTATTCTTTCCTCCTCACTTATTATATTCCATGCTCAGTTATATTCCTTCATCTCTGACATCTTGACTTACTGTGCAGTCATTTGAGGGTGTTCCTATCCTCTGCTTGTGCAGAGACCACTCTCCATAGGTCTCTTGCATTTTTGAATATCTTGTGAGCAGAAAGACTAACTGCCTTTTTGTTCTGGATGATCTTTTCAAGTATGCAGGTTTGCTTACTGCCCAGTATAATAAAATAATACCTTCCACTGAAGCAAAGATCAGACAGACTAGCTTACTGCTCATTGTAGAAGATTTGTGTTTCCTAAGTTCAGTATTCCTCAGGTGTGATGCAAACCCACTGTTTGTGTGGGATCCACCAGCCCTTCTGTATCACCCCCATGGCATTTGGGCAGTAGGGGTAACCAAAACAAAACTGATGCTCAGGTGGCTGGTTGTGCCGTGAAAAAGGAGTAACTATGTCTCTGATGCAGGAGCTCATGACTTCTGTGGGCTCACTTGTAGGCTTGCAAGTAAGTTAAAACCTCAAACTCTTCATAGTGTTTGACAGTTTTAACTCATTCTCTGCAATTCCACCTGAAGTTGTAATCATGCTCCTTTTCAGTTTTCTTATCCGTTAGCCAAATGAAAACTGACTATCTGTGCTAAATCTCTAACTGCCTCCCATTTTGATTGCATTTTGTTTTGTTTTGTTTTGTTATGAATACATCTTAGTAAATGCTTCAGGCAAATATCAAGCACACTCTTCTCATTTCTGCCTTGGAACTCTAGAAGGTGACAATATTTTTGTCTGTTATATCTTCCTCTTATTCTTCTCCACAGAACCATGTATAACTTATAAGAAATGTATATTACTTATAAGAAATATTTCCCTCCTCTGGAAAATAGTTTCCCATTGTTCTTTCCTTGATTCTGGTCATCATCTGAATCTCCCTTAATCTATCCTTGCTTTCTCCTACTTCCCTCAAGTACTTAACTCTTACATGTTACCTACCCAGCAGTAGTTAATGGGAGACATCAATTTATGGTGTTTAAAAATCATCTGTTACTCCACACAGATGTCTTTTCTCCTGTAAAGGCTAAGAAAATCCTTGAAAGCAAGAGACTTGGAATTTGTTTTCTTAATAAAAACATGCAGATCTGGACAAAGTATGCTTTACATTGTGGTCACTTACTCAGTGCTGGCAGACCCACGATGTCTGGTATCCTGGGATAATCTGAATCTTATCTGGTGACCTTGCCTTGTTTTTCAGACATAGGATTAGAAACAAGCACTAAAAGAGCTCCAGTCCCAAGAAGCAGATGGCAACACTTGAAACTGCCTCTGGCTGACTACCAGGAGGCCATTCCTCCTTTTTAGCCCAAACCTTTTTTACCAGTCTTAGCTTTTATCCAAGACTTCTTACTCTTTCCCTCAGGCTCCTGTAGTGTAAGTCACCCTCTGGAAAAAAAAATACCACCAAGCTCTTCAGTCTTTTGTCCACTGAATAACTCTTGAGTTTTCTTTCTTCTGTCCTTTAATGCTCTCTCTCTGAGATAAGACTGGGTTCCCTGGTTTCATATTTTGTTCTCTGTGGGAAAGCATTAAAAATAACCAAATAAAAAGTTTTACTCTAAGGAGAATTTTTTTGGTCTCTTCTTTTTGATGTTTAATCTATTCTGCAAACAGAATTTTGCTTACTCTGTCCTTCATTCCATATATCTGGAAGTTCAGTTCTTGTGGGCAGTTTTGTTTTGAACTTTTATGTATATATAGCTTTTTAGTGGTCATTTCCCTTCTCCGCACCCCCTCTGCTGCAGGTTTGTGAACTTGAAGCCACGTGTGTGTGTGTGTGTGTGTGCACGCGCGCTAGTGCACATGCATGTGCACACATTAGAAAGAGAGATTTCTCAGCAAGCAGGCACTTTCCAATGTCCTCAGCCAGTTTTGGAATGTGTGAGTAGGGTGAGGAGGCAGAGGGTGAATTTGTTGCCTGATGATTCATAGGGCCAATGGCTTCTTCAATTCTGTAAAGTTACAGACAGAAGTTTTCCCTACCAGTTTTTTGACTTGCTGTCCTGTAATTTGAATGGTCCTGAGGACTAATATGTGAAGTAGTGAAAGGGTAAAATTATGGCTCATTTTCACGTTGTGGCCATGCAACATGGAGCTTCATAACTAGACATTTTATTGATAAAATGAAACAATATATGAAGAATGCAATATAAATTTTCATTGTCATATAATCTTTTATTATGTATGAAATTGTTTTCAACATAAGTTACAACCTGATTAAATGTGATAGACATTTTAAAATCTATTTAAAGTAAAAAAATTCTCTATGTACAATATCTTTTGTCTACAGTATATCAAATATGGTACCTTTCATTTCAGGATTTCTGGTTAACATAAGGAAAAACAAATAACTGAAAAAAAAGCTACTATGAATACCAATATTGAACAAAGCACCAAAAGGCAAACATAGGATACCTTTTTTTGTTTAGGAATGCAGAATTAATACTAAAGTTAGTGTCCCTCTCCCCGTCCCCCCAAAAAAGACACCCAAGGAAATATAGACCATATCCAGGAGTAAACTTTGCTTTTCAGGGGCACACGCTGACTCTAGATTCTCTCTTGGGTTCTGTGGATAGCACAGCACAGGGTCATACTGAAGACTTACAGATATTATCACCACAGCAATCCCAAAGCCCATGCACTGATGATGTGGGATTTATTGTCAAAGACCTCTTTGATGGCCTCGGAGCAGGGCTTCATTGGGATGCCTGAAGAGTAAATCCATTTGAGGGCAGATGTCAGAGGTAAATTGTTCTGCTCCTCCAGCCAAACTACAGCCAATGCAGAGTGGATGGCTTCTACCAACCCACTGGGGCTTGTCCTTGGTTTTCAGCTTGGTGTAGGTATCCTTGTAAGACTCCTGGACTTAATCACCTCATCTTTGTGGGAATATCCCAGCTGGCTGCAAATATCACCAGGAGGAAAACAAAGAACACCCCAGCATGCACGGGGGCTCCTGCACAGCAGCCCAGCAGCCCAGAAACCCCACCAGCATCCTGAGGGCACCGGATGCAATCAGAATATATACTCCAGTGTAGAAGCTGGAAAGATTGTTTTCTCGCTCCAAGATGCTCTTGGCCTCAAAGTCAATTCAGAGCTAGGTCCAATGGTGAGGAATACAATCCTGGCAAGCCAGAAGATGAAATTAAATCCAAAAAGCAGGTATTTGATGCACTTGGTGCCTTTTTTGACCAGTATGGTGAAGGCTGGACAGGCTGGCCTACTGGTGTGGAACAAGGGATGTGTACTGGAGGACCAAGGTGTCAGCGGCAGCCTAAACCTCTTTTTGATACTATCTTTCTTTCAAATTGCTATTAAAAACCTAATGAAAGATAACTCTATTAGAAAAGTCTATCATTTTGGTCTCATAAGAATAGAATATTTTTATTGAAGAATTGTTTTTCTCTTTAGGCTTTAACATTTTTTTACAAGTGACTTTCAGAAAAAATTAGCTAAGTATATGTAGACAATTTCACTTGACATCTCAATATTTAAAGGCTTCCCCCCAACCCTTGGGCCAGATTATTAACTACATTACATACTGTGGATTTTCTAGAAGTGATGTGACCGGCAGAAATATTTGGCTTCAGTTTCCATGATATGAATTACAATTTCTGCTGGAGATATACATATGTTTTTAGAAATTATAAAATATTTCAAACATACAAAAAGTAATAGATACCCAGATTAATCTTACGAACATTTTCCTAGTCCTGTCCCAAATTCCATTCTCCCCTCTCCCTCTCTAGAGGGAAACTTAATTTTGCTATATCACAGGTAGGGTTCCCCAGGAAGCAGGCTCTGAGACTCTGATATTTACATGTGGAGGGTTTTGGTGGACTGTTTTCAAGAGACACACCTGTAAAGGGTGAGGAAAGCAGAAATGGGTAAAGCTTTTAGCATTTTAATTATATGTCTGGGAGTGTTTTTCTTTAAGTTCATCCTCTTTGATTAATGAGGTTCTTGGATCTGTAAATGTATGTCTTTCACCAAATTTGAGGCATCTTCAGCCATTATTTATATATTTTTCTGTACCATTTTTTTTCTTCTCCTTTTGGGACTCCAGGAAGAGGAGTCATAGACCATTTGATATTGTTCCAATATAAAGCTTTGTTTATTATTTAACTTTCCCCCCTTGTTATTCAGACTGGATAATTTCTACTGATCTGTCTTCAAGTTCACTGGCTCTCTTATCTCTCTTCTACTACTGAGATCTGTCTGGTGAATTTAAAATATTCTGTTATTGTATTTTTCAGTTTTAGAATTTTCATTTATTAGTTATTGTTTAGCTTCTATTTCTTTGCTGAAAATGCCTAAATTCCATTTGTTTCTAGGTAGTTGTTTGCCCTTACTTCATGTGACCTGGTTATAATATCTGCCATAGCTTTTTTGTGTGCAATAAGTCCAATATTTGGGTCCTCTTAGTGTTGGTGTGTGTTGATTGCCTCTTTCTTTCAGTTGTTTAGATTTTCCTAGTTCTTTGCATGTTGAATAATTTAGGGCTGTATCTTGGCCATTTTGAATACTGTGTTCTGAGATTTGGGGCTCAGTTAAAATCTGAAGAATGAGGTTTGCTGCTGCTGCTTCTCTTTTTGAAAGCCATCAGTTAACACCAGGAGATTTATATCTCAAGCCCTGACTTGGATTCTCTGGACTTACAATGTCAGTTTAGTTTTCAAAGACTTCGCAGTGCTATTCTGTTTTTCACAGTTTGTGCACCTGCATGGTGGTCTTCAGTAGTTCAGTTCTCAAAACCTTTGCTCTGCTGATTCTGGTAGGTTTTGTGCACATTCAGATTGAGAGAGTGTTCAAGACTTCATACAGAGGTTTAAAGAATCATTTTTAGCCTCTTTCCAGATTTCTTCAGCATTTCTATATTGTTACAGTGTATGTATGTGTGGGGGGTATCCATATTAACTTGGCTTATTTTGACAAAATCAGAAGTCTACATAATTTCATTAAACAATATATTATATTCATGTAATTTCTTTTACAACAAAATCACGGAATTTTGATACTTAAATTTTTTCAATCAAAAGTTCATTTAACAGATGATATTAATGTTTCCCTACTATTTCCTCAGATCCTTTTGTTCATGTTGATGCTCAGAGGTTTTCACACCTGACAGCCAGCACCTGCATGGTTTTGTCAGAAAGCTGCTGTTACGCTCTGAGTGTTTAGTTGGCCTGCACATGCCTGAAAAGTCTGTGATTTTACATCCTTGGTGGACAGCCCAATCAATGGCCATTTGGGACTCCAGCTCCCTCACTCTGGATCTGGACAGCTCTTAGGTATAACCTAAACTGCACAGCTCCGTGGTGGAATTGAGTTAAGATTATCCCTCATGAGATTTTGCTGAGTAATGGCATCCTTGTTCTGCTCTCCTAACATTTCTGCCCACTTCCTCATTCCTTTGCTGTTTTTTTTTTCTTGGAAATCTTCATAAATAACTTTCATATCAATCCTTGTCCGAGGATCTGCTTCTGGGAGCACACTACAGCAGATAGAATTCTAAGATGGTCCTCAAGATTCCCTGGTATACGTGCTCTGCTTAAATAATCTCCTCCTGAGCATGAATAGGGCCTGCTTTTACTCCCTTAATTTGGCTGCATGATATGGCAGAGATGATGGGATAATCACTTCCTTGATTATACAAGGCTCTGTTTTAGCATTTTGGAGAGAGAGATTCTCCTGGGCTGGAGAGTAAGCTGTTATATTGTGAGAGGGCCCCATGGCAAGGAACTGCAGAGCCTCTGGGAGCTAAGAGTGGCCTCTGGTTGACAGCCAGCAAGACAAGTAGACCTCAGCCCTGCAATACAAGGAACTGACTTCTACCAACAGCCATGTGAGCCTCAGAAAGGTCCACAGCATAGCTCATCTTGTGGTAATAGAGCTTAGTCATAAGCATGGGCTCTGGAATCGAGACGATTTTGGTTAGAACCCAGTTATTCTGCATTAAAAATTTTTTCTTTAATGCTTGTTTATTTTTGAAAGAGAGAGAGACAGAGTATGAGTGGGGGAGGGGCAGAAAGAGAGGGAGACACAGAATCCAAAAAAGGATCCAGGCTCTGAGGTGTCAGCACAGAGCCCAATGCGAGTGTCAAACTCACGGACTGTGTGATCATGACCTGAGCCGAAGTTGGACGCTTAACTGACTGAGCCACCCGGTGCCCCATTCTTCCATGTTCTTGTAGTGACTTTGGGCAAGTTAGCTAATCTCTCTTCCCTTTCTATTTGTAAAATGGAATGATAATAGTACTTACTGCCCAGGTTGTTGTGAGAGTTTATTGAGTAGCTATATCTATATATCCCTTAGAATAGTGCATGGCACAAGGAAAAATGCTTCATAAATGGGAGCTATTGTGATAGGTAATATTGCTAAAATGCATAAATTATTATTATCTAATAATAATAATTATACCAATAGTTATTGGTAAATAAAATATATTAAATGCATCAAAATATGTTAAATATCAACATTAAAAAAATAAATATGTAAAACATGAAAATATATCAAATGTATTTTTATAAAATACATGAGCTAATCAGTCCTTTAAACAATAAAATTGTTATTAGTAGTGGCTTCATAGTAGTCATACATTACATAAGAGCTGTGGAATTATGAATCCTTCCTCCTATCCCTCTTTCTCTCCAGCCACTCCTCATGTCTTAGAGCCTATCCATCCACCAGGGTCCAGCAAAAAACATCTTTTCTATAAAGTCTTCTGTGATTCCACTTAACCTCTGAAATTTCTTTAGTATATTTATGTTTCTCTGATAGTATGTATAGCTCCTCTCTCATTGTCCCCTGGTTAAAAATGTCTTATTTGAACTGCATATGATAGAAGCTCAATAAATATTTGTTGGACAAATGCATTAATTAAGAGCATTAATAAAACTTTTAAGTGTTCTTAAGCTATTCACTTACTTTAATCTATTAATTTCTCACTAGCCACACTGAGTGCTGTTCTAATTCATGAAAGGAGCTCTCAGAATAAAGATGTCAACTACACAAAACAGTGTAAGCTTTCATTTGTTCTTTTTGGAAATCTGTGTTCATGGAGACTCTCTGGCTGTCTTTTCTTGGACAAAATGGTAGTGTGGAGAGTAGCCAGAGGGAGTTGGAGGGGTTTGAAAGCTAAGTGGGGGCAATGCTGTCTCTGCAGATGGGAGTGTTGTCAGGTCATTTAAAAGCTATTTGGAGGTTCTTTTAAAGTCTGATTTAAAAAATTTTATGTAATCTACCAAAGGTATCCCTTTGGATTGGAAATAAGCATTTGCTCTGTCCACAGTGGAGAATGGTTTTGAGCTTTCCATGTTGGTTCTCAGAAGACGCTAATTTCCTAGGTGGACATTGGAGCATCAGGTGCCTCACCCCATGGTATCAGAATGAGAAGATCATGTTTTTCCTTGACAACAAGAGTATAAGAATGGATAATATGTTAAATAGCTCTGAGAGAATATGAATGGTGTGCTTTTTGTTACCCAGAACACGTGCTTTTTTTCTTGTACACTGCAAGATAGGTATGGCTGTAATTATCATATTACCTAGCCAGTTAGCTATTCTGTGAGACTGTGATTATGCAGAGTGTAGAGAGAACTTTATTTATGAACTCATTCTCAAGTAAAAAGGAAAAGCAAAAAGCTAAGCCAGCACATCATCTAATTCTCAATGTAAAATAATGCAGAAGTGCGGAAGATGAACATCTGATTTGTCACATCTGATACACTAATGTTTTATCCAAAAGGAAGAACACATTGTAACTTGCTCAGTCATCTGCATAAACACCACCTGGCCCTTTACAGGCACCTACTCAAATAACAGGAGTCAACGGATGGCAGCTCTGCTCATAGCCTTTTCACTGGTAGAAATAGAAACATCTCTTTTCTTTTTTAAAAAACAAAGCATTTATGTATCAAAGTAGCAACATCTAATATATTTTTTTTCCAACAGCATAAGATCTAGGTGATTAAAGTGAAGCCACCAGACCCTTCTATATTAGGGAATATATGATCACAAATTATCCAGTTTTCGAGCAGCTGAAAAAAAATTCATTATCCTTTAAAAAGAGGGTAGATCAAACCATTCCTTATACAAACCAGACCTTATTATTATTGCATCATGAAACCACTTTCTCCCCTGGGTATATCACTTACTAAGTCTTGCATTGGAATAGCTATGATTTTTAGTGTAAAATATTTTGCCAGAGATGGGAGATTTTTTCCCCTCTGAACTGACACATTCTGGTTGTATGCCTCAGTGATCATACCTTTGTGCTCCATTGCACACATGGAGGTAGCATCCCCTTTTCAGTTACACTAATATAAAAATGAGGAGGCTGGGTAACTAAAGTGTATTGCACCAGTTTGCACATTTTCAAAGAAAGGGTTAAAAAAACAAATCTCATTTGCCTTTACATTTTAGATTCAAGCTGGCTAACTAGAAGGTGTCAACTACTTAATTTATTTATTTTTTTCATTGAGGAAACCCTGCCAAAGTCTCAGTGCATTTCTGCCCACAGAGGACAATTGAGTAGGTTAGTCTTCTGGGCACACTGGCTTGTTTTTTTTTTTATTTTTTTTTATTTTAGAGAGGAGACAGTGTTCAAGAGTCATTGAACTCTGCCCTTGGCCCATTCTTTTATTAAAACTGCATTTGAGGCATCCTTAGGCTCCAAAAATCTTATCTTTAAATATATCTTTTAGTCATATGTTACCCTATTCTTCCAGGGGCCAACTGAAAAGTGACATTTGGTAGCTCTTTCGCTGGGTTTCTGAATCACATGACCTGAGTTAGTGCTTTTATTAATAGCCTCCTTGTGCATCTATTAAATGGTGGGGGTGGTTGGACCCCCCCCCCGTTTTTTGGTTTAAAGTATCATGATATTATACAGTTTAATTGCCGTGGAAAATCTATGTCAACCCAAGGCAAATGTGTAATTTTGTTTATACTGTTCAACTGCGCATTTCATTTGCTTTCCATTTGACATTGAATACTATTTTAATTGTATCCCCTGATTCATGTTGGGAAAGTATGCCATGGATTAGGGACTGAGAAGGAGCTTGCTCTTCTCCCAAGTCTCAGTGCAGCCTGGAGAGTAATTTCATTTTTTCACTTCTCCTACTAGCAAGTGTAAAGTTCTTTCTGTCTGCCAGTGTTGGGGAGGAAATAATGAAAGGTGGACATGAATCCCTGCCTTCATGCTTTATGCTTTATAATCTAATAAATTTGAACAAATATTCATGAAATTCCAGATTCCAGAAATAACTCACAAGGTTTTTTTGGCTTCAGGACTAGAAACAGGGTGTCATTCCATTGGAAACCTAAGAATTATAGGCTAAGCCTCAGAAGAGAGAAGTAACAGTTTTCATTAATTTTGTCACCATGCTCCTCAAAAATCTGGAGACAAAAGTGTTTTCAATTTTGATCCCAGAAGTAAGAAGCATTTTAAGTATCTGAATCCTAAAGGCTAATTTGAAGAGGTCATCTTTGTCTCTGAGGAGTCTAACTGTATTAGTCATGAAAAATTCTCAGTTGTTTTGCTATTTGTTGATTACCTAACTTAGAAGTTAAAACGCAGCAAGGTTAATTGTAAAATGTTAGTAAAACTTGTGTAAATCTCAAATTTCCTTGAACTTTTTTTTTAGATATACAGTATCTGTTGTGGGCGGTGATTGGTGCTATGAAGCTAATAAGATGAACTAAGAATAATGTGAAAAAAATTTTGCACCATCTCGCCTATTAATTCACCTTCTGGTCATGGATTTAGGTTGTCCCCAAATAATTTTTCTGTAGTCTAAGGTAATCATTTCTCATTTTAAGTTTTAGCTTGATTAGGTTTTATCTTTAGAATAATTTGTCCTTTCAATTTTATTTTCTTTAAGCAAATAAACCAAATCATGCCCTACTTTGGTCACTAAAATCATGAAAGATATGTATTGCAGTGAAAAGGGATAGGAACTAACGGTGTACCGAACAGCCCTTGTGTCTTCTAAACTGGTACTTCAGGGAAATCTTGTCCTGAGGACTAATGGGAAGTTGCACGCACACAGAGAACAACTTGGTATTTTTCATAAAGGTGAGAAGAAAATACCAGATCTGTGTGAATGATTACTAATGACCTCTTTTGATGGAATGCACTTATCTCCAGGGACTAGAGTTGTTTGGACCTTGTGTAGTCATTACTTTTGTGAAGTTCCACAAACAGAAGTCTTTTTTTTATCTTCAGGGAGAGTAGAGCGTAGGTCAGTGGGGACACTTTTTTTTCCCTTCTCACCCACAAATGAAACTTCTATAACTCTGTGCTTAAGCTCTTAAGGACCCAAACTGCAAACCTGCAAAAATTTAAGCCACACACATGAAATTGCCACAAGCATATCTAGTTGTATAGACTTTAATACATTCTGGAGAAGAGTGTCCTTTTTGTTCAGAGCGAAGCCTAGAACTAATTTCAGTTGGGTTTCTAAAACCTGACACTGAATCAAAAAGGTTTCACTAGACAGTAAGTTGGAGCTGCAAAATAGGTATTTAGTTTTTCTTGATTATTATGGGATTTAAGGATGTGTATCTTTCTTGCCAGAAAAAAAAGAGTATCAGTGAAACAGATTTTTTATATTCAGATCTCTTATATGTATTCAGTTGCATTTTTCCCCCTAATATGTTATTTTTGGCTAGATTATTAAGACTGGAGAGAATCTTAGTGATCCATTTCATTTCTAGACTGTGATACTTGGAACCCCATGTTGCTTTGGATATGTTTCAGTATTCCTCTAAGAGTTTAATTAAAATTTTATAGAAAAATATGTGGTCAATTCTAAATGGTTATCATAATCAGTAGAGAAGAGGTAATTGTTAGGGCTTCAGAACCTCAGCCACATTTCAGCCAAAGTGACTTTGACTTTATTCATTCATTTATTAAGTAAATATTTACCTAACATGTATAATATGGCCAGGAACTATTTTGGATGCTGGAAGTAAAGTATGGAACAAGGTAGACAATGTCCCTGGTCTTATAGAGAGTATATTCTAGGATAGAGTGGGATGGGAACAGGAATGGATTTCCAGTAAGTATGCTTGAGTGATAACTTGAGGGCCTGGAGCAGTTACCCACAATATGTATCTAGTAGTCATGTTCTACTCACTCTGCTAGAGTACAGTGAACAAGGAGAAGAAAGCTAAGAGATGAGGTTAGGGAGGTATCAGGACAGGAACATGTAGGTCTTTGAAGCCATGACAAGGAGTTTGAATTTCATTATGTGTTGTGGGAGTGACATGAGCTGATTTATGCTTTAAAAGGATCATCCTGGCTTCTGTGTGGCAAATAGTGTACACTGTGGGCAGAATGGAAGCAGCAAAGGCTGTGAGATTTGTGTAGATTTCTACTTCTGAACATGGTGCTGTAGATTGTGGCAAGACAGCTTTCCTGCTGAAAACAATTATGAAAAGCTGGGAGAATTTTAAAACTCATAATGTAAAACGTGACTGAGAGCTATGAGAGGAACGAGGACAAGTTAGGCTACAGCTTCAGAGGGGGAGGCTGGTGATCAGGGCCATTTCCCCTCCATGAGGGCAGTTGATGGCTGTAGGCATGACCTAAGGATCAGAATTTGGCCCAGGCTAAAAGCTCTTTCTGGGGAAAATAAAAGTTTTAGTGATTGTATGAAGCTAGAGTGACAAAATTCAAGATTGGAGAGATGTCAAATGCATGGCCAGTTTTCCCTATAAGACATTTGCTGAGTTTTGAAACTTTACAGGAGATTAAGGATCTAGTTTGAAAGCTTCCAAAAAGTAGAGTGAAATATATTATCGTCTTACGATGCTTAGACAACAAAGACCATTCCAGGGGAGGAGGCTTGAAAGGAAAGTATGCAAGAGATGTATTCTCTAGAGAGAGGTGAATTACAGGTACTTTTTATCTGAGATACTTACTAAATACAGATGTGACTTTTGGCAGAGACCATTCTTGGGAGGCAGAGAAACCAGCAGAAATTTGGACATTTTTGAGGCTAGAATAATCAAAGGGGAGATTTAAGAAATCTCAGATGCATTAGCCCATCTTTCCTTGAAGACGTTTGCCCCATTTGAAGCTGTGTAGAGTAGAAAACTAGAGCTAAGTGGTAAACCTCTCTGAAGGGAAGAACTGAATCCATCTCAGACTTTCAGATTTGGTAAATCAAAGTCCTCCCAAGCTTATAATTAAAAGTCCTGGGAAGTCTGGCCCTAGGAATAGGATCAAGAGAACTAGATGGGGTTTTCCCAAAACCTCATCACAGCCCTAACTGAGATCAATCTTAGGTTGGCCTGAAAAGATTGAGTCCCTCAATAGCTGCCCTTGCTATTACTGAAATAGAAAAAAGATTTTCTAGTAGGAAGATAACATGATCTTGAGGCTCTATGGTTTTTTGGAATTGGAAAACAAGCCAATAGAAAATACCCAAGCAAAAGCACAGATATAAGAATAATATAAAATAACAATGTGTGGGATATTCTGAAATAGACATGTAATTGAAGTCCCAGAAGATGAGGAGAGAATAGAGTATAAGTGATATTTGAAGAGTTAATGGCTACCAGCTTTCCAAAACTATTATAAATATCAATCCATAGATTTAAGTAGGATAAATACAATGAAAGCAGTACTTGGAATCTCATATATAAAACTGCCTAAAACCTAATGAGTAGAGGGGCTGCCGGGGTGGCTCAGCCAGTTGGGTGTCTGACTTTGGCTCAGGTCATGATCTTACTGCTTGTGAGTTTGAGCCCTGCATCAGGCTCTGTACTGACAACTCAGAGCCTGGAGCCTGCTTCAGATTCTGTCTCTCCTCTCTTCCACTCCCTTGCTCATGCTCTGTCACTCTCTCTCTTTCTCAAATATAAAATAAAAAAAAAAAAGAAAAAAGAAAAAGAAATCCTATGAGTAGAGAAAGTCTTAAATTAGGCCAGAGAAAGGGGTGCCAAGGTGGTTCAGTTGGTTAAGCATCTGACTCTCGATTTCAGTTCAGGCCACGATCTTATAATTTGTGAGTTCAAGCCCTTTGCACTGACAGCACTGAGTGTGCTTGGGATTCTTTCTCTTTCCCTCTCCCCCTCTCCTGCTTATTCTCCCTTTCTCTCTCTCTCTCTCTCTCTCTCTCTCTCTCAAAAATAAATGAACAAACAAACATTTAAGACACAAAACCATTGATAAATGTTAAAAAAAAATTAGGCCAGAGAAAGATTACTTTCAAAGGAACATCAACAAGACTTACATCTGACTTCTCAACTTAGACCATGAAAGTCAGAAGGCAATGGAGTAGCATATTCACCCTACCCCTAGTTTTATTGAGAAATAATTGACACACACCACTGTATAATTTGAGGGTTAAACATGATGGTTTGGTTTACATATATTGTGAAATGATTAACCCAGTAGGTTTAGCTGACATTCATCTTCTCAAATTAATAGAATAAAAAGAAAAAAAGGAAAAGAATAAAGGGGAAAATTTTTCTTCTTGTGGTGAAACTCTTAGTATTTACTCTTTTAACAACTTTCCTGCATATCATACATCAGTGTTAACTATAGTCATCATGTTGTGCATTACATCCCTAGTACTTATTTATCTCATAACTGGAAGTTTGTACATTTTGGCTATCTTCTTCCAATTTCCCTTCACCCCACCTCCTGCCTCTGGTAACCACAAGCCTGATCACTTTTTCTATGAGCTTGGTTTGTGTTTGTTTTTTTGCCTGTTTTTATAATCCACATATTAGAGCATGCAGAATTTGTTTTTGATTTATTTTACTTAGCAAAATGCCTTCAAGTTTCATCCATATTGTCACAAATGATAAGGTTTCCTCATTTTTTGTGGCTGAATAATATTTCCTATTCAGTCATTGATGGGCACTTAGATTGTTTCCATGTCTTGGCTATTGTAAATAATGCTAGAAATATAGGGATGCAGATACCTTTTTGAGTTAATGTTTCCTCTAGATATATTCTCAGAAGTGGAATTGCTGGATTATATGGTAGTTCTTTTCTTAATTTTTTGAGGATTCTCCATATTGTTTTCCATACTGGCTGTACCAACTTGTAATCCCACCAATAGTAATCCACCTTTTCTCCACATTCATGCCATTCATTTGTTATCTCTTGTTGTTTTCATGATGGCCATTCTAACAGGTGTGAGGTTATATCTCATTGTGGTTTTAATTTGTATTTAATGTCTATTTTAATTTGTATGATTAGTGATGTTGATCATCTTTTCATGTACCTGATGGCTTTTCTTGTATCTTCTTTGGAGAAGTGTCTATTCAGGTCCTTTATCCATTTTTTAATTGGTGCATTTGTTTCTGTTTTTGTTTTTGTGGTTTTTTTTTTCCTATTGAGTTGTATGAGTTATTTATGTTTCAGATATTAACCTCTGATCAGATAGGTGTCATATCCAAAAACACCATTGCCAAGATTCATGTCAAGGAGTTTTGTTCCTAGGAATTTCATGATTTCAGGTCTTACATTTAATTCTTTAATCCATTTTGAGTTAATTTTTGTGAGTGGTATAATATATGGATCCATTTTATTCTTTTATACATGAATGTCTAATTATCCAGAATCATTTATTGTACAGCCTGTCTTTTCTCCGTTGAGTGTTCATATTTCTGGTAGCAAATATAAGTTTGCCATACATGCATGGGTTTATTTATGGGGTTTTTATCCTATTCTTTTGGCCTATTTGTTTTTATGCCAGTACCATACGTTTTGAGAACGATAGCTTGAAATCAGGAAGTATGATACCTTCTATTTAGTTCTTTTTTCTCAGAATTGATTTATGGGTCCAAATTTTAGGAGTGTTTTTTCTACTTCTGTAAAAAATGCCATTGGAATCTTGTTAGGGATTACATTGACTCTGTGGATGGCTTTTGGTAGTAGTGACATTTTAATAGTATTAATAATAATTTAAATAATATTAATTTTTTCAGTTCATAAACCTGGATACTTTTCCATTTACAGTGTTTTCTTCAATTTCCTTTACCAATGTCTTATAATTTTTATAATAGAGATCTTTCACCTCCTTAGTTAAATGTATCCCTAAGTATTTCATTTTTTTGGATGCTATTGTATATGGGATCAATTTCTTTTCCAGAAATTTTGTTAGTGTATAGAAATGCTACTAATTTTTGCATGTTTATTCTGTATCCTACAGTTTTACTGACTTTATTAATTACATCCAGCAGTTTTTTGGTTGAGTCTTTAGGATTTTCTGCTTATAAAATCATATTGTCTGCAAATCAAGACAATTTTACCTCTTCCTATATAATTGTGATATATTTTAGTATTTTTTCTGGCCTGATTGCTCAATGTAGGATTTCTAGTATTATGTTGAATAGGAGTGGTGAGAGTGGGTGCCCTTGTCTTGTTCTTGATCTTAGAGGAAAAGCTTTTATCTTTTAACTAGTTAGTATCATGTTATCTATGGGCTTGTCACATATTCTTTATTATGTTGGGATGTGTTCCTGCTATGTCTGATTTGTGAAGAGTTTTTTTTTGTTTTTGAATGGATGTTGACTTTTGTCCACTGTTTTTTCTGCATCTGTTGAGATGATCATCTGATTCTTTTTCATTCTATTAATGGGATGTATCACACTGACTGATTTACATATGTTGAGCCATCCTTGTATCCCAGGTATAAATCCTACTTGATAATGGTGAATGATCCTTTCTTTAGAGATCTCTCTTTTTAAAATTTTTAAACGTTTATTTTTTGAGAGGGAGAGAGAAAACATGAGTGGGGGAAAGGCAGAGAGAGAAGGAGACACAGAATCCAAAGCAGGCTCCAGGCTCTGAGCTGTCAGCACAGAGCTTGATATGGGGTTTGAACCCATGAACCATGAGGTCATGACCTGAGCTGAAGTCAGATGCTTGACTGACTGAGCCACCCAGGCTCCCAGGTGAATGATCCTTTTAATGTGCTACTGAATTCAACTTGCTAGCATTTTATTGAGAATTTGTTTTTGAGAATTTTTGCATCTGTATTTACCAAGGATATTGGACTGTCGTTTTCTTTTTCTAGTTTTATCCTTTCTGATTTTGGTAGAAGGATAATTCTTACCTCATAAAATGAGTTCACGAGTTTCTTTACTCTTTGATTTTTTTGGAAGAGTTTAAGAAGGCTTGGTGTTAATTCTTCAAATGTTTGGTAAAAATCACTGATGAAACCTTTTTGTTCTGTTTTTTCTGTGTTGGGAGTTTTTGATAATTGGTTCAGTCTCCTTACTAGTAATTGGTTTATTCAGATTTTCTAGTTCTTCTTCATTCAGTCTTGCTAAGTTGTGTGTTTCTAAGAATTTTTCCATTCCTTCTGGGTTATCTAATTTGTTGGCATTAAGTTGTACATAGGAGCTCTCATAATCTCTTGCATTTCTATGGTATCATTTGTAATGTCTCCATGTAACAGACAGATTGTAAGATTCGATGAAAATATAAAACCCAACTATATGCTGCTTACAGAGGATAAAGAATGCAAATATTTGAGGACATAGAACGGTTAAAGTAAAAGAGTAGAAAAAGATAAGCTTAAAAACATTAACCAAAGAAAGCTGTTTCAGCATTACTGATATCAGACAATGTAGACCTTTAAGGTAAAAAGCACTATTGGTGATAAGAGGACAATTTCATAATTGTGAAAGGTACAATCCAACAGGGAGGAGGCTATTGTAGTAATTCATGGCAGAGATGATGATGATTTGGAGTGGAAAGGCAGCTGTGGATATATGGGTAAGTAGTCAAATTCTGGATATATATTGCCAATAGGACTTGCTATTGGGTTTGGTATGGGATAGGGAAAAAGGAGGCACCAAGGAGGACTTTAAGGTTTTTTCTTGATTGACTAGGTAAAAGGCATTGCTGTTTACTGAAATGAAAAAGTTTATTGAGATATGGGACTAGGAAAGAGATATAAAAGTTATTTTTTGGCCCAGCGGAACAGAGTTCAGGGAAATAGCAGCAATTCAATTTTGAGCATATAAAGTGATGGTTCTGAGGGGCATTTGGATACATGAATCCGTAATCTAGTGTAATTCCCTCATTTTACAGATGAAGATATTGAGGCTTCAAAACTGGCTTATAGTTGCAAAGCAAATACATGGAAGAGCCAGAACTAAAATCCAGATCATTTGGAACTAAGCCTAGTGTCTTAAACCATGCCATATGTTACTTCTAAATTTGCTTCATTGAACTGCAGAAAATATTTCATATTAATGGTAGTAATTTTAAAGCGTACTGAGTGTTATTGCATACCAAGTATTGTACTAAATACTCAGGATACCTTTTCTCTTAAAGTTTTTTCTTTTTTCTTTTATAGCCCAACAAGGTAGATACTATTATTATCCTCATCTAAAAAAATGTGTTTTTTTTTAACATTTCTTTTATTTTTGAAAGACAGAGAGAGACAGAATGATAGTGGGGGAGGGAAGAGAGAGAGAGGGAGACACAGAATTTGAAGCAGTCTCCAGGCTCTGAGCTGTCAGCCCAATGCGGGGCTTGAACCCACGAGCTGTGAGACCACAACCAGAGCCAAAGTTGAACGCTCAATCAACTGAGCCAGCCACCCATGTGTCCCTGTTATTATTTTCATTTTTACAGTTTAGAAAACTGAGTTTTTGAGATTAAGTAACTTAATCTCAAGGTCACATAATTGGTGAAGCTATTCAAATTACCCCAGGGGTTCAACTCTTGTCCCCATGTCCTTAGCCACTGTGCCTTACCTTTTCCAGTATGCTAGAGAATACACATCAAATTGTGCTGTGTCCTATTTCATTTCCTTGGTTCTTTCATTGACCTGTGATTAGTTCACATACAGACTATTTGACTTTTTGGCCTACAGTTTTTCCTTTAGATTTTTAATTTGACTAAAGAGGCCATTTCCATTCAGTTAGATTTAGGGAATTTACTAACACTTACATAGGGCTCTTTTCCCAGGGCCCAAGAGGAATGCTTCATTAGGACATAGTGATGACTTCTTGTTTCAAGAGCTGTAACTGCTGTCTTTTTGGAACAAAGGAGTAATTAGAAATCATTTGTAATAAAAGGCTCCTGTCGTTTTCTGATATAAGAGCCTTTGTATTTTTGTGGAGTTTTTTTTTGAAAATTACAGGAAAAAATAAGAGAAACTGAAAAAAAATTCCAGAAAACTCAACACTTCAACCAAATTACCTTCCCAACCAAACTGAAACATCTTCAGAAGAAGGAGCTTTCTTCTTCTTCTTCTTCTTCTTCTTCTTTTTTTTTTTTTTTTTTTTTGTCTTTAATCTAAGAGCAGTATAAAAGCCTAGGTAGTCTCTGGGACTACTATAATCAACTTAATGCAGTCTGTAGACTTCAGGCTTTGGGTTAGTACAAAGAGACACTCAGATGTAAGTCAGTGAGTGAATGATTTCACAGAGCACTGGACTAAAAACAGCTCTATGTGATAAAAGGAGAGGTCCAACAGGAGTCAATGATATGATTCATTCTGGCTAGATTGATACACTCTGGAAATGGGTTATGTTGCTAAAGATATAGTGGCAAGAGCCAGCTGGTCCCTCCATCTAGCATAATTTCCTTCACAAGTTAGTTACCTGTGTGAAAAAAAGTACATGGTGATGGACCTTTGTTAGTTCAAAGGTTTTTACCTCTGTATTCTAAAGCCCCATTGTGAATTCACAGGGCTTAAAATATGTATTACTGTCCCTTTCGTTTTATCATTCTGAAAGAAATCAAAGACAAAATTTTTTCCTCCCAATGAGCTTATCTGTTTGAAATCATAGGGTGTTTGTACATATGGTCTTCTAATATCTCAACTGAATCTTTGTAATTTCAGTGGGAGTTGGTGAGACCTCTTTCTTCCTAAAGAGTTGTAGGGAACTCTTGCAAAAAGACAGATTTACTTTCTCTTCCTTTTCTGTTACTAAAGTTTAGTTTATTGTAAAATAAAACATGATAAACTATAAATGTTTTTATTTAAAAATTTTTTAAATGTTTATTTATTTTTGAGAGACAGAGAGATAGAGTGTAAGGAAGGGCAGAGAAAGGAGACACAGAATCTTAAGCAGGTTCCAAGCTCTGAGCTGTCAGCAGAGAGCCCGATGCAGGACTTGAACCCATAAACTACGAGATCATGGCCCGAGCCAAAGTCGGCTGCTCAACTGACTGAGTGACCCAGGCACCCCTATAAGTGTTTTTAAAGAGACCTGAAAGACACTTAATCGCTTGCCTCCTTTTCAATGACAGAGGACTAATCTGTCTTACTATCATCTCAGCTCTTGAGTATTTCTGCCTACACTTTTGCTTCAACAAAACTTCTGGCTAAATCAAATAGGTTTTAGACTCAATATTATGTATTACATAGGATGATGCTAGCAAAAACATGATCATTTTAGCTGTACAATGAACATAATACTCTCAGTAACATTGCTAATTGCTGTTTTCTATGTTTGGCCTGAGGAATTTTTCCTGAAGGCACATATTTCATATTGTGAATTCCTTGTTCACTGGATTCTCTGTGTACTATATTTTCTTGTCTGACACACAATCTGCACTTTAAAGTCAATCTTTTATCCATTCACTACAGCTTAATGTATAATTTCAGTGATAGACAGTTTATAAAAAAATGAGAAATGCTCTTTTTTTTTTTTAAACTGGGAAAACAGAATAATCTCTTACCAGTACAAAAACATCGGTAACACTACCCAGTTTCCCAAAGAAATATTTTGTTCATCATCTCTTGAAATGTGAATCATGACACTCATGACAGGTGAATGAAGAGAGGAAAATTAAGATATGGGCACAAACAAAGCATCATTAATAATTCAGGTAAATAAAATTTGTATACAAAAGAAAACTGTCAAGGTGATGGAGAATGTTTCTGCAACCACAGGACATTTAAGCAACAGGAAAATGAGTTGAGCTTTGAATGTTTTACATTTCATGTAAGGGCTTTATATAGTTTGAGTTTTCTTTTCCTCATTCCATTGTTGTAGCAAACATTATTTACTATGATTTATAGTCTTTCTGAGGTTAAATGAATTGGAGTGTTTCCCTTATGTACGTTGCTACAAGTTTAAAGGACCAACTACAGGTAGACTGTGAACTATTCTTTAATATTTTATAGTTTATGAACCAAGGGATTATGACCTGAGCTGAAATCAAGAGTCAGATGTTTGACCAACTGAGCCACTCAGGCACCCTATATGTGTACTTTAAATAGAAAAGGTAGTATATTATATTAACTTATCTGCATGTAATTTGTTTTTAGTTTTCACTGTACTTTGGGAATCATGTCATACGAATACATGTAGATCTACTTCATTCTTTTTAGTGTTTGCGTACATTATGGAGTATTTTAAGCCATTTGTTTTAACTGGTGGTCCTTACATTGTTTTTCTTCCAGTTTTTATGATAAACAATGCTTCAGTGAACATCTTTGCATATATAGCTTGGCTTAGTTTTGTAAGTAAATTGCTAGTGAAATCGCTGAAGGGTAAACTCCTGGCAGTTAAATTGCTGTGAAATGTATAGTCAAATTGGTTTCCAGGGAGGTAACGCCAATTTACATTTTCACCAGTTGTGTATGAGGGAGAATGCTTCCTTATATCTTAGACAGTATGGAGTACTATCACATATTCTGTGCTCTGCCAATCTTGTAGCAAATGGATTGGTGGATTGGTGGCTCTAAGCCCATGAGCCCAGCTTGTCACTGTGACTTCCCTATAGGGAGATCTTTTCCTGGAGAACCTTTAACATCAGCATCTTTAGGCCTTTTCTCTTGAGCTAGTTAGACTCTAGTGGGGTTGCAGACACTCCCACAGTCTCCTGCCTGGAGGGTGAGTGCTCCATTGCCAGTGTGCTGAGAACCAAGTAGTGAAGTCTCTTTTCAGTACAGAATTCAGGCCCTTCACTGTACATGGAGTCCTCAGGTAAACACCTTGTTACCGACCCTCACCCCAAGTATGAATCTCATCTTTTTCCTTGATGAGAGAAGGGGCAGTAATGGGGGAGAAAGTATGGGAGATCTGACTGCTTCTCTCTAATTTTTAAAAATTTTTTAACATTTACTTATTTTTGAAAGACAGAGAGACAGAGCATGAGCAGGGGAGGGTCAGAGAGAAAGGGAGACACAGAATCCGAAGCAGGCTCCAGGCTGTGAGGAGTGAGCACAGAGCCGGTCACGGGGCTCAAACTCATGAATCATGAGATCATGACCTGAGCTGAAGCCGGCCGCTTAACCAACTGAGCCACCCAGGCGTCCCTCTAACTGCTTCTCAGACAAAGGTTTCAGCTAAATCTCCTTATTTTTAGTGCTCTCCCCCCTCACCCCACTTCCAGAAAAACCTGGAAATCTTACTTCTGATCACTGCAGGGGTTCTGCCTTTTTTTAAATTTAAATTTTAGTTTTTTTGCAGTGCAATATTGGTTACAGGAGTAGAGTTTAGTGATTCATTACTTACATACAACACCATGCTCATCAAAACAAGTGCCTTCCTTAATACTGATCTAGCCCATCTCCCACCACCTCCCTCATCAACCCTCAGTTTGTTCTCTATTGTTAAGAGCCTCTGGTGGTTTTTTTCCCCTCTCTCCTCTTCCCTGCCTTCTTCCTATGTGTCCATCTGTCTAGTTCTTTAAATTCCACAGAGTGAAATCATATGGCATTTGTATTTCTCTGATTGACTTATTTCACTTAGCATAATATATTCTAGCTCCATCCACGTCGTTGCAAATGACAAGATTTCATTCTTTTTTAAAAATAGTTTATGTCAAATTGGTTTCTATACAACACCCAGTGCTCTTCCCCACAAGTGCCCT
>NC_043707.1:67603615-67615580 GCF_006229205.1 Suricata suricatta
GAGTCTGCGGGGTTTTCCATGTAGAGTATCATGTCATCTGTGGAAAGTGAAAGTTTGACTTCTTCTTTGCCAATTCTGATGTCTTTTATTTTCTTTTGTTGTCTGATTGCTGATGCTAGAACTTCCAGCACTATGTTAAACAGCAGTGGTGAGAGTGGACAACCCTGTCATGTTCCTGATCTCAGGGAGAAAGCTCTCAGTTTCTCCCCATTGAGGATGATATTAGCTGTGGGTTTTTCCATAGACTGCTCTTATAATGTTTAGGTAAGTTCCTTCTATTCCGACTTTCTCAAGGGTTTTTATTAAGGAAGGGTGCTGTATTTTGGCAAATGCTTTTTCTGCATCTGTCGACAGGATCATATGGTTTTTATCTTTATGTTTGTTAATGTGATGTATCACATTGATGGATTTGCAAATATTGAACCAGCTCTGTGACCCAGGAATGAATCCCACTTGATCATGATGGATAAGTCTTTTTATATGCTGTTGAATTTGATTTGCTTGTATCTTGTTGAGTATTTTTGCATCTGTATTCATTAAGGATATTGGTCTGTAGTTCTCTTTTTTGGCTGGTTCTCTGTCTGGTTTGGGTATCAAGGTGATGCTGGCTTCGTAGAATGAGTTTGGAAGTTTTCCATCTATTTCTATTTTTTGGAATAGTTTGAGAAGAATGGGTATTAGCTCTGCTTTAAATGTCTGGTAGAATTCCCTTGGGAATCCATCTGACCCTGGGCTCTTATTCATTGGGAGATTTTTGATAATGGATTTGATTTTTTCACTGGTTATCAGCCTATTCATGCTTTCTATCTCTTCTCGTTTGAATTTTGGTAGTGCTTGTGCATTTGGGAATTTGTACATTCTTCTAGGTTGTCCAGTTTGTTGGCATATAATTTTTCATAGTTATCTCTAATGATTGCTTGTATTTCTAAGGGATTGGTTGCAATAGATCCATTTTTATTCATGATTTTGTCTATCTGGGTGTTTTTTCTTTCTAAGGAACTTGGCTATAGTTTTATCAATTTTGTTTATTTTTTCAAAGAACCAACTCTTGGTTTCATTGATATGCTCAACTGTTTTGTTGGATTCTATATTGTTTATTTCAGCCCTGATCTTTATTTTTTTTTCTGCTGCATTTGGGGTGCTCCAGCTGCTCCTTTTCTAGTTCCATTAGATGCACTGTTAGATTTTGAATTTGTGGTTTTTTTAGTTTGTTGAAATAGGCCTGGATTACAGTGAACTCTCCTCTTAAAACTGCTCTTGCTGTGTCTCAGGGATTTTGGATTGTTGTCTTTTCGTTTTCATTTGGTTCCATATAGTTTTTAATGTCTTCTCTGATTGCCTGATTAGCCCAACCATTCTTTAGTAGGGTGGTTTTTAACCTCCACATTTTTGGAGGTTTTCCAGACATTTCCTGTGGCTAATTTCAAGTTTCATAGCATTGTGATCTGAAAGTGTGTGTGGTATGATCTCAATTGTTTATACTTATGGAGGACTGCTCTATGCCCCAGTATGTAATCTATCTTGGAGAATGTGCCATGTGCACTTGAGAAAAAGGAGAATTTCCTAACTTCAGGATGCAGAGTTGTAAATATATCTGTCAGTTCCATCTATTCCAATGTGTCGTTCAGGTCCATTGTTTCTTTAATGATTCTCTGTCTGGTTGATCTATCCATTGCTGTCAGTGGACTATTAAAGTCCCCTGCAATTAGCACATTCTTATCAATAAGATTGTTTCCGTCTGTGAATGTTTATGTATTTGGCCCCTCCTGAATTTGGTCCATAGATGTTTATAATTGTTACCTCTACCTGATGGAGAGATCCTGTAATTAGTAAATAATGTCCTTCTTCACCTTTTGTTACTGCCTTTACTTTAAAGTCCAGTTTGTCCGATATGAGTATGGCTTCTCCAGCTTTTTTTGGTGTCCAGTCACATGGTAGATATTTCTCCATCCTCTTACTTTCAGTCTGGAGGTGTCTTCAGGTCTAAGGTGAGTCTCTTGTAGACAGCAAATAGATGGATTTTGGTTTTGATCCATTCTGCTACCCTGTGTCATTTGATTGGAGCATTCAGTCCATTTACACTTAGTGTTATTATAGAAAAATGTGGATTTAGAGTCATTACTGAAAAATGTGTTCCCTATGGAGTGCATGTTTGTAGTGATGTCTCTGGTACCTTAGATTCCTTGCTACATTTCTCTCTTAGATCCCTCAGGATTTCTAGTAGGGCTGGTTTTTTGGTGATGAATTCTCTCAACTTTTGCTTATTTGGGAAAACCTTTATCTCTCGTTCTATTTTGAATGACAGGCTTGCTGGATAAAGAATTCTTGGCTGCATATTTTTCCTGTTCATCACCTTGAAGATTTCCTGCCATTCCTTTCTGGCCTGCCAAGTTTCAGTAGGTAGGTCTATAAGCACTTGGAGAGGTTTCCCTTTGTATGTTAAGGCCTTTTTCTCCCTAGCTGCTTTCCGAATTCTCTCTTCATCTTTATATTTTGCCAGTTTCACTATGATATGTTGTGCTGAACGTTGATTTCTGTTACATCTTAAGGGAGTTCGGTATGTCTCTTGAATTTCAGTGTTTTTCTCTTTCCCTAGATTGTGGAAATTTTCGTGTATAATTTGGTCTAGCACTCCTTCGGGACCTTTTTCTCTTTCTTCCTCTTCAGGAGCTCCTATGATACGGATATTGTTCTGTTTGATTGTATCACTCAGGTCTCTGATTCTCCTTTCGTGCTCCTGTATCAATTTCTTTTTTTCTCAGCTTCTTCTTTTACTATAACTGTGTCTTTTAATTCAACTATTCTCCTCTCTGCTTCTACAATCCATGCATTGGCAGCCTCCATCTTAGTATTCACCTCATTTATAGCCTTTTTAAAAAAAACTTGTCACAGTTATTTTGAAGATTCCTAGTCTTTGTATCAATATCTTCTCTGACAGCTTCTATGCTTTTTTCAAGCCCAGTGATTAATTTTAAGATAATCATTCTAAATTCTTGTTCAGTTATGTTGTTTAGATCTGTTTTGAGCAGTTCTGTGGTTGTGACTTCTTCCTGGAGTTTCTTCAAAGGAGTTCTTTTGTTTTGGCTAGTTTTTTGTCTCTTGTCAGTTTTAAAAAGCTTGTTGTGCACTGTGCACCTGTTACTATTGCTCTGTTAAGGGAGGCTATTAACTATCCAGGGCCTGTTGTTTCAGGAAATGTTCTTTTAATGGTGTCTCTCAGTTTCTCTTGTTGTGCCTTTGATTATTTTATTTCCCTAGTCAGCGATATTTGGGACTCTCCATCATGCGTACTTTGGATTGTTTCTTGGGGGTAGTCCTGAGAAGGAAAACAGATAGACAAACACACAGGGAACAGAAGCATGCAAATGCATAGACAAATCAAACAAACATACAAATCAAAAGAGGGAAAGGAAGAAAAGAAAAAGGAGAGGAAAGAGAAGGAAAGAAGAGAAGAAAAAAATAAAGGGGGCAGAGATGACAAAGGACAATGGACAGTCTAAAAGTGTATAAGCAGTGGAGGGGAGAGATAAGGATGAGATAAGAAAGACTATATCTGGATGGCAAGAGAAAAAAAAAGAGGGAGAAAGGAAAAAGGAAAATAAAGAGCAAAAATTTAAACCAAAATTTAAAAAAGTAAAAAAGGTAATAATAATAAAAATGTAAGTACAAAAAAAGCAGCAGCTCCCCCTCGTGTATAGGCATGGTTTGGTGTATGTAGGTCTTTGGAGGCCCCACCTTGGTGGTTGGGGAGAGATGAATGGTGGCATCTCAAGGTCCACTGTAACTAAGCGCTGCAGGCCACTCTTATAAGTCAGGTTTCATTGTGCCACAGCTGAGCCAAGGTGTATTTTCCAGGCCCACCTCATTTCAAAATCCTAGTCCATGCACTTTTATGCTACAATGAATGAGATGTACTCGCTTTGGTGGCAGGCTTCTTAGACAGGATCTCATAGGAGAGGGAGCAGTTTCTCTTGGCACAGGCAGGGATTTGTGCTGCCATCTGTCAGAGGCAAGGTGTGCTGCAGGAGACAAAGTGTGTGCCCTCACAGGCAGCACCAACTCCCAGCTGGGATGTGTAGGGGGAGGGAGCGGTTTCTCTTTGTGCCAGCTGGGGATTCACCCTGCTGCTGCCTGAGGTGCGGGGTGCTACTGGAAATGAGGTGCGTGCTCCCACATTTGCAGCTAAAGCATGCGCCCCTGCCACTTCCGTTGCCAATTCCCTGCCGGGATCGCGTAGGGGTGGGGGCTTTTTTCCCCCATGTTGGCACCCGGGATTCGGGATTCATGCGGCCAATATCGGAGGCGAGATGCGATGTGGAAATAAGGTTTGCGCTCCCACTTTCTGAGCCAAAGCCAAAGTGTATGCCCCTGTGTCTGCTGCCGGCACAGCCGCCGACTGCCTGCCGGGATCACGCAGGGGTAGGGGCTGTATTTTTCCCTTGTGCCACCCAGGTTTGGGATTTGCGCTGCCCAGCAGTTATATATGGGGTGAGAGTTTTTCTCTCTGTGCAGGGTTAAACGTTCTTTATCTCTTCCCTAGACACAGTACTATCAGCATGTCCAGTTTCTCTTTCTCTTCCCTTTGTATCTCAGGGTCTCTGCACAGTTTCCCTGTGTTGGACTGGGACTCCCACCTCCCCTGCTCTTCTCAATCTGGCCCATTTTCCAGTCTCCCCAGTTTGCACTCACTCACTCAGGCATCTTTGAGGTTGTCCTCTTTCTGGAGTCTGTATTTTCTCCTTCTGCTCTTGCAGATGAGCATAATGTCCTTCCCAGTTTGATAGATGGGGCGGACAAAGTTTTCAGAGCTCCCTTCCTCTCTGCCATCTTGGCTCCTCCCACTGCCTTTACTTTAAAGTCCAATTTGTCTGATATAAGTATGGCTACTCCAGCTTTCTTTTCACTTCCATTCACATGACAGATATTTCTCCATCTCCTTACTTTCAATCTGAAGGTGTCCTCAGGTCTAAAATGAGTCTCTTGTAGATAGCAAGTAGATGGCTTTTTTTTAAAAAATCAATTCTGGTACCCTATCTCTTTTGATTGGAGCACTTAGCCATTTACATTCAATGTTGTTATTGAAAAATATGGGTTTAGAATCATTGTGTTCTCTCTAGGATTCATGCTTGTAGTGGTGTCTTTGGTACCTTGTGTTCCTTGAGACTCATAGAGTCCCCCTTAGGATTTCTTGTAGGGCTGGTTTAGTGGTGAAGAAAAATCACCTTCTTTTCTGATCTGGGTCAGATTTGTGTGCCTTGCTCTCTTTTTACCATTGACATAATTAAGCAAGGAATGACTTTCATTGGGAATCACCAAATATCAGTGTGTGTAGGTCTTCTCTTTTGGGTTAGCTGGTTTCCCCTAAGGGGAAACATCTCATGTTTTATCTGGGAATGGCCCCCTATTACTTGACCTTGGAGAGCTGAACAGGGTAAAGGCTCTGTGGATCTTGTTCTTCACAACGTAGATTTGAGCCAAAGACCTGTTCTTTGTCACTTCAGTTCTATCTTCAGCTATCCAGTGGCCCTCAATGTTCAACCTGCCAAGAAGAAAACCTCTTATCTTCTGTTGGGGTGGGAGGGAGCCGTTTTATGGCTCTGTAAGATGTGGGGGCAATTCTGGGAATTGAACCACTGTTTATACCAATGTGTTGCAGCCTTTAATGTGTTTACAGATCACCTTGGAATCTTAAGTAAATTAGTAAGTCTGGAGTGATACCCGGATTTCTGTATTTTTTTTAAAAGTTTATTTATTGGGGTGTCTGGGTGGCTCAGTCGGTTTAGCATTTGACTTCAGCTCAGGTCATGATTTCATGGTTCATGAGTTCCAGCCCTACATTGGGGACTGTGCTGACATATTCCCTGCTTAGGATTCTCTCTCTCCTTCTCTCTCTGCCTCTTCTCTGCTCACATGCATGTGCTCTCTCTCTCTTTCAAAATAAATAAACATATTCACAAACAGGGGAGGGGCAGAGAGAAGGAGAGAGAGAATCCTAAATCAGGCTCTACACTGTCAGTGCAGAGCCTGATATGTGGGGCTGGAACCCATGAGCTTTATGATCATGACCTTAGCTGAAACCAAGAGCCAGGTGCTTAATAGACTTAGCCACCCAGGCACCCCTGGAATTCTGTATTTTTAAAAAGCATTTTAGAGATGCCTATGTAGCTGGTCCACAGACTGTGAATAAGCTTTATACCGACTATCCATCCAACTCTCTTGGTGCCTTGTCCTTCTTTGCTTTTCTGAGGTTCTGGTGGTATGAATAAAGTTGCTTTTCCTTCCACAGGTTCAGGCTTCAGGTTTTCCGGCTTTGTGAAATGAATGACCACTTGTTCACATTCAAGTGAGATAAGAAAATCTCTCTTCTGTTTATATTTCCTTTTATGTCCTCTTTGTCCTTGTAGGTTTGTAGCCTTTGATTCCTCTTTTGTCATTTTAGTAGGGGGCGAGCAGGAGCAGATATAAATACAGGAGTTCAAATTGCCATATTCTCTGGAGTCAATTTAGACAACTGCAGGTATTTGAAAAATACTTTTTGACTGTAACATTCTATAGAAGTTAGATAAGGGAATATTTGTTGAGCATACTAGGAGGTAATGTTCAGAGGTCCTTGTGCACTCTTGTTCCATCCAGTACATAACTACTTGGTATGCATGGCTAGGATCCATCAGGTGTAGAGGTGAGATCTTGAAGAACAGGAAGAGGGAGAAAATGCATTAAAAGTGAATTTGAGAAGTTATGAATTCAGCAATAATCAGTTTACTGTTGAGTGTCTATAGGAATTTTCTCACCTTAAATATTAGAATAATAAGACTTTAGTTCTCATTGGATTTAGAAATGAAGGTTTGGCTATGCATGAATAACCTCAAAGAAACAACAGGGTATGAACTAAAAAAGATTCTATGTAGCATCTACCCATCATTTTTCTATCACATATATATGTAAAGGCAAACATATCCCCTCTAGGTGTATATCCATATCCTCTAGGATCTATTTATGCATCTGGGAGCAAATACAAATTATATTATTTTCCTCTTCTTTTAAAACAAAAGATGGTGGTTACATATATTATTCTACACATTATTTTTTTCCATAGCAGCATTTGTTATACATCTGCATGTTTTTTAATAGTTGCATACTATTCTACAATATGAATGTACTATAGTCAATTTGTCCATCCTCTAATGGACATCTCATATCCAGGTTGTTTCCAATCTTTTGCTTTTACAAAATGTTGCTGAAATCAATGTAATTTCATGTGTGTGCTGATAGATATTTATGGCAATTTTTTAAAAAATGGAATTTCTCAGCCACAGGGGACATTACATTTATCGATATTGCCAATTATCAATTGTTTCCCATACGTATTAAACAAATTTATACTTCTGCCAGTAATGTTTGAGAGTGCATATTATCTCACAAATAATACATTAACAGTCTCATATTTTTGTCAATATGGTAGGTTTTTCTCTTTTTATTGTTTATTTTTATTTTTTATTAAAAAATTTTTAAACATTTATTTATTTTTGAAAGACAGAGAGAGACAGATCACGAGCAGGGGAGGGGCAGAGAGAGAGGGACACAACAGAATCGGAAGCAGGTTCCAAGCTCTGAGCTCTGTCAGCACAGAGCCCAATGCGGGGCTCGAACCCACGAACTGTGAGATCATGACCTGAGCTGAAGTCGGACGCTCAACCGAGTGAGCCACCCAGGCGCCCCTAAATGTTTATTTTTTAGAGAGAGAAAAAGAGAGAGAGAGAGAATAAGCAGGGGTGGGGCAGAGAGAGAGAAGGAGACAGAATCTGAGCTGTCAGCACAGATTCCGATGTGGGACTCAAACTTATGAACTGTTGAGATCATGACTTGAGCCTAAGTCAGAGGCTTAACCATCTGAGGCACCCAGGGGCCTGTAATAGGTTTTTAAAAAAGATGTTTTACTTGGTATGTATGAGGTTGAATTTTTACATATGTTTAAGAACTACTTGTATGCTTTATCTGGTACATGTATATTTCAGATATCCACTTTCTTTGCCAGTTTTTCTACCAGATCTTTTGCTTACTGATTTTTGGGGGAATTCTTTATATATTAAGGAGATGTGGCACACATCCTAAGGTGATCCCTATGGACTGATACCCTTGTATAATTTTCTCTCCTTAAATGAAGGCAGAACCTATGACTTCCTTCTAACAAAGAGACGATATCAGGGGCAAAGAGATTTTGCAGATCTAATTAAAGTCCCTAACCACTTAATTTCAAGTGATGCAAAAGGGACATCCTGGGTGGGTCTGACCTAATCAGGTGAGCCCTTTAAAAGGGGCTTTAGAGGTCAGAAACTGAAAGCGGCAGAGGCCTGTTCTCTTTATTGCTGATCTTGAAGAAGTAGCTTCCATGAATTCTGCCAACCACATGAGGGAGTTTGCAAGTGGGTCCTTCTTTAGACAAACCTCCAGATGAGAACATAGCTTTTAAGTTTTGAGTCATAATTGGGAAAACTTTCCCTATTCTATGATTATAACAAATTTCTGCATGTTTTCTTCTACAATATTTGAGATTTTATTTTATACACTTAAAGATATTTGATTAAAGATATTTGGTCCATTTTGAATTGAATGGCTTAAGGTGTGAAAAAATGGGTGAAATTTGTTTTGTCTGGATGGCCGCCCAGATAGCTTGATAATCCTTCTTCAGTGGTTCAATTTATACCCCTTTGGAGAGAATATTTTATTCATGAATTCATGAATTTCTTGAATGTAATTTGATACATTGTTTCTTTGAACTTTATAAGGGGGGGCTTGTTTTCTTAAAAGTCAGGAATTTTAATTGGTCATCTTTATAGCTCCATGGCTTAGCCCACTGTTTGGTATATAGTAGACCCTCAATAAAAGTTTATTGGAATAAATAACAGTGTTCATACAATGCAGAATGTAATTTATGGAATGCTTTAGCTCAAAATTAACATTCTTTAGTCAGCAGCTGAATCTCAGTTTAGGGAATTAGGATTTGGGGCTCAAGCTCTGTCCCTACTAATGAGTCTATGGATACATAGTCAGTACATGTCTGTAGACTTATGTGTAATCTTGACCAATAAAACTAAAGAGAATTAAAGCATATAGCCATGTGTTTATATTCCCACCTTGCAGTTGAGAGAGAGCAAAATAAACTTAACTGCAATCAGTTAATAATCATTTGTATTTATTAGGGGTAATGGGAATCATTGCTCAAACCTCTAGTTTCTATAGGGAGTAATTTTTCTCTGGCCCTACCCCTCAGTCCAATCCACAGAGGAATACACAGAAGTACCTTGAATTATCCATATAGGGGGTTTGGAAGAAGAACTGGGCATATAAAGCCTAACCATTTTCTCCTATTGTATGAATGTGTGCATGTGTGTGCATGCGTGTGTGCTCATGCATGGGTTTGTATGTGTGTGTGTGTGTTGAACTGCTTATAGAAAGCACACATTCTAATCTGATTTTCCATGTAAATGTTCTCAAGTAGAACTTGGATGAACAGATGGTAGTATTTACACAACGGAGTCTTGGAGAATGCATTCCTTCAATGCTTAATGTTCCTAACGGCTAGGTAGGTCTGCATTTCTGCACTGCACAGAACTGAGTGAATTAATTTACTTCCATCCATTGATGACACAGCTAAGCCACGTCCTTCCACCTTGACTGGCCTTTGTGAATAATCCTGCAGATACTCTGATCTCTATCTCTTGTGTAGCTCTTAACTAGTTTGGAACTCTGGCTGAGTGAAGGGTTCTATTTAATGGACTTCTTCAAACCTCATGAGCATTAATCTGAATTACTTTAATTGTAGTCATTTCCAGATCACCTCCCTAAACTCGGTCTACCTTAATTACCTAATTCACTCAATTTTCTTTTACCATATTGTGTTTTGGCTTAGTGCTAAGTATTTAAAATTGATCTGACTGACTAGTTTTATTGGTGGTGGGGTTTATGTAGCTTAATATTTCATCTCTATATACTCATTGAAGGCAGTGCATTTTATGTATATAGATTCATTCAGTATTTTCAGAGAATGAGCAGAGCCTGTGAAATTCATTAAATATTGCCACAATAAGAAAAAAGGACAAACCACAAGAGAAAAACAATCTGTACATGAGATTTCATTGCAAACTAGACTGTTTCAGTGTTTATAAATATTCGTCTGTGGAGAGAAGTACATGTATTATAATAATTATGCATTAGTGCCTCATTAGTAGGGGGTTACATCCATGCTGTTTCTTTTTCCTCTAGTGTATTTCTGATAAGTTAGCATTTTAAAAGTCTTATTTAAAATGTAATAAAAACAGGAGAGAGAATGCGTGTATAGTCAAGAGTAGATCATTTGTAATTCCTTCAGCTGTGTGAAGAAACATGTTCCATGGACTTCTGAGCCTACAGAGAAGATGTAAAATATTGCCTTCCTCATTCAGAACCAGAACCTAATTACCTGAAGAGTGACAAGCAGGTCATATCAGAATAGAACTTTTATTGTATTGATGTTTTATTTTTATTAAAAACTTTTTAAAATGTTTATTTTTGAGTGGAAGGAAGAGACAGCGCATGAGTGGGGGGCAGGCAGAGACAGAGGGAGACACAGAATCTGAAGCAGGCTCCAGGCTCTGAGCTGTCAGCACAGAGCCCAACATGGGGCTCAAATCCATGAACCATGAGACCATGACTGGAGCTGAAGTTGGACACTTAACCAACTGAGCCACCCAGGTGCCCCATGTATTGGTGTTTTATTTTTGATACCATCATATACATTTAGGTCCCTGGGTGCCTGAGTGGCTCTGACTCTTGGTCTTGGTTTCGGCTCAGGTCATGATCTCACAGTTCGTGGGACTGAGCCTCAAGTTGAATTCTGCCCTAACAGCATGGCACCTGCTTGGGATTCTCTCTCTCCCTCTCTCTGCCCCTCCCTTGCTTGTGTGAACTCTCTCTTTCTCTCAAAATAAATAAATAAACTTAAAAACATAAATTCTAGGGACTCAGTCGATTAAGTGTCCAACTCTCAATTTTGGCTCAAGTCATGATCTCATGGTTCATGAATTCGAGCCCTGCGTCTGGCCCTGTGCTGACAGTTCCAAGCCTAGAGCCTGCTTCAGATTCTGTGTCTCCCTCTCTCTCTGCCCCTCCCCTGCTCACACTCTGTCTCTCTCTAAAAAATAAACCTTAAAAAAAGTTATTTGGTAGCTTTATGAATCTTGGAAAGGGAGAACCAGGTTGAGGATGATACAGACAGGAGGTAACAAAGCACAACATCCAAGTAACATGGAGGCTGTCGCTGTTGTGGCCACTGTGTGGGTGGTGCTGGGGCCAGCACCACCATTTTTGCTTCTCAGCATCTCCATCCTCCTATTCCTGCTATCAGTACTGCAGACACACATCTTCCTGGTTCCTGCAAGTCTGGGCTGGGTGTTTTGTTTAGTATAGCCTAGATACAATGAAGGCTTGGAAAGCAACTATCTGGGATTTTCAGGAACAAAGTCAAGAAGGGATTATGAGTAGGGACTCTGGAACCAAAGTTCTTGGGTTGCAATTTGCTCATCTATTTATTGGTTGTAACGGTTGGCAGGTTACTTGACCTTTCTGCATCTTGGTTTCCTTTTCTGTAAAGTAGGAATAATAGTTATGATTGCTTCATCATGTTGTAGTGAAAATTAAATAAGTTATTTTAGGCAAATTGCTTAGAAATGATGACAATAAATATATATAAAATGTTAGTTATTATTAGTACCATTATTATTTCAGATTATGTAGGAAACTTGATTCTTCCCATTAAGATGTATATGGAAGAGAAGGATTACACAAGTTTAGAAAAGGAGTTCATACAGTGGGCAACAAGTATGCGTTTTCACGGGTGTCCTTCCAGACTTCCACAATCCATTTGCAATAAAGACATCTATGTGTGTGCGCGTGTGTGCGTGTGTGTGTGTGTGTGTGTGTGTGTGTG
>NC_043707.1:67615680-67643976 GCF_006229205.1 Suricata suricatta
TTTTTTTAAATGCTTTATTTATTTTTGAGACAGAGAGAGACAGAGCATGAGCGAGGAGGGGCAGAGAGAGGGAGACACAGAATCAGAAGCAGGCTCCAGGCTCTGAGCTGTCAGCACAGAGCCTGATGCGGGGCTCGAACCCACGAACGTGAGATCATGACCCGAGCTGAAGTCGGATGCTTAACCAACTGAGCCACCCAGGCGCCCCCCTTGCTGGTAGTTTAATTAAAATTGTTTGGTCACATCGTTTTTGAAATCCACCAACTTTAAATTAGCCCCAATATGCAGCATTTTATATGTTATTTATCATAAAATAATCTGAAAGAGTTATATGCCTTATATTTGATGATAATTGTTTTTTATGATAGAGATTTACTCATGAACTCCGTCTTTCCTTCTAATCTTATTTGCTAGAGTAAGTGAAGAGTTTAAACTAGGCATACTAATCTAATCTCCCAAATTGATGCTTCTTTTTCTTTTGCTCACAATAGCTTGTATCATCTGAAAAAGGGCCCGAATAAATGTATCATTTGTCACTGGCTAAAAACTGTCATCATTAACTTGATTAATCAAATGCTGCTCTTAAAGATGGATTGAAACATAAAATAGCCAGGCTGGTTCCACATAATGAAGAGATTAATTTGACACACAAGACAACCAATTTAGTATTGTTCAATGATCATGCTTTATTTAGAAAGCCATCAATTAGTATATTTTTCCTTGATGTACTATTTTGTCTTTCTAACAAGAAACAGTGATTTCCTCAAAAGTTAATCTGCTTCCCTTAAGCATAAAAGGATATTTATCTTAGCACTCTTAAATTCCAAAATGTGAAACTCTGTCTTATGAGTAAAGAGAAAATTAATGATGGATTTAAAAGCTTACAATGGAAATCTTTAGTTTAGGATATTGCTAATTTTCTTTTGGTAACATCATTAGGGTTATGGTAGTAGAAGGCAGATTTTTTTTGGGTAGAGATTAAAATGAACTGTATACATGTACTTGGATATAGATTGTACACTAACTTGCAAAGAAGTTAGATTTTACTGCTTTTTTGTGTATATAGTGGTTGGGAGAGGTTTTTGGCAAAGTAAAAACAATATTAAGCCACAGTATGTTTTTTTTAATGTGACTGATACTTAAAGCAACTGAGAGCTATATTCATGAAGTTTATGGGGCACATGGGTTTTTTACTCATCCCCTGTTGAGTAGCATTTCTTATTATGATAGGAAGAAATAGCAGCAAATATTTCATTAACTAACTTAGGGTTAATGATGCTTTCTGAACATGCTGTTTACTGTGAATGAGAAGTTGAATTTGATGTTTAAAGAGTTCTACGTTGGATGAGATCTCAAATGCTAGACTTCAGGAATTTTTAAAAAGAGAGTGATTCTATTTCATTAATAGTTGATGGAAATTTACCATTTGAAAGGCTGATGTGTTTTAGAACCTATTACGAGTTATTAGGTGGCATGCCATTTACAGATTTGACAGATTGTTGAAATCTGTTTTGTTTTGTTTCTTGTTTTATGTGGGGAGGGATGTTGACATAATGCTATATGTGTGAAGTGTGTGTATTTCTTGCATATGTGTGAACGGTTGCTGTTTCTGCCTAAGTGTGTTGGCGTCCTGGTGCTTGTGGAAACTTTACAGAATTCCAGGGGACTTTCAACGTGGATAAGGAGACTGTAGGTGGTGGCTAAGGCTAGACTTTCCTGGATCCACAACTCATCTTGTAGGCTTTCTACCCACTGATGAAGCAGGATAATAACCAAATAAAAAGTAGTGATTAAACATTCCTTAGGTATTCCTTGGGGTCACACTGGTGTTTGTTTAATGATCCTAGTGTGTCTTTCCACAAGACAGGAATCTTTGGAGGCTGCTTGGAATTGGATTCATAAAAGAAGTGGTCAAACTTTCCTTGTTGCTGCTTGAAGAAGAATATGTCAAGGACAAATATTTCAAAATAGTTGAGTGGATTTTAGAGACTTGTTTCCCAAGAGGACAATCCTGGACTGGGAGCCAGGACTACTGTGTTCTAGGCCTATTGCCACCAGTATGTAATTGTGTCACCTTGGGCAAGTTTCCCCACTCTTTCAGAGGTTAGACCAGTATAGATTTATTGCTCAGATAGGAAGTGGGCAACATGAGAGGACAACATGAGAAGAATACATTAATATTTTAATAGTGTTCAGAGGCATAAGCGTGAACAGTTGTAGAAAACATGTACTCGAGGGAAAAATAAGTTTATCATTGAGAATAGATTCCTACCAAGCTGAAAGAATCTGTTAAGGATTAATGGCTTGACCTTCAACCCCTCCATATATTTTTCATTTCTGAAAAGCAAAAACATTGCTTCCTCCCCCTTCCTGCTGCCCATCCTCCTGATTACAAAAGAGGGGTTCTCCTTTTGTAGAAAATTTGGAAAATACAGAAGATTACAAGAAAGAAGTAAAAATTTTATTCCCCAGAGATCAAGCCCTTAGAATTTTAATACATCCATGTTGTTCCTTTCCCTTGTACATATATGTGCATGTACACATAAATGGAATCATACTGACTATAGTATTTCCAGTGTATTATTTTAATTTAATAATATACTGTAAACACTTTCTCACCTCGAGTATTCTTCTAAAATATCATTTTAAATTAGTATTCCAGAACATGCAACTTATTTAAAAGATTTTCTATCCCATTACAAAATGTTCATTGACAACATATTTGGAAAATGTAGAAAGAGAGAAATAAGAAACATAAAATCAATGTACTTCTATCATTCACAGAAATCAGTCTTCTGGTTTGTTTTTCTATGCATTTTCATTATGTTTATAATTTGTCTTCTGCCTTTTGTTTAACCATATGTCATAGATATTTTTGTTTAAGATTTAAGTATGTTTAACATTAAAATTAGTGGTTATGTCTGGTATTGTGCAGGCTTTGTAATTAATATTTCTGTGTGGTTAGTTGTGTCTATAATATATCCAATTACATTTTACCAGTCATGCACTTGACATATTTATTGAGAACCTACTATGTACTAGACACTTGGCATATACTTGTGAACAGAGCAGATTATGAAGGGTAGTATATATGCTCTCAAAATCTTTTTGTTTCTGTTACCAGTATGTCTTTACACATGAACTACTATTTTGATCCTGTTGCTGTGGTCCTGTTGTTTCACTAATTTACCACTGGTGTGCCTTGGATTGTTGTCAGTCTTTTCCTGAAATTCTGTAATGATGAATATTCTTAGAACCAATTATTTTTTCACATTCTTAATTATTTCCCTATGACAATTTTCTGGAGTTAAAAAGTCATGATTAAAAGGCAGATGTATTTTTAAGACTTTTGATATCTACTGTCAAAAATGGCCTATCATTGGTGTTTTCATGATCATGTCTTGCTTTTATGTCAGAAAGTTTCCCTTCTCCCATCACTGCTAGACTGCACATTTAATATTTACATGATTTAAGGGATGCCTGGGTGGCTCAGTCAGTTTAGTGTCTGACTTCAGCTCAAGTCATGATCTTGCAGTTGATGAGTTTGAGCCCTGCATGGACTCTGCTGACAGCTCAGAGCCTGGAGCCTGCTTCAGATTCTGTGTCTCCCTCTCTCTTTCTGCCCCTCACCCACTCATGCTTTGTCCCTCTCTGTCTCAAAAATAAACATTAAAAAATTAAAAATAGCATTTATGTGATTTTGTTTAAAAAGTTTGACTCCCAGTCTATATTAAAATGATTTATTTTTGTGAATAACAACTTAAGGGTCAACTTTTGCCCCTCCTACTTAGCTAACCAGTGATCCCAGCACCATTTACTGAATCATTACTCCTTTCCGCACTGATGTGAATAGCCATCTATGTATATGCTTGGGTGCATTGCTGGGAGTTCAGGAACACTTACCAATGTACCAAACACTCCTTGTTCAATTTAGTGTCTGTTGGCACAGCTTCCTTCTTTTCTAAAATCCTTCAGTGTTTTCTTGGATTTACCTTCTTATTCTTTCAGATGTGCTTTCTCCTTATTCAGATATGGTCTCTGTTTATTTTTGTTTTTGAAACAGAAGCGACTGTGTTTGCAGCTGTTCCTGTGGCAGGGATAAGAAGGTCAAAGAGCAGAGAAGAAGCCTGACTCTGTTGTCTCTGTCAGCCTTTTTCTCATTGGTTTTCTAGTCTCCGGAAATTTCTCCTTGTTTTGATATGTAGGTGGCACCTCTCCTCTGCTTCTGGCACTGCAGTGGATTTTTAAAAAATGTATTTATTCTGTAATTTTTGCATTTTGGGGAGGGAGAAGAGGTAAACATGTCATTTATCAGCCATCGGAAATAAGAATATTTAGCCCATTTTTTTTTTATTCTTTAGAAAAGTGAGCATAGCATCAGAGCTGTTGAAAGTAGAAAACACACAAAAGTCAATGTCATGGCGGCTCAGCAGCTCAGGCCTGTCAAAGAAATATGCACAAGTACGTTCCCAGTGTTTGGATCACTGAAGCTTTGCCACAAGCTTTAAACATGTAATTGTTACTGCCATACTCCAGAACGAAGACAAGAAAGAAAATTATGACAATTGTGGCATGTCTGTTCTCTTAGCACCAGTAACTTGGCCAAAATTTTTCTGGATGACGTATGTAGCAAATGCCTCTGGCACCCTATGTCATATCTCCTCAGCCCACCTCTGTTTATAGCTGCAACTCCAGTGGACAGTTCCATTCAAGTTCATACTCACCTTGTGCTGATGATACCATGATCCACGTGGGGCCTGTGTTTCTTTCTGTTCTCTCCCCTAGGGCTTTCTCTGCTGCCACAAAAGCCTGTTCAATTCCCCACACAAGCCCCAAAGTGTGGTGATGTTAATGCCCCTGAGCTCAACCTTCAATCAGTGGGGGACAGAACACAGTGGGTAAATGCTCCAGCCTCCTATCTTTTGGGTAGACAATTGGGGTGGGGTGGTCATTGTGTGTTTCTCACGTGGTCCTGACTTGATCAAATCTTTGTTGCTCATAGTAGGGAGGTTGGTAATGCAGCCTCATTTTGGGTTTTCCTTCTTTCTTTTCTTTCTCTCCTGGTTCCCTCACCTTGGAATCACCTTCCGAGGAATCATTTATACTTATGGTCTTGTCTCAGACTCTTTTTGATGGAACCCAAACTAAGACAATATCATTAAGTGTCTACTCTAGAATCTTAACTTTGAGGTTGACGTGCTTCACTGCTGGCCTTGACTGCATGGAGGATGTAGAAAAAGAATAGGGAATACCATTGGGGTTCTCATATTTAATTGACCTTCAGAAACATTATCACATATAAGACAATAACTGCTGAGAAATTCTAGTTTTCCACCATCCCAGGGCCACAAGAGTGGTAGATAACAAGAGTAGGGATGAGGGAAGTAGCTGCTATTTGTTGTGTGTCTTTAAAAATTAAAAAATATATGTTTTAGAGAGAGAATATGTGTGCATGAGTAGGGGGAGAGGGGCAGAGGCGGAGAGAGAGAGAGAGAATCTCAAGCACGATCCCTGCCCAGTGCAGAGTCTGACACAGGACTCCATCAAGAGATCATGAGTTGGTCACTTAACCAACTGAGCCACGTAGGCACCCCAGTTGTGTGTCTTCTGTAGGGCTCTTTTTACGATTACATTTAATCCACTGAATAAACCTTAAAGATGCACATTAGAATCCCCACTTTACAAAAATCTGAGGATAAAACAAATAATTTGCCCAAGGTCACAATATCCAGTAAACGGCAGATTCCAGCTACTAGGAATTCTACTTAAAATTCCATGCTTATTTTTATAATTTCACTGGTATTAGTTTTAAGTGGGTAACTTATTTACATTTATTCACATGTCCAATATTTTAACAACTTTATTTTAACGATAAATATTGTTAAAACTCTTATTCAAAGTAATGTGTGCACATGCTACAAAATTTGAAGATCCAAGAAGACATGTGGTGAAAAGCACATCTCCCTCCCACCTCTGCTCCTATTTAGGAGGCTTCTGCTGTTATTGGTTTCTTGTATATTTTCCCACAGTTATGCTCTGTGTATATATTATTTTATTTTTAATTTTTACATTGACCACACACATTATTCTTTTCTTGGCCTAGCTCTTTTCACTTAAGGTATCTTAGAGATCCTTTCAGTTATTCACAGAGAGTTGAAGTTATTTTTAACTGCTGCAGAGTATTATATTGTATGGATGTATCCTATAGTAGCTGTTAAATGTGATCACATAAAAAGTTAATACTTTTTGATATTGGTTGAAACAAGTATTTTAAAATTCTTGTAATACAAATCAGTAGCAAAAATTATCTGTAACTTATAAAACATAATGGGGCCCCTGGGTGGCTCAGTCAGTTGAGAGACTGATTCTTGATTTCAGCTCAGGTCATGGTCTCGTGGTTGTGAGATCAAGCCCCATATTGGGCTCTGCATGCTCTCTCTCTTTCCAAAAACAAAACAAAACAAAACAAAACAAAACAAAAAAACACACACCATAAATACCTATAAGGAATGTTATCTAAAAAACAATAAATGTTCCTCTTATCTGTTAATGTATAGGAAATTTTGAAATGAGTAGAATTTAAATTCCTTTCAATTAGATATCTCTGTCTGTCTCTGTCTCTCTCCCCACTACCCTTGATAACCATCTTTTAAAATTGTAATATGCTCACTCTCAGAAGTCAAGGATTGAGTTTAGAACTTGGTCAGTGTCCCTATAATTCCATTTCTGTTAGTTTGGAGGTCTTTTCAGAAGCAGGCACAAAGTTAAGAAACTTGGTTTTAAAAATTAACATATAGGGGCACCTGGGTGGCTCAGTCGGATAGGTGTCCAACCTTGGCTCAGGTCATGATCTCACCATTCATGGGTTCAAGCCCTGCATTGGGCTTTGTGCTGACAGCTAGCTCAGAACCTGGAGCCTGTCTTTGAATTCTGTGTCTCCCTCTCTCTCTGACCCTTCCCTGCTCATGCTGTCTTTCTCTCTCTCTCTCTCTCTCAAAAATAAATTGAAAGGTGTAAGAAAAATTTCATTTTTCTACATGTTGCTGTCCAACTCTCCCAACACCACCTGTTGAAGAGGCTGTCTTTTTTCCATTGGATACTCTTTCCTGCTTTGTCAAAGATTAATTGGCCATATACTTGTGGGTCCAATTCTGGGTTCCCTATTCTATTTCATTGGTCCATGTGTCTGTTTTTGTGCCAATACCATACTGTCTTGATGATGACAGCTTTGTAGTAGAGACTAAAGTCTAGGACTGTGATGCCTCCTGTTTTGGTTTTCCTCTTCAATATTACTTTGGCTATTCAGGGTTTTTTGTGGTTCCATATTTTAAGATAGTTTGTTTGAGCTTTGAGAAGAATGCTGGTGCAACATTGATGGGGATTGCATTGACTGTGTAAATTGCTTTGGGTAATAATGACATTTTAACAATGTTTATTCTTCCGATCCATGAGCATGGAATGTTTTTCCATTTCTTTGTGTCTTCTTCAATTTCCTTCATAAGTCTTCTACAGTTTTCAGCATACAGTCTTTTACATCTTTGGTTACTCAAATGGATAAAGGATCTGAATGTGAGACAGGAAACCATAAAAACCCTAGAGGAGAAAGCAGGAAATAGCCTCCTAGACCTCAATCACAGCAATTTCCTCCTCGACACATCCCCAGAGGCAAGGGAATCAAGAACAAAAATGAACTACTGGTACCTCATCAAGATAAAAAGTGTCTGCATGCAAAGGAAACAATCAAAAAAACTAACAGGCAACCAACAGAATGGGAAAAGATAGTGGCAAATGGCATATCAGATAAAGGGATAGTATCCAAAATATCCAAGGAGCTCACTAAACTCCATACCCCAAAAATGAATAATCTAGTGAAGAAATGGGCAGAAGACATAAACAGACACTTCTCCAAAGAGGACATCCAGATGGCCAACAGGCACATGAAACAATGCTCAGTGTCACTCGTCATAAGGGAAACACAAATCAAAACCACACTGAGATACCACCTCACACCGGTCAGAGTCGTTAAAATGAACAAATCAAGAGACTATAGATGCTGGTGAGGATGTGGAGAAATGGGTACCCTCCTACACTGTTGGTGGGAATATAAACTGGTGCAGCTGCACTGGAAAACAGTGTGGAGGTTCCTCAAAAAACTATCAATAGAACTCCCCTATGACCCAGCAATAGCACTGCTAGGGATTTACCCAAAGTATATAGAAGGGCTGATGCATAGGAGCACATGTACCCCAATGTTCATAGTGGCACTTTCTACAATAGCCAAACCATGGAAAGAGCCTAAATGTCCATCACCTGATGAGGGGATCAAGAAGATGTGGTATACATATACAATAGAGTACTACATGGCAGTGAGAAAGAATGAAATATGGCCATTTGTAGCAAAGTGGGTGGACCTCAAGGGTGTCATGCTAAGTGAAATAAATCAGGCAGAGAAAGACAGATACCATTTGTTTGCACTCATAGGTCTAACAGGACAAACCTAACAGAGGACCATGGAGAGGGAGAGGGGGAAAGAGAGCTGGGGAGAGTGAGGGACACAAATCATGAAAGACTATTGAATACTGAAAATGAACCATGGACTGAAGGTGGAGGAGGAGGGAGGGAAGTGGGTGATGGCCATGGTGGGGGGCACTTGTGGGGAAAAGCCCTGGGTGTTATGTGGAAACCAGTTTGACAATAAACTATTATAAAAAAAATTGAAAAAACATTACAAAATTTTAAATTAAAAATTTTCTTTTAAAAAATAAAAAAATAACATTTATTAGGTGGTTATATTGATTATAGATTTTTTTCAGGCAGCATAAAACATTCAAAATGCCAACGTAAGATGACCCTGGTGTATTCCTACTTAGATACCTAAAGCTCTCTTAAAATTTGTGTTCAGAGCATACCCCATACCCCTTCTATGGGCAAAGGAAGATTCCATGAGGCTCCAAATGAAGGTAATTAAACTAGTAAGTTATAATTTGTAACTTTTTACTCTATCCTGTCTTGAATTTATGCTGGAATGACCTCACTCAAGCTCAGTTTTTCAAAAGCTGTCCATTAATGTTTTCCATAGATACATACATATTTTTCTTTTCTGTTTTTAATATAATTTATTGTCAAATTGGTCATATTTTTCTTTTCTTAATTAAACTTCTAGTTTTGAGGTAATTGGAGGTTAAAACACAGTTGTGAGAAATAATACAAAGAGATCCCATATACCCTTTTCCCAGTTCCCCTGAATAGTAACATCTTGCAGAACTGTTAACTACAATATCACATCCAAGATACTGACATTGATACAGTCATGATACCAAACATTTCCATTACCACAAGGATCCTTCAGGATGCCATTTTATGACATCATCCACTTCCCTTCCACTGCTATCCTTTAACTCCTGCTCTCCATTTCTATAATTTTGTTGTTTCAAGAACGTTATATAAATGTAATTGTATAGGGCATACATATATTTTTTATAGGCTTCTTTAGGAATAATGACTAAAATCACAGATAATATTCCTAAGTCGACTTGACACATTTTCTATGTCACATTGGGCTGATTTTTTTTTGAAAAGAAAGCAAATCATCCCTTAAATGTTCAACATTTTCATTTATAGAAACTCATTTAAACCTATTGAATTAGATTGGATTATCTGGAAACTGACTCAGAGGTGGTGACTTGTTTGTGTGTAGGAGGCCCTCGGGGGGCGTGGTTTCAGTAGAAACGCCCACGACGAAGTGAGGTTGGGCGGCCCGAGAAACTGCCCCACAGTACACCTGCTGCTGAGGCCTCGTCTCACTTTATCAGGAGCTCTGAAATCAGATGGTCCTTCATAGTTGTCCCTAACTGAGAGAAGGAGGCTGGACTTATATCATTCTTCATATACTTTTTATTTAAAAAAAATTTTAATGTTTATTTATTTTTGAGAAATAGCAAGACCACGAGCGCACACACACGTGGGAGAGGCAGAGGGGGAGAGAATCCCGAGCAGGCTCCTCACTGTCAGTGCAGAGCCCCACAAAGGGCTGGGACTCAGGAACTGTGAGCTGAACTCAAGAGTTGGATGCTTAACCAACTGAACCCCCCAGGTGCCTCCTCATATATATGTTAGAATCAGCTTATAGATTTCTACAACCTGCTGGGATCTTGATCTGAACTGTGTTGAATCTATAAATCTATTTGGTAGGAAATGACATATTAAGAATATTTTATCTTCAGGGCATCTGAGTGGCTCAGGTCGTGATCTCATGGTGTGTGTTGAGTCCCTCAACGGGCTCTGTGCTGACAGTTCTGAGCCAGGAGCCTGCTTCAGATTCTGTCTCCCTCTCTCTTTGCCCTTCCTCTGCTCATGCTCTGTCGCTCTCTCTCAAAAAAAAAAAAAAAAAAAAAACCCAAAACACTAGACACTGAAAAACAAATGTAAGAATATTGAATCTTCTAATCATTAAGTATGTGTATCTTTTTAGGTCTCGTTTTAATTTTCAACATCTGTGCATAGTTTGTCAAATTTACACCCAAGTATTTCATGTTTTTGCTGATAATATAAGTGGCACTTTTAAAATTTTTGATTTTCAGTTGCTCACTGGTGGTATATATTGTCCTGCAATCTTGCTAAACTGACCTATTAGTCTTACTAGCTTTTTTGAAGATTCTTAAACATTTTCTCCTTAAATTAACATTAGTATCATCTGCAGAGAGTAAGTGGTATGACTTTTCTTTCTTTTTCTTGCTTTCTCTAACTGGCTACGTTCTACATTTCAGTGTTAAGTAGAAATGGTGAGAGCAGACACATCTCTGCCTTGTAGCTGATTTTAGGGGGAAAACATTTAATCTTTCTTCTTTTCCTTTTTCTTTTTATGTGGGTGGGGGTGGGTACAAAAACTGTATCATTTCCACCTGGTCCAGGGCTGAGAGAAGATTCAAGATGGTCAAGAACCTGCCTGGCGGCTACAGGGAGAGCCCCAGCCAGGGGCCCGGACACCAGGGGGGTGCCAGAGGGGCCCCCCAAAGCCTGCTGAGCTCCGGAGGCTCCTCACCCTGCTGGAGGATGGGCGTTTGGAAGGGACGCCCGCCCAGCCAGCCTCCCAGGTGGGTCAGCTGGTCTCGATCTTCTGGATGAGCTTCACCTGCTGACCCCGCAGAGGTTCTGCCCGAAGCCCCAGAGATGAGCGCCTGCGTGGGCGGAACCCAGGCGCGCAGATAAAGAGCCGGGTTCAGGGTTTGCTCCAGGTTTCTGGCGGCTAGCACGGCGTTCAGGGCTTTACCCCCGCTCTTCCTGGGATGGCCTCTGCTCCTGGAGGGAAGAGGCCGGCCGCCGCCCTGGCTCAGCATCCGCAAGAGAGGCCTTCTGGCTTCACCTCCACCAGCTCTCGAGACGCGGGCCGCGCTCCGGAGCCACATCCTGGCGGTGCAAAGACAAGTAGGCAGAGAGGTGGGTGCGCCACCCCGCGGGTGCGTGTTGCCCAGGCGGTGGGCGGCTGGGCGGCGTCCCCTCGAGGGGAGGCATTCTGAGCGGCCTGGGGGCTCGTGCTTGATCGCCTGGGAGGAGCTAGGCGCAAAACACGGTGTCGGCTGGTCTTGGAGGCAGAGGGTGGCCCAGAAGGTGGTTCCCAAGGCTGGGACTGGAAAGGGGGTTGCAGGGTGGTGGGAGGCTGGAAGAAGGGGTCTCTGGGAGGCTGGAAGAAGGGGTCCCTGGGACTAATCTGTCCAACCACTGTGGGAGCAAGCGACAAATCTGCGGGACCTCCAGGTACACTGCTGAAAACATTTAGTCTTTAACCATTATGGGTGAGTAAGCTACAGGTGTTTTGTAGAAGCCCTTTATTAGAGTGAAGAATTTCTCTTATGTTTCTGGTTTGCCGAGGGGTTTTATGGTGAATGGATGTTGATTTTTATCATATTTTTTCCTTGCTGCTGTTGAGATGATCATAACAATTTCTGCTTCAGTCTTTTGATATGATGAATTACATCGTTTGGTGTTTTCAAATGTTTAGCTGGTCTTGAATTCCTGGGATAAACTGTACTTGGTCATGCTATATAATTTTTACAAATGTACCGCTGGATTTAATTAGCTGATATTTAGTGAAGATCTTTGTGTCTGTGTTCATGAAAGATAATTTGTTGTAATGTCTTTCCCTGGTTTAGTTATCAGGGTTATGGGTAGCTTATAAAATGAGACAGGAAGCCCTCATTTCTCTTCCATTCTTTAGGAAGAGGTTGTGTAGAATTGACCTACTGTTTTTTTAAAAGTTTGAGAAATGTTGCTAGTTAAGGTTATCTGGGCCTGAGGATTTCTTTGTAGGAAGTTTTAACTATAAGTTTATTTTCTTTAATAGATACAATAAAACTCAAATTACCTTCCTCTTGAGTAAGCTTTGGTAGTTTGTGCCTTTTAAGGGTTGTGTCCATTTCATCTATTTTGTCAAATGGCCATAAGACTGTTTATAATATTATCCTATGACTGTATGATCTGTGGGATAACTCTTGTTTTGTTTCTGATATTGGTAATTTGCATCTTCTCTCCTTTTTTCTGAGTTTTGCCAATTCTATCTATCTTTTCAAAGAATTAGCTTTGGCTAGAGTTTTGCCAATTCTATCTTTTCAAAGAATTAGCTTTTTGTTTCATTGGTTTTATTTATATTTTTGAATTTATTGATTTCTGCCCTAATCCTTATTCTTTTTCTCCTGCTCACATTGGATTTAATTTTCACTTTTTGTTTCTTATAATGAAAGTTTAGATCATTGACTTGAGAACCACCCCATTTTTTCTAATGAAACCATTTAACATACCTTATCCTTATGCCTTGTTTTTTCTATGTTTAATTTCTAAATATCTGCGAGAATTTTTAAGGTATATTTCTGGTTTCATTTAACTCTGCCATTGTCAGAGAATTTATTTCAGTCATTCCAATTATTTCAAATTTGGACAGGGCATGATTTATATCCTGGAGTATTGTTTGGTAAATGACCCACGAGCACATCAAAGAATGTGTATTCTGGTGGTGTTGGGTGTCAGTTATGTCAAGCTGGTTAATAGTATTGCTCATATCTTCTCTATCCTTACTGAATTTCTGTTTTCTAATTCCTGTCGAAGTCAGTGGTATTGAAGTCACAAGTGGGACTTGGTAGCCTGGTGGTGGGAGTTGGGAAGGTTCTCTAGTATACTGACTTGGCTTAGTGTTGTTTTTTTTTTTTTTTTTTTTTTTTTACTGTTTGTTTATTTTTGAGAGAGAGAGAGAGAGAGAGAGCAAGAGCGAGCATGAGGAAGCACATAAGCAGGGAAAGGCAGAGAGAAGGAGACAGAAGATCTGAAGCATTTTCTGAGCTGGCAGCACAGAGCTTGATGTAGGGCTCGAATCCTCAAACTGCAGGATCATGACCTGAGCTGAAGTTGGACACTGAGTCACCTACACGCCCCTAGCTTTAGTCTTAGGCAGGCTCCCTTGAGTCTTGGAGGCTGCTTATTTCAGGAGGTTAAAGATTCTTCCGAAGAGAAGCAGGGAGGGGCAGGGCTTTGGGTCTTTGTTGCTGTGGCAGCCATTCCTGTCCTCTCATCCTACACAACGGCTGAAAGCTTTCTCTGATGGTCTGCCCTGCCCTTAATCTGTTTGTTTTATGTACAAAGGGAGGTCAGTGGAGAAGAGCCATGTGAACACTCTTTGTTTCTGCAGAGATTAGTGATTCTTCAATCCCATACTACAGTACACGCAGTCTAACAATTTGTTAAAAATTTTTAGTTGAATGATTCTTACATTCTTGTCAGGTACCTCGAGTCTCCTATTCTCTACCACAAGTGAGCCAGCATGTGTGTGTTGGTCACCTTAGAAAGGCTTTTCTTTATATTTCTGGGTTCTTGGTTGCCATGTGATTTTTAGCTCTGGTAGATTCAAGAAACATTACGATTTTGTACTTTATCTGGATTTTGTTGTTGTTGAGGTGGTGGTAGTGATGCTCTTTCCAGCTTTGTTTATAGTAGAAGAAAGAGGAATCCCTTCAGCTGCATCTTTAAGAGGCCATTCCACCGCCTCTAAGGCCAGTGGCTCTAGATGGTGTGGTATGTGGATCCTATGGTTATGTGTCTACAGCTACACCTTTGCTATAAAGTTGGTCCCTTGGTTTGATAGAGTGTTTTATGGGATCTCACACTGATGAATTGAGCACCGTCTGAGTCCTTGGGTATTAGTACTGGCTTAGGTCATGATTCTGGTTTGTTCCCAGTGTTGATCCCATATAAGGTGAATCTCTACTGAGGCTATTTGGCCTCAAGGAATGGTGCTGTGTTAGGGACTTAGCGTGGATCTCAGTTGCTGCCAGGTTGAACATTGAGCAGTGGTGGTAACTAGATCAGCTATGGTAAGTGAAAGCCCATACTGTTGGGCTCATGCATATGCTTCCATCCCTGCTGTCCTTTTTACTTCATTAACGAATTGTGGTAGCACTGTAATTGGAAATAACAGTGGTTGCAGGACATCAACTGGCTAAGTCCTGCTGTTTCTGGTTGTTTAGTAACTCTTCTTTGGTGAATGCCTTTTGGTGATAGTGAACATGAAATATAAAGATTTGCCTGCTTTGTGCTCACTCTCATGTATCCATTTGCATGCCTTATCCTTAGACTTCCTTGTTCTTTTTTTTTTAATTTTTTAATGTTTTATTTATTTTTGATACAGAGAGAGACAGAGCATGAGAGGGGGAGGGGCAGAGAGAGAAGGAGACACAGAACCGGAAGCAGGCTCCAGGCTCTGAGCTAGCCGTCAGCACAGAGCCTGATGCAGGGCTCGAACCCACCAACATGAGATCTGACCTGAGCCGAAGCCGGAGGCTTAACCGACTGAGCCACCCAGGCGCCCCTAGACTTCCTTGTTCTTAATCCTCTTGTCCATTTTCCCCTTGCCCCAGAAGCCCCTCTGAAAAGACAGCTAGGAGATTCTCTGCTGCCCATAGGTCTATGTATAGTTCTTGCCTGGTCTACTCTTCTTTTCATAGGAAGTGGATGACAAAATACACTACGTGGAGCTCTTTCCATTGGGAGGATTTTACCTCCTTTCTGTCACCATCCCTCCTGATTGGGGTGTTGTAGAACAAAAGTCTGTTTTTGGCTTTCACCCACATACTGAGGGTAGGAACCAAACTCCATCTATGAACCAAACTGGGCATTTTTTCTCCTCCATCAGCTCCTCGTAAGTAATGCCTCCCCATTCCATACAGCTGTAATTGAAAAGTGAGTAAGAGATGTCAGTGCAATAGTGGTGGACAACGGGCAGGACATGACTCACCTGTTGATGCAGCTTACTTGTGACTTCTCGTCGTATTCCTTCCCAGTGCTGAATGCATGGCTTCCATCTTACTTTGGATTGTTGCTGTGCCTTCTCAACCTAATGACTTTTGCCATTAGCTCATGATGGAAGCTTTGGCTGCATGGTTACTTGATGCTCCTATCAGAGGCCTGTTACATGGTAGGAGTTGCTTTTTAAATGGTGTATGCATCTCTGTTGCAGATGGCGTGCTTTGCTCCAGATTCGCCAGGCTATGTAGTATCTTCTGCGAGGGTTGTCCTGTGCATTTTAAGATATTTAGCCGTGTTCCTTGCCTCAGCCTGCAAGCTGCCAGTAGTCTGACTTCTCGCCTCCCTTAGCTATGACACACAAAAATGTTTTCATACATTACCAGATGTTTTCTTTGGAGCAAAATTTCCCGTCGAGAACTACTGGCCTAGACATTCCAGGTCCCTTTGGACTAGATTATTACATGGAGATGGAGAGTTAACATAGTCCTAGGGCAAGACTATAAATGTTGTCAGTCCCATGGGAAGGTAAATGACTTCTGATCTCCTTTTTATATGAATGGAAAAGGAATACATTCCCTAGATCAGTGGCCTCACACCAAGGGCCCTAGGCTGTGTTTTTCTGTGCTAAAGAGACCACATTTGGCGTAGCGGCTGCAATTATGGCTACTGCTTCGTCATGTTTATACTACTCTGCTCTTATGTACCATGATCTGTTGGGTATTTTAGGGGTCATATAAGTGAGTTAAATAGAGATTCAAGAGGAAACCTCACCCTTAAATCTTTGGCATGGTACTAATCTTGCCATTCTCATAAGGATATGATATTTTTTATTTACAGTCTTGGCTAGGAGTAGGAGTCAGTTTCTGAGGCTTTTGCATGGCTTTCTGCCTTAAAATAGCTTTTACCCCACAGATCAAGGAGTCAAAATGTGGGTTCTGCCAACTACAAAGTATGTCTAGTCCAATTAAATAATTGGAGACTGGGAGATGATCACTACTGGGTGTAAGTACCCAGTGGATTGAGTAGACCCAACATGGGCCAGAGCTTGGCTACAACTTCATATTAAAGTGCTTCCTTATGGCCTCACTCTAAAAAGGAAGGTATGATGGTGCTTTGGGTCCCCAGATAGCCATGTCTTCCCAGACCTTGTGTCCAACAGTTCTCAAAAGGTCTGAACACTCCCCCTTTTCCATTGCATGGTTATTCAATAAACAGCCATACATTTATTTAAGGAAGGACTAGAGAATTACTATTGAATACATTTGAGGCACTGTTGCAAGGTTCATTCTCATAAGAATTTGGCCTGCTTTTATTAGCCAAGAGGTTCTGGATTTGAGAACTGGTTTGGGTTTAGGTGAGAAATTGTGACGTTACTTGGGTGGCTGCTCTTGGTTCCCCTGATCATCTATCTTTGAGTGTATAAATTAAGCAAATCGTTGTCGCCTGCTCACCATTTATGCCCTTGTGAACCCTGTGTTCCAATAACCATCTCCATATCTCTTTGGAGGTTGCAGTGTCCTGTCTGTCACTTTTGTGTTACCAACTCATCACAATAATTGGGCCCACTCTGCTTTAGATGGTTAAGTGTTACAACATGATTTCTTTTAATCCAGGATTCTAGAACTTCTGTTCTATAGTACTATCTTCTGCCACAAACCTTGGCCTACAGAGTGTACCACTGAGCTGCTCAGTAATGCAGGTATCTTTTCCTGGCACATTCCATATCAATATGTTTGGTAAATGGAGTGTACTCTGGTCCCTTTAATGAACTAGTTGGCTGGGTTTTTTCTTGACTTAAGTAGTATATCCATTCTAACATACCAACTTGTATGGTCTTCTAAATTCCCCTTTCCCAAATCACAGAAATTCTGTAATTTCTAGTTGACTTAGTATGAGCCAGGGATTTTCCAAGCTTCTAGGAGCTACCCCAGCAGTGTGTTAGCATTGCTTACTGGGATCCTTACCACAGACTTAAATCCCCCCAATAGCTGGGAGATGGGTAAATCAGCTCTGAAGAGATTTCATGGAGCACCAGAGTATCTGCTAATTAAGTTACTCAGAAACCACTATACCTACCATCATTAGTTTTAGAATGACTTTTGTAAAAATAATACAATACGACTTGATAGCAGGATTTCTAAATAAGGGATATATATATGTAATATATAGGATTTAAAGACTAGATGCTACATGCTGTAGGTATCAAGGAAACAAAAGATACTTTTTTGAAGGAAAGCTTTAAAGGATAGATTTTTGGGGAACTGCAACTGCAATCAACAGACTAACCAATGAACGGGCCAGAGGGAGTCCTCCAGTCAAAGAGAAAAGTTACCTCCTTTATATTGTAATATAAAAACCCCCAAATTGAATTAATTCATCCATATGGACAGTGCACTGAGGTCTGTTCATAGTCATCATTGCTAAAACTCCTTCAGTGTACAATATAATGATAATAGCAACCATTTTTTGAGTTTTTTGATGCTTGATAATACATTAGCTTCCTAAATACCCATGTATACATGTGAAGGGATCATCCTAAGGAAAGGATGATCATAAACTTTGACCCCTGTCAAAGGTGTAACCTTCCTGTTTATATACTTATTCCAGTGAAGTTTGTTATCATCACTGAAACATTCACACTCTTGTTTGGGAATGGCTGTCAGAAACTATGGAATGTAACTATGAAATCCTTGAATGTGGTACATTGTCATCCTGTGCAAGAGGATTTGGTGTTTTGGAAATCATTGAGTCATTCACGACCAATTTGGGTGAATAATTTGGAAAGGTATACAAGTAGGTAAAACAATTTTAGCTTTTTAAAATAAAAGCTTTGGCTTCTTGACTATTAAGCAACAGCAATCTCTGTTTTCTTGGATGTCCAGAAGCCATCTCTAAAGCATTTCTCAAAGAGTAATGTCAGAATATGCTCTAAGCAATGACAGAATAGTTGGAATGAAGGTGACTTCCTAAGGTGACTACCTGAAGAGCAACACTTACTTGGATTAATTTCATAAATTTATTTTACTTTGTATACAGGCAAAGAAATGGAGGGGGACTGGTATATTGACTTAAAAATGGGTGTATTCCCTTAAATGAAAAAAAACCAACTTTATCCATTTTTTTTCTTCTGTTTTTAAAGGTTTTATTTTTAGGTAATCTCTATACCCAACATGGGGGTTGAACTCACAATTCTGAGACTGAGCTGCAGGCTCTACTCACTGAGCCAGCCAGGTGCCCCAACTTGATCCATTTTTTACACTCAAGTCATAATTGCTTTGTCCAGTCCATTTTACAATATAAGGTTTCGATAGACTTGTTTTCATATACCTTATCTTTAGAATCTTGAGTTATGTCTCCAGAGTGTAGCAAACTTTAAGCTATAGTCTTAGTTTTCCTCTATATAGTCACTTTATTTATTAAAATTATTGACTATTCCCTAGGCTGAACTTTTCATTACTGTATGTTTCATTTTAAATGCATCTTTATGAAGATATTGACAATTTAAATACGAAAATTGTTTTTCCTATTATGTTAAACTTGTAATACTGAATCATGTGTTTTTATCAGAGGAGCATTATAATTGAGGACTTCTAACATTTCTCATAAATATGTCTTGTGACCTTTTATTTTTATTTTATCTCTTCTACGAGGTGGTAGATGAATTTTATTGTGGCACACAAAATGTGTGCAAGATTTGGTCAAAAGTATCTAGGAAAACTGACAATGTACATATGTGCTAACACAGAAGCATTTAGAGCATTTTATTAAAAGGTAAAAAAGACAATTAGGAAAATAAACCATATCCACATTCTTGAACAAAAGCTTCTAGTATGGATGTGTCTATCACAGGTAGACTGCTGTGCATGTTAGATGCTGTATGTTAAGTTGCACTGAGAATTTACAACAATTTTCATAGGTGTGAAGGTGTGTAGGTAACTTCAAAATTGATTGTGTCAAATGTCAGGCTTAATTAAAAGGTGTTCCTTGCAAATTTAGATCTAAATTTAGGCCTAAGAATTTATCCATCCTTCCCTATCTTTCTCAGAAAACCATCCACTGTAATTTGGGGGCTTGCTGACCAACCTGAACAGAGGATTTTTTGTTTGTTTGTTTGAAGATGAGAATGTTTTTCCTAGCAATGCGTGCAAAGAGCTTACTCCAAGTATTAGTTCCAGATCTGACTTGGGCGTTTATACTTTGGCTGAAATTCTCATTGAAAATTGTGTTTGTTTTTTTTTTTTAATTACATTTTACTTTTCTTGCTACAAATTTGTTAGATGGTACTGCTAAAACAGGTCCTATAGCCCTTGTCCTTGTCAGGCTAAGAAATTGATGTTACTTTTCTAAAACTAGGTCAGTGCTTTGAAACATAGGCACAATCAGTCCTCTAAAACAGCATAGCAAATAGGCCAGGTTATTATTTTGACTATAGTTTCATCAGCATGGTTTATTACATTGTGATTATGATGGTTTAGTAGTGATAAGTTATCATTGAACAAGCTGAAAAATCGATTTTGGTTTTCAGTACTCCTCTTGGACAATCTTTTTATCATTGATACATTTCCACATTTCTGTATCATGCTACTGCTAGATGTTAAACAATCATTAAGTGGCAGATTTTTTGTGATAAATATCAACATTAAGATTTTCTGCACATTTTCTGGCTAAATTTAAAATATCAATCTTGGATGACAAACCATAAAAATGAATTCAACTTCCTGAAAATAATAATTAAAGTAAATTAAAATGCAAAGATGTGTTTTTAAATCTGGTGGTTATTTTCCAAGTCAAAAAAAAAAAAAAAAAGAAAAAAAGGCTATTCTTTTCCAAGCAGGCAACCTCTTGTAAAAATCCACTTTGTTGCCTCTACTCGAATCATAGAGCAAGATTGCCTCATTCACTAGACTTTGGAAATAAATCAAGGACCATTGTACGTGCTACTAAATAATGTCTGCGATATCACACACCCAGCAAAGATGCCTTCTTTTTTTAGTTGCCTCCCTGTCTAACTTGCTTCGTATACTAATGTGGTTCTGTGATGATTGTGGGAGATGTTGATATTTGGGAATGCCGCTGATCGGCTTTCTGGTTTCAGAAATTGCACCAAAGACTTGAGGTTTTAGCGGAATTGATAAGAGGAAAGCCAACATAAGAGCTCTTGCTTTGATGCATGTTATAATAGCCAGCAAACCCCACCATGGGCAGCCTGAGAGCAGACCACTACTCTGAGGAGCACTCAGTTCTTTGGGGCTGATTATGGCTTATTGAGGCAGAAAACTTGTGCGAGTTCAAACTCTTTGAATTCCTTGTTCACTCAATAGTGTGTCAAAAAAGAGCATTCAATGTTTCATGTCACAAAATCACCGCCGGCCTAAATTGTTCCTATTTCTCTTTTGCATATGGTGTGCAAGAAAATTTTCAGCACTCTTCCGTAGCACCAGAACGCTTTGATATGGGTAACATTGCCATAACAGCCTGCATTAAGGAACTTATATTTTATTCTTCTTTTCAGTGTACATAAAAATCCCAGCTTAGTCCTTTTTTGTCTTTTAGATCCTTTGAACTCTTTCAAGCTATGTTTCAAGACTTTCTGGGCTTTGACGGGGCTGGGCATTCACTGTAAAAGCAGTCAATGCCTCAGTGAGACCACAAGCAAAACTGTGAGTGTCTTAAGCAGGGACCACACAACTCTTGTGAGTATTTGCATATTTTAGCAACTCTGTTGAGTGTGAATCTCAAAGCCAAGACTGCTGCTCATTAATTTTCCTTTATTAAATATCTTAGGCCATCTACTTTTCTGAACAGACATTACCTGTGTTGGATCCTTTGGACATGATTGTGTGTGCGCGCGCACGCATGTGCGTACACTAGCTGGAATATCAGTGTGTATATGCGACAGCGTGCTTATGTGTAAGAGTTCTGGCTCAATGTTATCATTTGAGAATATGTTTACACTGCAGTGTGAGATTCTAGAATCAAGTGCTGATTCAGACACACAAGTATATACCCTGAAGTAGCCAACTGTGGGCTCAAAGAGAGCCAGGCTAAAGCTGGACTGCCCAGTTCATTTTCCAGTTCAGTAGCTGTAGTAATCCAACTTCGCCAGCTGCTAACAAGATTGGGTCTGAAGTTTACCTCCACAATGAGATAATCAGATTACCAGCCACAAAGATCAAATAATGACCCAGCTTTCGAGCAAGTTCAGCAGGCCCTTGATAACACTGTGTGGTCCTTGAGGCTTGATTAAAAAATTAAATGGCTAAACTTTGCCTCAATATTTTGCATTGGGATTTTGAGTGACTTGATGATTCTTTTCATGGTGTACTTTCCTATTCTTCTGTAGGTTTGAAATTAAGAGGTAGGAGAAAAGGAGGATGCTCCCGCTGTGCAGTTGTTCTTGAGCTGGGCTTTAAATGAAGCATGTAGAATTTTTAATTTGGTGGCATAGGGAAGACAAGGCAAACTCAAAATCACTCATGAGCAAGGAGCCGGCCTGTAACAAACTAACAACCGTTGCCTGTGCTCCACACGGTCTCCCAGCCCTGTACTTCTGGACCAGAATGGATTTGGTCTTTTGCTCCCAGACCAAAAATGTTTGAAAGTTTTGGTTTTGGCTACTATATGATAGCTGTTTTCAGTAGTAAAGGGATTATTCTGAGAGGCATACAAATGTGATTGTCTCACAGCAGATGGTGCGCACTGCTTCACCTTTGAGAAAAGTTAATTAAGCCAAGCATATTGTGCCCATAGAGAGGAAAATGTAGATGAATATTGAGCAATCAAACTCAGTGTCTCCTTTTTTCATGCCTTTGCAATGGGACACAGAATCCCATTGAAAAAGAATTATGTACAGAATCAAATTAATTCACATCCAACTTTACTCTCTTCCCACGTTTTAACAGGGGTGCACACCAGGCCCTTCAGAAGTTTTGTCCACAATCAATGGGCCACACTGCGGTGTCCACTAAATTAAATGAACCAGTGCAGAAGAATCTCTTGTGAGATATTAAAAGGGTGAAAGGCTGTTTAATTCAAATCCTTCCGTAGAGTCTTTTCACAGCCCCCTTTCCATAGTACAGTATAAATTATTAACTAACTCCTTTCATCTCAGATCAATTTACAAAACAGAAACAATTACCCCTTGTTAATGAGAGTGAACGCTTCTAATAATTATGAAAGTTGCGTTTGATTCAGTTTCCTCACAGGTCCTTGTTTACAATCTAATTTAGAGTTGCATCAAAATGAAATAAAACCGAATTCTCTGAGAAATGGCTGGTCTGAAATAAATGGGCTTCACATGTTAATGAATGTTGCTTGAAGAATACATTCAAATACGATTCATTGATCCCTGCTTCCATTTCATTAATTTGACTCTTGGACAGTGCTTGCAAATATCTAGGTTTTTCAGGAGGCTGCTTTTCAGTTTGGGGGTTTGGGAAGGTGTTCACACCACTGGCTCTACAAATGGCACGTAATTGTTGATGGACAGGCTTACCTCGAGGAGAAGAGGGAGAAAGGGCTTTACTATGGCCTCCCGCCATGCTGCGTAGTTTGAGGCCTTAGGCAGGCTCCATGGGCTTAACTTTATCTTTCCCTTCAGAATCGGTGACGAATCCAAAAGGATAAAGGTAGACTTTAGACACCAAAGGAGCACTGAGACTCAAATAGAAAGGCAAATTTTCATCTCAATTGGATAAAGAGGGGCCAGAGGAAATGACTCAGATCATTGAAAGAAAAGGCCAAGTCTGAGGTAGGCCCAGCAGCTGGGTTTCTGCACCTGTCCGGCCCTCCTTCCCATGACTGGCCAATCCCCAGGCTCAACTATTATTTTGGTTTCTCAGGGTGTATTCTGAGAGGCGAGCAGTGATGAAGAGCTTGAACGGCGGAGAGAGAGGCAGTCATTGGAAGAGAAGGGAATGATAACACAGTCCAGTCGAGGCCAAACTACTTACTAGGAGGTCTTCCTTGACTATAGGGAGGAAAATCCCAAGTAGGAGAAATTTCAGTAACCACATCAATCATAGAGAAGTGACTTTATAGATGGTGCCTTACAAATCATAACTTTGCAGCAGATTACAATACCTTACTATGGGGAAAGGAAACAATATTATTTGAGGACCTAGAAATGATGAACATAATATAGGTAGTAGTGGTCATCTAATTGCTATAAGAGAACTTTACTTTAGAAGTGTTGCTGCAGAAATTCCTTAAGTAACTCATTTTTTTTGCAGATTAACTTGACCAAAATCTCTTGTGAAGGAGTAATGGGGCATCATTTTAAGGATGCTGTACTTTCCCCCTATACTTCTAACAATCAAAAGTTTTTTTAAATAGTTTTAGTTGTGAATATAGTACAGAAAGTTCCCATATACCTCATACCTAGTTTTCCTCATTATTAACCTTACATTAGTATAGTACCTGTGTCAATACTGGTTAATTTTGACAAATTTAGAAAATAAACTATAAATTAGGTTTTTTAAAATTTATTTATTTATTTAGAGAAAGAATGAGGGTGGGAGGGACAGAGAGAGAGAGAGAGAGAGGGCGACAGAAGATTCGAAGCAGGCTCTGTGCTAAGCCCGATGAGGGGCTCAAATTCATGATCTGTGAGATCATGACCTGAGCTGAAGTCAGACACAACCAAACTGAGCCACCCAGGTGTCCCAAGACTATAACCTTTTCAGATTTTCTTAGATTTTCCTGCTGTCTGTTTCAGGATTCCATCCAGGTTACCATATTACATTTATTTGTCCTCCTGGATATAAGTTCCTTGTTTTCGATGGCCTTGACACTTTTAAGTAGTGGTCAGATTTGGGGGGGAATATCCTTCCACTTGTCTTATGTTTTTCCTATCATTAGACTGAGGCTATGGAGTTGGGGGAGGAATACAGAGATAAAGTGCCATTCTCATTATATCCTCTCAAGTATACATTCTATCAAAGGGGTATCACTGTGGTTTTTAGCTTTGATCACCTGAGTGATGTGGTGTGTGTCATTTGTCTGCTGTAAAGTGACTCCTCCCTGCCCCTGTTATTTGCATGCTACTTTTTTGGAAGCAAATCACTGTGCCTAGCTCTCAGTTAAGGTGTGGGGAGTTATATTTTACCATTATGAGGGTGGGGTTATCTATATAAATGACTTTAAAAAGAAGAATTCTAATTTTAAGTAACCTCTACACCAATGTGGGGCTCAAACTCAACCCACAAGAGGAAGATTCACATGCTCTACTGACTTAGCCAGCCAGGCACCCCATATTGCTTAGAATATACTAGAACACTGGAATTTTTCTTTTCTCCAACTTATTCATTCATTCATTCATTTACTTATTTTGAGAGAGGGAGAGAGGGAGAGAGAGTGAGCAAACACATGAGCCAGGGAAGGGACAGAGAGGGAGGAAGGGAGAGAATTCTAGGCAGGCTCTGCACTGTCAGTGTGGAGCCTGATGTGGGGCTCAAACCTATGAACTGGGAGATTATGACCTGAGCTGAAATCAAGAGTCAGACACTCAAGTGACTGAGCCACCTATGTGTCCCAAAATTTGTAACCTTTTTTTCATGTTTGCATATTTATTTTGAGAGAGAGAAAGAGTGCATGGGACAGAGAGAGAAAGGGAAAGAGAATCCCAAGCAGACTCTGCATGGAGTCTGATGTGGAGCTCAGACTTACAAACCATGAGATCATGGCATGAGCTGAAACTGAGAGTCAGATTCTTAACCAGCTGAGCAACCAAGGCACCCCCTTTTTTCCCTAACTTCTTTATTCAGTCATTTATATCATTATTCATTTTATACTTTGGGTGATAATCCAGTACTACTTTATTTGTTGGGTTGCTTAAATTGTTTTGGCCTTTGGGAGCTTTATCATTGTCTTCTGTGTCCCTTCAACAAACTCCCATTTTTTCCCAGTACTTCCTTACTTTTCCACATCGTAAGATGTTCCAGATTCATCTTGCATATTCTCTTTCCCAGCCGGCCCCAGAATCAGCCTGGAATTATTTATCCAAGAATCTCTGGTTTGTTTTATTGAAGAGTTGTGTTAGAAACCGAGATCTGGGTGCTAAGTGTCCTCTATCTTTTTAAAATGTTGCACTCCGTTAAGAAGATGAATTGTGGTAAGAAACTCTAGAAATGTCCATTCATCCATCCAACATCCATTGCAAAACTTTTGGAAAGTTTACAATGTACCAGGCTCCGTGCTAATACTGGGAACATAAAATAGAGCAGTATTTGTTTATATGGAAGTTCACAGTTGGCTAGTAGCAGGAGCTTAGGCACCGACACAAATGCCATGATTAAATCTTGTTGAATTTTCTTTGACAAATAATTGTCATGTGTAGCAGAAATTGTGCTGAGTACTTGAGATATAAAGAGAAATGTAGCCCAGTGGTTGCCTTCAAGGAACTTAGATGTGAGATGGGGTGGATATAAGAGAACACATATAAACAATCAAAATACAGCGTTTTCTGGGATTGGGAATCTACTGATTTACAGTTTAAAAGTGGATAATGCATTCTTCCCCAAATAGCTTTCGAAAGGACAATATCCACGAGCAATACCTTAGTTCCCAAAGGTCTATATTATCAATAAATCAAGCCTTAGTCTGTCTTTTCGGTTTTTAAGTCTATTTTGAGAGGGTGAGTGTGCGTCTGTATGTGCAAGCTGGGGAAAAGCAGAGGGAGAGACTCCCAAGCAGGCTCCTTGCTGTCAGCTCAGAGCCTGGCACAGGGCTCAATACCATGAACTGTCAGATCACAACCTGTGCCAAAATCCAGAGTCAGACGCTTACTGACAGCTACCCAGGCGCCCCTAGCCTTAGTCTTTCTTAGTGTCTGTCTTCTCATGTGTTCAAAAATCTTTCAGGCTTGTATAGAAGAATCCTTTTAACTGATCCCACAAACTGCTCTAGAAAGTGTCTGTGGCCAACTTTGAAGGCTTTGTTCATCTTGTCACTGCTGCCACCCCCTGGAGCTAGGACACATTACCGCCCCCTTCCATGAAGCATTGTATTGGGGCTAAGTCCCCTGCCCTTGTCCTATTTACTCAAGTATGGAACTGTCCAGTCATTCAGGTTTTGAGACTGGATCTGCAGCTTGGATGTAAATATTTATACCTAATGGAAGAAATGAATAGGTATTAAAAATCCCATAACTTAGCCTGACTTTGTGCGGGATTGCTAGACTTGGAGTCACGTCATTTGTGTGTATAGATCAATGACTTTGGCCAAAGCTATTGACAGTGGCAGTGAGTTTTCATAGTGTCCCCTCAGTATCCTTTTTCTATGTATGTGACCTTGGATAAGTTCAATATCTCAGACTCTTGAGTTTTCACATTTGTAAGGGGTGGGAGGATGGCAGCTTTGCTAACTCTTTTGTGGGGCTTTTGTGAGTATCCAGTGAGTTAATGGATGGGAAATTATTTTTCCTAATGAGTGTGGTAATAATAGTTCTATTAATTTTATTATCAAAATATTCTTTGAGTTTCTAAGCACGTAACTTTGGAGCTAGATGGGTCTGAGTTTAGTCCTTCATTCTGTGTCCATGAGCAAGTTATTTCCCTGTCTGAATCTCAATCTCCTCATCTTGAAAATGAGAGATAGTATCAATTTTAGAAAGGGAGCCAACATGTGTGATTGAGTACTTGGTGTTACCAAAGGCATGTTTGTGTCCTTCCAGGATTCATATGTTGAAATCCTAATCTCTAATCCAATGGTATTAGGAAGTGGGGACTTTTAGAGGTAACTAGGTCATGAGGGTGGAGCCCCCATGCTAGATTAAGTATTCACATCAGAAGGGGGAAAGATCCATTTTCTCTCTTTCTTGCATGTGAAGACACAGCAAGAACATGGGTCTTTGCAACTCAGAAGAGGGGTTCTATGTTGATGTTGCCATCCCGGATTTCTACCCTTTGTAACCATGAGAAATGAGCTTCTGTTGTTTAAGCGACTCACTTTATGGTATTGTGTTATAGCAGCGAAAGCTAAGACTCTTGGACTAAAGTTATTTATTGTCATTATCTACACAGCACTGATGGCAGGCTTCACACCTAAGAGAGGCATTAAAAAGATGTAATTTTTGTGAAGATTAAATGATTTAATTGATTCACTCCCTAAATATTTACTATTTTCTAGGTGCTAAAAAATATCAGTAGGGAACAAAGCACACAAAAATCCCTATCCTTAGGGAACTAACATTCTGTAAGTGATGGATGATACACAATAAAAGAAAATTGACAAGTTCTGTATGTAGACTCAGGTGGTAGTAGGTGTGTTAAATGCAAGGATTAAGCAGAAGGGAAGGGATTTCATTTTTTTCCCCCATAGTTTATTGTCACGTTGGTTTCCATATAATACCCAGTGCTCTTTCCTACAAGTGCCCCTCTTCCATATCCATCACCCCCCTTCCCCTTTCTCCCTCCCCCTTAAGCCCTCAGTTGGTTTCAGTATTTAAGAGTCTCTCATGATTTGCCTCCCTCCCTCTCCCTAACTCTTTTTCCCTCCTTCCCCTCCCCATGGTCCTCTGTTAAGTTTTTCCTGTTAGACTTATGAGTGAAAACATATGGTATCGATCTTTCTCTGCCTGACTTATTTCACTTAGCATGACACCCTTGAGTTCACCCAAGTTGTCACAAATGGCCAGATTTTATTCTTTCTCATTGCCATGTAGTATTCCATTGTATATATAAGCCACATGTTCTTGATCCATTCACCAGTTGATGGACATTTAGGCTCTGTCCATGATTTGGCTAATTGTTGAAAGTATGGCTGTGAACATTGGGGTACATGTGCCCAGAAGGGGGGATTTCTGATTTTAAGTAGAGTGGTTGGCGAAGGCCTCACTGAAGGAGGAGCTTTATGTAGTGACCAGAAAGAGGTGAAGGTGAGAGTCAGAAGACTCCCCGGGGAAAGAACTTCTGGGGCAGAGGGAAGAACAAAATATAAAGGCCTGAGATGAGCACGGACACAGGCCTGGCTGTATCTTGAGCTTTTTATTTATTTATTTATTTATTTATT
>NC_043707.1:67644076-67655258 GCF_006229205.1 Suricata suricatta
TGATTTCTGTACATTGATTTTGTACCCTCCAACTTTACCGAATTCATGGATCAGTTCTAGAAGGCTTCTGGTGGAGTCTGCCGGGTTTTCCATGTAGAGTATCATGTCATCTGCGAAAAGTGAAAATTTGACTTCTTCTTTGCCAATCCTGATGCTTTTTATTTCCTTGTGTAGTCTGATTGCTGATGCTAGGAATTCCAGCACTATGTTAAACAACAGTGGTGAGTCTGGACACCCCTGTCGTGTTTCTGATCTCAGGGGGAAGGCTCTCAGTTTTTCCCCACTGAGGATAATATTGGCTGTGGGCTTTTCATAAACTGCTTTTATAATGTTGAGGTAAGTTCCTTCTATTCCGACTTTCTCAAGGGTTTTTATTAAGAAAGGGTGCTGTATTTTGTCAAATGCTTTTTCTGCATCTATCGACAGGGTTTTATGGTTTTTATCTTTATGTTTGTTAATGTGATGTATCACATTGATGGATTTGTGAATATTGAACCAGCTCTGTGACCCAGGAATGAATCACACTTGATCATGATGGATAATTTTTTTATATGCTATTGAATCCAATTTGCTAGTATCTTGTTGAGTATTTTTGCATCTGCATTCATTAAGGATATTGGTCTGTAGTTCTCTTTTTTTGGCTGGGTCTCTGGTTTGGGTATCAAGGTGATGCTGGCTTTATAGAATGAGTTTGGAAGTTTTCTATCTATTTCTATTTTTTGAAATAGTTTGAGAAGAATGGGTATTAGCTCTGCTTTAAATATCTGGTAAAATTCCCCTGGGAATCCGTCTGACCCTGGGCTCTTAGTCATTGGGAGATTTTTGATAACGGATTTGATTTCTTCACTGGTTATCAGTCTATTCATGCTTTCTATCTCTTCTTGTTTGAATTTTGGTAGTGCATGTGCATTTAGGGATTTGTCCATTTCTTCTAGGTTGTCCAGTTTGTTGGCATATAATTTTTCATAGTAATCTCTAATCATTGCTTGTATTTCTAAGGGATTGGTTGCAATAGATCCATTTTCATTCATGATTTTGTCTATCTGGGTGTTTTCTCTTTTCTTTCTAAGGAGCTTGGCTATAGGTTTATCAATTTTGTTTATTTTTTCAGAGAACCAACTCTTGGTTTCATTGATCTGCCGAACTGTTTATTTGGATTCTATATTGTTTGTTTCAGCCCTGATCTTTATTACTTCTTTTCTTCTGGGTTTGGGGTGCTCCTGCTACTCCCCTTCTGGTTCTATTAGGTGCACTGTTAGATTTTGAATTTGCACTTTTCTATTGGTTGAAATAGGCCTGGATTGCAATGAACTTTCCTCTTAGGACTGCCTTTGCTGCGTCCCAGGGATTTTGGATTGTTGTCTTTTCCTTTTCATTTGTTTCCATATAGTTTTTAATTTCTTCTCTGATTGCCTGATTAGCCCAACCATTCTTTAGTAGGGTGGTTTTTAACCTCCACATTTTTGGAGGTTTTCCAGACTTTTTCCTGTGGTTAATTTCAAGTTTCATAGCATTGTGATCTGAAAGTGTGCATGGTATGATCTCTATTCCTTTATACTTATGGAGGGCTGCTTTATGCCCCACTATGTGATCTATCTTGGAGAATGTGTCACGTGCACTTGAAAAGAAGGTGAATTTCCTAACTTCAGGATGCAGAGTTCTAAATATATCTATCAATTCCATCTATTCCAATGTGTCATTCAGGTCCATTGTTTCTTTAATCATTTTCTGTCCGGTTGATCTATCCATTGCTGTCAGTGGAGTATTAAAGTCCCCTGTAACTTGTACATTCTTATCAATAAGATTGTTTCTGTCTGTGATTGTTTTATGTATTTGGTGCTCCCAAATTTGGCACATAGATGTTTATAATTGTTAGCTCTTCCTGATGGAGAGACCCTGTAATTAGTAAATAATGTCCTTCTTCATCTCTTGTTACTGCCTTTACTTTAAAGTCCAGTTTGTCTGATATAAGTATGGCTACTCTGGCTTTCTTTTGGCATCCAGTTGCATGATAGATATTTCTCCATCCCTTTCCTTTTAACCTGAACGTATCTTTAGGTTGAAAATGAGTCTTTTGTAGACAGCCAATAGATGGATTTTGTTTTTTATCCATTCTGCTACCCTGGGTCGTTTGGTTGGAGCGTTCAGCCCATTTACATTCAGTGTTATTGAAAAATGTGGGTTTAGATTCATTGTGTTCTCTGTAGAATTCATGTTTATGGTGATGTCTCTGGCACCTTGTATCCTTGCAACATTTCCCTCATAGAGTCACTCTTAGGATTTCTTATAGGGCTGGTTGGGTGGTCATGAATTCTCTCAATTTTTGTTTATTTGGGAATGCCTTTATCTCTCTTTCTATTTTGAATGACAGACTTGCTGGATAAAAGATTCTTGGCTGCATGTTTTTTTCTGTTCATCACATTGAAGATTTCCTGCTATTCCTTCCTGGCCTGCCAAGTTTTATTAGATAGGTCTATAACCACTCTGATAGGTTTCCCTTTGTACGTTAGGGCCCTTTTCTCTCTAGCTGCTTTCAGAATTCTCTTTATCTTTATATTTTGCCAGTTTCACTATGATATGTCGTGCTGAAGGTTGATTCAAATAACGTCTTAAGGGGGTTCTTTCTGCCTCTTGAATTTGAATGTCTATTACTTTCCCCAGATTTGGGAAATTCTCAGTTATAATTTGGTCCAGTATCCCTTCAGGACCTTTCTCTGTGTCTTCTTCAGGATGAAGTTTACAGAGCTCCCTTCCTCTCACCAGAGACGAGATGTACTTGCTTTGGTGGCTGGCTTCTTAGCTTGAATCTCATAGGAGGCGGGAGAAGTATCTCTTGGTGCAGGCAGGGATTTGAGCAGCTGCTGCTGAGAAGTGTGTGCCCCCCACAGACACTGCCGCCAACTCCCAGTCCCCAGCCAGGATCGCGTAGGGGGAGGGAGCAGTTTCTCTTGGCGCTGGCCTGGATTTTTGCTGCTGCTGCCTGAGGCACGGGGTGCTGTGGGAAATGAGGTGCACGCTCTTGCACCTGCAGCCAAAGTGTGCACCCCTGCCTTCACCCCACCAACTCCCTGCCAGGATCGCGTAGGGATGGGGGCTATTTTTTCCCTGTTGGCACCTGGGATTTGGGAGTTGTGTGGCCAATGCTGGAGCAAGATGCACTGTGGAAATGAGGTGTGTGCTCCTCCCCCCCCCCCCACCGCAGCTGAGGCCGAAGTGCATGCCCTATGGGCCACCAACTCCCTGCTGGCATGGCTCAGGGATAGAGGCTGTTTTTTCCCTTATGCAACCTGGGTTAGTGATTTGGGCTGCCCAGGGGTTATATATGGAGTAAGAGTTTTTCCTCTCCTTGCGGAGTTAAATGTTCTTTATCTCTTCTCTACAGACAGTACTATGAGCGTGTTCAGTATCTCTTTCTATTCCCTTTGTCTCTTAGGGCTTCTGTGCACTTTCCCTGTGTTGGGCTGGGGCTCCCACCTCCCCTGCCCTTCTTGAGCTGGCCCGTTTTCCAATCTCCCCCGTTTGCACTCACTCACTCAGGCATCTTTGAGGTTGTCTTCTTTCTGGAGTCTGTATTTTCTCCTTTACTCTTGCAGTTGAGAGTAATGTCCTTCTCAGTTTGATAGATGGGGCGGATGAAGTTTAGAGAGCTCCCTTCCTCTCCCTTGAGCTTTTTAATTAAGGCAGGACACTGATGGGGGAGTCTGTGTTTAAGACAGGTTCTGATTTCTTTTCAACATTTTTTCTTAATGTTTATTTTTGAGAGAGAGAGAGAGAGAAGTGGGGGGGGGAGAACGAGTGAGGGAGAAGCGCAGAGAGTGAAAATGAGTGGGGGGAAGGGCAGGTAGCGAGGATGAGACACAATCTGAAGCAGGCTCCAGGATCTGAGCTGTCAGCACAGAGCCCGACATAGGGCTCAAACTCATGAGCTGTGAAATCATGACCTGAGTCAAAGTCAGATGCTTAACAGATTGAGCCACCCAGGTGCTCCATTTCTGATTTCTTCTTAGAATGCTGATCCCAAGCCATTGGCTCTAGATGGATGTAGGCTACTCTATCAAACTGGCACCATAAGCTGGCCTCACAAACTGCCTAAGCCTGTTCCTGGAGGCACAGTCCATCTGGGCTGGCTTGGTTTTATACTGAAAATAAGACACTGGCCCACATCTTCTAACTTGAAAAATCTAAGAAACATCCCTGACTCACCAGAAATGCTCACCATGCTTTAGGATGAGATTCTCAATTCTTTACCTCAAATTGGAGACTGAGAATGCTTACATCCCCCTGGAGGCATGGCTGAACAGCCTGCAGTGACACTGTAAGCTGGAAATTTCCTGAAAGCTTTAGTTTATCTTAATGAGTGCAAAATTTTTAATATGGCTAATCTTTTTTTTAATATAGAAAACTTTGAAAACCATGAACACTCCAAAAATAAACTATATTTATACTAAAGCTTAATCTACCCCTTAGTCCATTGCTGTGTACTCTCTGGCTACCTCATTTTGGGGAAGTATAGAAAATTGGGCTATACTAAGTAGAATTATTTTGGTTTTGAGGTTAATTATTCTGTTCAAACTGTATTAGTCTACAAATCTTGGAAGTGCAAATTTGTATGCAAGTTGTCACCCATGCCTAATTTCCTTGTAGTCATAATGTCTTGAAGATGGAAAGTCCCAAAGTGGTTAAGCATTGCCTCTTCTCGACAGCCTTCTTTTTTGCTTCATGCTTTTCCTTCCTGCCTTTTTAAATTGAAATAAATTGGACATATAATGTGTAAGTTTCAGGTGTACAACACGTTGACTTGGTAGATTTATATATTGTAATATGATTAGCACCTAGTGTTAGCTAACACCTCTATTGTATCACATAATTATCATTTCTTTTTTGTGGCAGGAATAATTAAGTCTAGTCTCTTAACAAGTTTGATGTTTATAATACAAAGTGCTTTTTCCCTCCCGCTGCCTTCTCACTCCTGGCAGTGCTTCTCCTTTTTGTATGTTCAGGTCTCTTTTGTCTTACCTGTTTTGTTTAAAAATATGTTTGCTGAGGCCAGACTGCCTTTAAAAATTGTTTAATTGTTTTAGCACCATGATTGAGCTATGCTGCCTGGGTTTTGAATCTCCCCTTCATGAGTTCCTGGCTTTATAACCTAAACAAGTTACTTAACATCTCTATTCCTGCTTTTTACACTTTTTTATTCTTAGAGAGTGTTCGATTTGGGGAAAGGGGGGAGGCGTGCAGGAGGAGGGAGGGAGGGGGAGAGGGAGAGAATCTTAGTAGGTTCCATGCTTAGCACAGAGCCTGACACAGGGTTCCATCCCACAAACCTGGGATCATGGCTTGAGCTGAAATCAAAGAGTTGGATAGGTCAACTGACTGAGCCACCCAGATGCCCTTATGCCTATGTTAATTTTAAAATGAGGATAATGATAGAGTCTACCTCCTAAGACTGTTGCGAGGATGAAATGAGTAAATGAATCTGCAAAATGCTTGGAACAGTGGTACAGATAAAAAGAGCTCAGTTAGCACTATCCGTTGTCTGTTGCTATTACTGTCAGTTCGTTTCTGTACTTTGTGACTAGAGTGTGCTTAACACAATAGAGGCATCCATCTTCCTCTTTCTCAGCTTAAAGTGCTCTCTTCCAAGTCCTCTCCCAGTACTCTGCGAAGTATTGTATGGTCCTCATTGTATTGTGATTGTTTGATTACAAAGCCTTGTCTCTTTCTTTAGGCGAGTTGCTGTGAAATCTTGCCCACCTCCCTCCAGGGGACACTTGGCAATGTCTGGACACATTTTGCAATGTCAAACCTTGATAGCACAGCTGAGGCTGAGCGCCACTGGCATGTAGTTTGTAGAGGTCAGGGATACTGCTCAAGTGCTAACCACCCTACATGACACAGGATAAGGTCACAACAAAGAATTGGTCTGCTCCAAATATCAATAGTGCCATGGTTGGGGAAACTCTGCCCTAGACTTGGAATCCGAAGGGCAAGTGTCCTCCATCTTTATACATCTAACGCAGGTATAACTCCTGGTCTGGAGGAGACGCTCAAACTATTTGTTGGATTAGTTCCTGTACAAATAGTGTTGATGCAGAGGATATGTTTCTAGGGGGTGTTTTGCCTGCATAAATACTTACAGAAGGCTAGTAACCATAGTCTTTGACTTTTTCATTTTCATCAAATGTTTGTTTGTAAGACTCAGTGCTGATAGCTTTGCTGGAGAGGCTATGTCTAGTGCTGGTTGTCTCTGCATTTTAATTTCTATGTTTTCTGTAGAATCTGGTCAACAGTGAAAGACCAGTCCATATGGCTTCTCTGATGCAGAACCACAGAGAATGATTTTGACTTATTTTACATCTTTACCTAAGAAGAGTCCTAAGAAGATTTCTAATCTTTTTCTCTTCCTCTTGTCTTTTTATGCTTTCCTCCCTGCAGCCATCTGGAAATGGCTAGAAGAGACAGGACTCCTTCCTTGCCCAATCATGGCAGGAATTGCTAAGTGGATGAGCACGGAGGTGCAGCCTTTTCCCTCTGCCTCGCCAGTTGCTACCAGACTGGGGACAGAGAGGAAATGACTAAAAATTGAACGGAGGCCTCCAACAGGGCTGTGAGGAGATCTAGCCCGTTTTTAGCACCTTTTAATGTGAAAATGTCTCTCAGCAGGATATCCCCCCTCATTGTTTGTTTAGTTATGTGATCAGGAAGTGGACACAATTTTCTTGAATTATTCCTGCCAGACACTAAATTATATCTCAAAGAGCAAAGCTTTTGATTTTTTTCTTCACCATTCATTTTCATTTTGTTATCACACAAGGCTGGCTGGTAGCAGAAGCCATTTTCTCACTGAATTCCAGTAGAAGTGGAGGGGGTTGGGTGAGGAGAAGAGCCAGTTCAGAGAATAAGCAGGAGAGTTGTGCGGTTTACTATGATGATGAGATCCAGAATAGAATCCAACTAAGTTTCCTTACCATTCTGAGATGTCCACATGGATCTGGAAGAGGGATCCTAGACTCCTCCTAAACCATCCCAGAAGAAGGGGTCTGTAAAACAGATGTTGGCCTCAGATTTGCCCAGTATGGGGTGGGAGTAGGAGACTGGTTCACTCTCTTGGTGAAGTCATTACTAAGGGTTGGGGGGGGGGGTGGAAGGAGAAGGGCTGGGATCAGAAGAAAAAGAGAAATTACACCATGCTATGTAAAATTTACTCAAGTTAACATTCGTTGTAAGTGGGAGAACCTCTATCAAGGAGAGGGAAAAATGATACAATGTGAATTGTGTAACACTGCTAACTTGTAAAATGATTTCTGAACTAATTCTGTTTACTAGAACTGCCTATGTGTCCAGTTGGAGTCATGTTTATACACAAAAGTTATTACAGTCAACAGATAGGCACCAGATGGCTTGAGGCCCTGGGACACAGAAATGAGAGACACAGTGCCTTCAGAGTTGTCCTCTTACCTACTGGATAATCAAATTAACTAATCTGCTTGTGACTAAGATCCTTTATCTTCAATCATGTTTCTGATAGTAGTTACTGCAGTTGTTTTTTGCTGTGAGAGTCAAATGAAATAACTTACATATGAAAGTCTGTCCATTGGAAACTATAAAGCACTATATATGTTACTTTGTTTTTAGGATACAAATATGAAAGTGGCTTACATCACTTCTACCCAAACCTTCCTGGCTAAAATATAGTCAAGTTAATACAAGGGCATCTGGCAATGTAAAGGAGCATGTGGATATTTGGCAAGGACTAAAAAACTGTTTTTGGAGGAGAAAAGGGGATGGAAGTCTTCACTACCTAAAAGCTTTACAGAAAGAGGATAAAAGATTTCCCAGAATGAAGTAGTGATTAACCTTGATATGGTAATGAACGTTTGTACCACACGATTTCCTATGCAGAGACAAATTCTAAATTTCCAAATTATTTTGTTACTTTACTTGCTATGTCATATCAGGAATTTACTAAACTGTCCTGAGCTTCAGCTCCTTCATCAGTGAAATGTGCTTGCCAATGCCTATGTTAAAGCCCATGTTAAAGCCCTTTGTGAAGGGGCACCTGGTTGGCTCAGTTGGTTAAGCATCCAACTCTTGATTTTGGCTCAAGTCATGATCTCATGGTTCATGAGTTTGAGTGTGGTATTGAGCTCTGCACTGACAGTGTGGAGCCTGCTTGGGGTCTTGCCCTCTCTCTGCCCCTCCCCTGTTCTCGTGTAATCTCTCTAAATAAATAAATAATAAAGTTTTTTGTGAAGATTAGAGATAAATTTATGAATTGCCTTTGCTCAGTGCTGGGCACCAGGAGAGCCTTAATAAAATAAGTACATATTATGTTTTTACCTGTTCCCTAGCATTATAAATGAGTAAGCAGAGACCCATCAAGCAACTTTGCCAAAGATCCAGCGCTGGAAATAGACCCCAACTGTATTTCTCCTAGTCTGATGTACTGTCCCTTCAACTACCACTGTCATGTTACCATCATGACTTGAGTCATCTTTTGAAAATCATTCCATCTCCATTTTTTAAATGAGGACCACTAATTGGTTTTATGCAGTATTGTAACTGGTGCCTTTCCTTCAGGTTTCTTTTTTTCCCCTCATTCTCAGTTTGTCTTCTAGATTGATCTTCTGCCTGTCCGATTATACCACCTACTACATCAACTCTGAATCTTTCTGCCTAATTGTCAAAGTCTTCAATAATCTACCCTTTGTAAGACGACTCCTAGAGGCTGGAGAATGGGATCTATTATTTGTGTGGCTAGGGCAGTATAAGGAAACATGACCTATGTGCTGGAGTTTTGGAACCTCATGTTTGTTTTCTTCTATCTTTCTAAATACTTAAATGTTCTACACTAATGACTAGCAGACTTTCCTGAGAAGGGCCAGAAAACAAATATCTCAGGCTTTGTGAGTCTTAGGGTTACTATCACAACTATTTATCTCTACTGTTGTATGAAAGCAACTGTAGTGGGGCACCTGGGTGGCTCATTCATTTAAGTGTCCAACTCTTGGTTTCAGGTCAGGTCATGATCTCCCAGTTGGTGGATTCGAGCCCTACATCGGACTCTGTGCTGGCAGTGCAGAGCCTGCTTGGGATTCTCTCTCTCTCCCATCCTCTGCCCCTTCTCTGCTTGTGTGCTCTCTTGCTCTCTTAGTCTACAGTTTTTTTAATGCTAACTTATTTATTCTATCTGTAAACAAAGGAGTTTGTTCCAATAATACTTAGAAAAGTAGGCTGCTGACTGTAGTTGGGCAACTCCTGTTTTACACTACAGCTTTACTCTTATTATTTTTTACCTTTTTACTTTTTCCTAGCACATAACCTCTTTCATATATGGACTGGTCTTCTTGCTATCATAGCTACATGACATGAACATTCTTTTTTTCTTTTGTCATTGGTTGTACAACTCAAGAACATAAAGTCCTTCTTTCTAACTATTCTGACACTCATCATTATTTCTGCTGTCTGCTTGTCTAGTTTGAATCATACCAACTATAGCATTCAATTATGTATATGCATTTGATTGGTAACTGTTTCAAATGTTGTCTTATTTTCCTCGAATTAAGCACTCTTTCTATATTCCCAGACTGTGCCTAATACAATATAATTAGACACTACAAAATAAATAGAAGTTGGTTCATTTTTATAATCTATATGCTACATTAACAGTTTAAATTAAGAATTTGGCAGAGGACTTGATTCAGAAAGATTCTGTGGAAGATAATGATCAAAAAGTTGGAGAAATTATTGTCCAATAAAGCCTAACTCAATAAATGTGTCTAGGAAGTAATTCTATATTTTAATTTTTGGTATAGAAATTCTCTTTAAAGTTTTCTATGGATTCACCTGAAGAATTGAGTGCTTTGGATCGAATTCCTTCAAATATTCCTGTCCCACTGTCTTTGGTAAATTTAGGAAATAGGCATAGGAAAAATATTTTTTTCCATTGGGCTAGGATGAATCAAGTATAAAGGAGTTCCACAATGTGAATGTTCTGGAATGTAGTAGAACTTTCATCCAGATTCCGGTTTTTCCACCCATTTCTCTTGAAAAAGTTTATTCATGTTAACAAATGCTTGTAACAAATATTTGGGAACTAAAGGGTGTGTGAGAGCGTCACAAAGCTGTCTCAGGTGCTGAGCAGCGTTTCTAATACACTTTGGTTTTCTTTTCTGCTTGGGTTTTTATAAGTAAACTTTTTGGCTTAGTCAATTTATTTTGGATGTTTTATATTAGATCCAGCTTTCTATGAGCCTTTTTCTTTTTTTAATGAACATGTTGGGTCTACAGTTATGTTCTTCCTCTCTTTAGCCTCTCAAATCCTTTTGTCCCTATGGTGTGGTCACATTTCCTTTACTGTGACATTCCCATGACTGGTTCATCTTTGTGCAGCCTCACCTTTCCCTAAACTTGTAGACAAGTGAATACTTGAATCACTCATTTCCTACCCTAGAATTTTGGCCCTTACCATTTATTTTCTTTTTTTCTTTTATTATCTCCATTTATCTTCTTATAATATCTCTTGGTTGCCATGCTGTTAAAGCTGAAGTGTTCAATCTCTGTGTCTTCAATGAGACTGTAAGCTCTCCAAGGGCAAATAACTAATTAAATATTTTTTTGGCCTTTCCTCACTACTTGTATCCTGATCTTGATTGGATGAATGAGTGGCTCAAGATTCCAGGAGCATAAAAATATATAAAGTGAGTATATGTTCTGGAGGAAGAGGTTTGTATGTAGTAAATCAAAAAGGCTCAGATAATGTTGTCAAGCTAGAAAAGCACAGAAAGATTTCTTAGGTCTTCAAAACCTTCTTATTCAATTGCCAACTTAAGTTAGACAATTGTCTTCAGTAGAGTGTGCTCCAGTGGGTCTACTAAGAAAGTATCAAGGGGCCCCTGGGTGGCTCAGTCAGTTGAGTGTCCAACTTTTGCCTCAGGTCATGATCTTACAGTTTGTAGTTTAAGCCCCACATCAAACTTGATGTTGTCAGTTTGTCAGCATAGAACGTACTTCGGATCTTCTGTCGCCTTCTCTCTACCCCTCCCCAACTTGTACTCTCTAAAGAAATAAATATTTTTTAAAATATCAAAAGAGAACACAATTTTCCAAGAGACTGGAATGTTTGGACTACTGAGGTCATTAACATCACCTAGTAGTGTTAAATGTCCATCTTTTTTTTTTT
>NC_043707.1:67655358-67927910 GCF_006229205.1 Suricata suricatta
AAACTAAAAACAGTCCCTATTGCAATAGAATCAAGAATAATACAGTATTTAGGCATAAACTTAATGAAGGCAGTGAAAGACTTATACATGGGGAGCTATGAAAGATTGATGAAGGAAATTAAAGAAGTTACAAATAAATGGAAAGATAGCCCATGTCCTAGGATGGGAAGACTTAATATTGCTAAAATGCCCATACTACCCAAAGTGATCTACATATCTGATACAATCCATCAAATCCAAATGGCATTTTTTTTCAGAAATAGAAAAAAAACCCTAAAACAATATAGTACTACCCATATATGCAGATCCCCACACAGTCAAAACAATCTTGAGAAAGAAGAATCTTGCTAAAGGCATTGCAATGTGTATGTCTTTAATAAAGAAAGTACTAGAAAATGCATTTGAAAAAAATAAGGATTTGGGCAATGTAAAAACCTTGTTGGAAACTATAGGTGTATTCTATTGAAAACGAACAAAACTTTGCAAGAATTTTGGTAAGATACATTGGTTTTATGGTTTAAACTAAGTGTTTCTGAAAGAGTGCTTAGTGTTCCATGGACTAGTAATAAAGATCTTTGGTAAGCAAGAGTGTTCTGTGGTCCCCTAAGTTTGAGAAATACTGGGTTAAACAAAGTTAGGGGATTTGTCAGAGCCTTTAATATCCCACATACAGAATGTTTCTTAGTACTGATGTTTCTGTGAAACATAACTCGGGAAATGCATTTTAGAGCAATGATATTCCGATTGTGTTGTTTTAAGTCCTAGGACCCTGCAGAGGTGCTTAGAGACTGCCACAAACAATAGGAGGAGAGGTAGTGTAGCCTTCCATTGTAAATGATCAATTTATGTTTATATATTTGAATTCTATATGACATTTTATATGGACTCTTATAAAATATTGGCAGATCACTGTTCCAAGGGCTGGGGAAATTCGTGTTTTTCTTTACTTTTTGAAAAAGAAACAGAGGGGCGCCTGGGTGGCTCAGTCTGTTAAGGGTCTGACTTTGGCTCAGGTCATGATCTCACAGCTCATGGGCTTGAGCCCCATGTCATCAGGCTCTGTGCTGACAGCTCGGAGCCTGGAGCCTGCTTCAGATTCTGTGTCTCCCTCTCTCTCTGCCCTGCCCGCACTCATGAAGAATAAATAAATAAATAAAAACATAAACGCTGAAGGGGGCTTGGGTGGCTCAAGAATAAATAAATAAAAGCATAAACCCTGAAGCGGGCTTGGGTGGCTCAGTGGGTTAAGCATCTGACTTTGGCTCAGGTCATGATTTCATAGTTTGTGAGTTCAGCTCAGCATTGGGCTCTTTGCTGACAATGCAAAGCCCCCTTGGAATTCTCTCTCTTTGCCCCTTCCCCACTTGTGTGCTTGTTTGCTTTCTCTCTCTCCTCAAAATAAATTAAAAAACCATAAACACTGAAATTTCCAAATATAACTTTAAGGTAGCTGTAAGATTCCCAATGCAGTAACAGATTTCAAGAGCATGTGCTTTTGCTGGCACTGTTGAGAATGTGATGTTGGCGTGCTAAAGCAAGGTTGCGTGCAGCACAGGTGCATCCCTACAGACACCACAAAGGTGTGGACTTGACATGCTTCATTTCCAACTTCCTTTTCTTCAAGGTCTTTCCTGTGAACTCACCATATTCTGCCTCAGGTTTGTGTCCTTTCTTAAACATTAAATTGTTATGAAATACTTTGGTCATATAAACATGTAAAGGTTAATGATGAATAGATTTTTTAAAATACTGCATGCATATAAAAGGTATGAAGATAAAAATGTATCAAGCATAGTATAGTTAACCCCTGTTTATCCACCACTGTTTTTGAAAGCCCCTGTGTGTTTTCTCTAAATACCTGATGCCCTCCACCACCCCTTTTCCTGAGGTTGGAGTTTATCATTTGTATGTATTTTCTTGAAGTTTTCTTTTGTAAGTATGTATACCTAAACAACATGGTATGCTTACTCACATTTTTACCTTCCCAGAAAGTTATCTTTATGGTTCTAGGGCAACTATCTTTTTTCAACCAACATTGTGTTTGTGAAATTTATCCATACTGAGATGATCACCAAATTCCCTTATCTTCTCAGCCATTAAGTATTGTCTTACTTGATGATGCCATACCATATTTTTTAGTCTACTCTTGAAGAATGTAGTGTCTTCCTTTTTTTTGTAATTAAAGAACGAGACTGCTATGAATATTTTGAATTTTTCTCTATGCACATGTGCAAACATCTGTTTACCAAGAAGTAGAATTGATGGATCACAAGGTGGTCTTATATTCACCTTTATTAAATTGCTCTTAAGTGATTGTGCTGATATATATGCTTACCAACAGTTCTGAAGATTTCCCTTGACTCTGCATCCTTGCAAACACAGAATGGTAAGGTTTGGGCTAATCAGGTGGGGAACATTTTAATATTCTAGTTTGCATTTTGCCATTCACTAGTGGTGCTATATAGTTTTTTTTTTTTTTTTTGGTTTTTGATCTTTTGGATAGCTTATTCTTTGAGATGCCTCTTCATCTCTATTACTTGTCTGAAATATTTCGTGTTTTTCATAGCCTTTCTCTTTTTTATCACAAGTTGTCAATGGCACGTTATTTTTTCTTTGCAACTTTCTGTTTTGCAGCTTTCTCGACATTTTTGGCCCAGATGCCAAAAGAGATCTTTAGGTCCATTCTGGAATCTGACAAGGTTATTTTGTGGTTTTCTATGAGAAAATTCATCCTACCTTAATCACACTCAGACTAGTTGAAGGAGAAGAATGTGGTTTTGGCCCGTAGCCTTGTGTGATGTCTTGAATAACCTGTCCCCTTTCTGAAGGCTGGATTGAGATGATGGCTCCACAGGGCACAGGGGACTGGAATGTACCCTGTCAGGAGTCAAGCCCAGGTGAAATACTTCAATCTCCAGGATGAAACTGGAGATTTAACAAAACTCTACACTTCAGCCTAGCACTTTTCATCTGAAAACCTCAAGGCATTCAGAAAACACTAGTCAAGCTTTCCAAAGCCCTGTGAAATAGGTAAGGATATTCAGAAACGTATCTCTAGGAAAACAACATGGGAGCTGTTCAGCAACATGCAGGAAAACTAAGTAGCTGGCAGTAAGGAACTACAGAACTGCAGTTAAAAAAAAAAATAAGAGCATTTGGAGGTGGGGTTCTGGTTTGGAATTTGGCCTGGATCCTGGCACTGAGAACTCTAGTGTTGGGAGGAGGCTGGTCCAGGCAATGAATGAGGTTGAAAGCCCCTGTAGACCTGGACCATTTGAATCTAAGTGCAGTACCATAGTACTGCATAGTACCTTCTCTTAGATAAGATGATTGTTTATTTAAATACACGAGCTACTGCTGCTTATGACTCAAAGCTTGCTGCTCTTTTGAGGAAAGAACAGAAATAATGTCAAAAACCATCAGCAAAATATGTACCCTCCTGAGTAAAAAATTCTATTTTTGATAGTCAGAAGATAGCTCCTGGGTTTTCTTTTTTGTATCCAGACAATCTGGGGGTAGAGGAAGCTAATTAGAAAAAAATTACATCAACAGTGCCAGCATTTAGGATTTCAGAGGAAAAAAATTAAGTGATCAAAATTTGGAATTCTGGGGGCACCCTGAGTAGCTCAGTCGGTTAAGTATCTGGCTCTTGACTTTGGCTCAGGTCATGATCTCGGGGTTTGTGAGTTTGAGCCCCATGTTGGGCTCTGTGCTGGATGTAGAGCCTGTTTGGGGTTCTCTGCCTCCCTTTGCCTCTCTCCCTGACTTGTGCCTGCTCTATCTCTTTAGACAAATTGAAATTTTAAATAGTTATTTTTAGTAAAGAAAAAATAAAGTTAGAAGAATGATCTGTTTTCTCTGTCTAGAAATTTTATACTTTAAGATCTTGAATTTTTCTTTATGGACAAAAAGCTATCAGCTCAAATTAAAGAGTTGGGTGAATTCTAGAGAATTATTAGCTCTTAGTGTTATGGGGGAATAAAATGAACATTTATTGGGTATTTCTTTGTGCCAAGTAACTTATTGTAAGTTAATCACATTTAAATTACATATAATACATCTTTTTTTCCCCTCATGCAACTAATAAATTAATCTTACATAAGGGCATACAATGAAAATAAAATAGGGGAGCCTGGGTGGCTCAGTCATTTAGGTATCCAACTCTTATTTAAGTTTTTATTTATAGTTTATTGTCAAGTTGATTTCCATGTAACACCCAGTGCTCTTCCCCACAAGTGCCCTCTTCCATGTTCATCACTCCCCTTCTTCCTTCCCCGTTCCCCTTCAGCCCTCAGTTGGTTTCAGTATTCAGAAGTCTCTAATGATTTGCCTCCCTCCCTCTCCCTAACTCTTTTTCTCCCCTTTTCCTCCACATGGTCCTCTGTTAAGTTTCTCCTGTTAGACTTAGGAGTGAAAACCTATGGTATCTGTCCTTCTCTGCCTGACTTACATCGCTTAGCATGACACCCTTGAGGTCCATCCACTTTGCTACAAATGGCCAGATTTCATTCTTTCTCATTGCCATGTAGTACTCCATTGCATATATAAACCACATCTTCTTGATCCATTCATCAGTTGATGGACATTTAGGCTCTGTCCATGGTTTGGCATTGTTGAAAGTATCGCTATGAACATGGGGTACATGTGCTCCTATGCATCAGCACTTCTGTATTCCTTGGGTAAGTTCCTAACAGTGCTATTGCTGGGTCATAGGGGAGTTGTACTGTTACTTTTCTGAGGAACCTCCACACTGTTTTCCAGAGCGGCTGCACCAGTTTACATTCCCACCAACAGTATAGGAGGGTGCCTGTTTCTCCACATCCTCACCAGTAAGTGTCCAACTCTATATTCTGGCTCAGGTCATGATCTCAAAGTTTGTGGGATCAAGACCCATGTCTGGTTTTGTGCTGATAGTGAGGAGTCTGCTTGGGATTCTCTCTCCTTCTTTCTATGCCCCCTGCTCCCTCACCTGCCCCAACAAATAAATGAACTTAAAAAAAAAATCTCACCTCTCCTCATGGTTTTGTTTATATTTCCAGAAAAGCTTTATGCATATACCTATATGTGTAGAAATCTACATAGGGTGTATGTAACGTGTGTATATGGGTACATGTATACTTAATATATGTAATTTATACAAATGGGATCATACTCTGAATACCACTGTCTACATGACTTTAAAAAATGTAGAAATATATACAGGAGCCTTTTCTACTTGACCATTTATAGACCAATCTCATTATTTTTATTGACTGCATGGAATTCCATTGCATGAATGTACCAGAGGATATTAACTTGGTTCCTGTTGATTGACATTTAGATCATTTCCTCTTTTTATAATGACCAACATTTATAAAGATGTGTCTGTACATTGAGATATATTTTGAATATACCTGTTCGTAAAAAATTTGCAAAAAGGCAATGGCTGAGTTAAAGTATATGGATGTTTAGCAATTTAGCAGGTATACATGGTGGGGGGCACTTGTGGGGAGAAGTGCTGAGTGTTATATGGAAACCAATTTGAAAATAAACTATTAAAAAAAAAGAAATTTAACAGGTATAGCCAAAGTACTACCTAAAAATATTATGTAAATTTATACTTAAGTAAAAATTTAGTGGAACTTCCAATAGGAAATTTAATGTTTTTATTTCCACACAGTATTGCCAACTGTGGGTATTGTTTGTTTAAATTTTTGCCAAATAGGTGTAATATGACATCTCATTATTTTGATTTATGTTTCTCTGAATTTAAGAAGTTGAACAATATTTCATATGTTTATAGGACCTTTGTCTTGGTTTTATTATAAACTGTTTATAGCCTTTGACTATTGTCTATTGTATCATTTAAAAAATTGATTTACTTAATATCATTTAAAATTAGGAAATAAGCTTTTGAGGTTGATATCACATAAATTTTTCCAGGTATTTTATGTTTTGACTTAAGCACTTTTTTTACAGATACTTTGTGTCAATGTGGACAGTTTTCATTTTTTTTATTGTTTCTAGTTTTTATGTCTTGTTTACCCAGATCTTTCCAATTGAATTTATATGTAAAGCTGCCTATGTTTATTCTAGTGATTTCACAGCTTTTATTTTTGCAATGTTTTGATTCCTCTGGGATTTTTTAAAAAATAAGTAATACAATGTTGGGTTGCACTTGGAAGCAGACTGAACAAGTGAGGGCTGTGGGAGGCAGGCTCTGTAGTAACAAGAGGATGAGGGGACCCCTGGTTCCTACAAGGTGATGAATTATTATTTGAATAATTTTGCACGCTGGCTGGGAAGCAAAAGCAGTGGGTTGAGGAGCAGGTGGAGAGCAGCTGGTCCTGTTCATAGGGAAACTAGTTGAGTGAGGAGCCTTTCCACTGCACAAGGGTCCTACCTGGTAAGGGAAGGGGAGTTGGAGCCTTCCGGAGCCAACAGGCTCTAAGACATCAAGGCAACACGTGAAATTTTAGGCCTTACACTATATAGACTGCCAATTTCAATTTTTTAGTCCATTAAAACATTTTCATTTTATCTATTGATAAAAAGAATATGTTAAAAAATAAAAGGTTTTTCAGTATTCTTCTCTGAGGAAAAAAAAAAAAACCCTGCATTTAATTGTTAAACCCTATGTTTCTATGTAAGATTTTGGTTTGAAAACAATTTTGTATTGGCTTGGAAACCAAAGGACTTCACTTGGCTGTTTCTGATATATCATGAAGACAGTTCCACTTTTGAAGATAATTAAGGAGTAAAGAATAAATGATGAAGCATATGAAGAAGATACAGTCCCATAAATTCTAAGCTCTTTAACTATAAAGTTACTCTTCTTATCTTTGTAATTATAAGTATTTTGGAGGAGTCACACTTTGAAATTAAGTAAATACTTGATTGCTCATCAGACTTAGTTTACTCACTTGATTTATTTGTATGGACTCAAGGTTTTTTAAAATATATTTTAACAGGTTATAGTTCATTAATATCTTTATTTTAATGCCCACACTGGGGGCATCTGGGTGGCTCAGTTGGTTGAGCATCCGACTTTGGCTGAGGTCATGATCTTTCACGGTTTGTGGGTTTGAGCCCTGCGTCAGGCTCTGGGCTGACAGCTAGCTCAGAGCCTGGAGCCTGCTTCAGATTCTGTATCTCCCTCTCTCTCTGACCCTCCCCTGGTCGCACTGTCTTTCTCTGTCTCTCAAAAATAAATAAAAAACATAAAAAAAATTAATGTCCCATTTTCCCCAGTTTGGTCAGTGGGAATCCCTTCCAGTGGATTCTATGTTGAGCATTTGGTTAGGTTAAAATCTACCATCTTACTGCCTGTTCTTCTATCCATCACAACTCTTCTCTGCTTTTGTTTGGATCAGCTACTTTTTCAAATAACTTTTATTCCCTTTATGGACTATTGAGTTATAATTTTTTAATGTTTTATTTCAGTGCTTATTTAGGGTTTATAGTATCCACATTTTATTTATTACAGTATATTTTCAGGTAATCTATGTCCTGTGTCTTACAAGAACAATAGAGAGAAGCCACGAGACAGGGGGCTCAGTTGGTTAAATGTTTGATTTTTGGCTCAGCTCATGATCTCACGACCTCTGGGTTCTAGCCCTGTGTCCAGTTTCCTGCTGTCAGTGCAGAGCCTGCTTTGGATCCTCTGTCTCTCCCTCTATGCCTCTCTCCTGCTCTTTATCTCTCTTAAAAATAAGCAAATATTGAAAAGAACGATGGAGAAGTATACTTCTAATTCAACTCTTCTGGCATCTAGACTATCATTGTTCTACATCTTATTACTGTAGTTGTTATGAATGGCATAATGTAGTGTTATTTTTGTTTTAAAATGTCATTTATATTTTAAGTGGTTAAAAAAATAAAATACTGTTATATTTACCCAGACTTATTTACCACTTATGTGTTCTTCATTGCTTTGTGTAGATTTGTCTAGATTTCTGTCCATTATCTTTTTTCTTTTGCCTGACTGACTTCCTTTAATAGTTCTTGCAGTGAAGATCTGAAAAAGCCATTTCATGTTCATTTTTGAAACAGATTTTTTTCTTAATATAGAATTCTGGGTTTAAAGGTTTTTTTACTTTCATGATTTTGAAGATTTGTTCCATTATCTTATGGCTTGCATTGTTTCTGATGAGAAGTCTGCTGTCATTGCTATGATTATTTCTGTAAATTGTTTTTTTATTCTGACTGCTTTCCAGATTTTCTCTTTGTTGGTTTTAAACAGTTTGAGGTTAGTCTTTGTGTAATTTTATCCAAATTTCTTAGGGTCAGTTGAGCTTCTTTAATCTTTGGTTGTATAGTTTTCATCAACTTAGAAAAATATTGAACATTATTTCTCAAATTGGTCTCTGTTTCGTTTTCTTTAGAGACTAATTACTCATAAGTTAGGTCACTTGGACTTATCTTTTTTGTCTTTTTGTGCTGTTTTGGGGGTGATTTCTATCATATGTCTTCAAGTGTACTCAATTTTTTTTCTCTGCAATTTGTCATTCTTGTGCACTTTTCATCTCAGAGACTATAGTTTTTTTAAACTTATTTTTGGGAGAGGGAGACAGAGCATGAGCAGGGGAGGGGCAGAGAGAGAGAGAGAGAGAGAGAGAGAGGGAGAGAGAGACACACACAGAATCATAATCAGGCTTCAGGCTTCAGGTTCGGAGCTGTCAGGACAAAGCCCAACATGGAGCTCAAACTCATGAACTGTGAGATCATGACCTGAGCCAAAGTTGGAAGCTTAACTGACTGAGCCACCCAGGCACCCTTGTAGCTTTTATTTTATTATTTATTTATTTACTTTTAATGTATTTTTTAAAATATTTTTTTTAAGAGAGAGCACAAGTGGGGGAGTGGCCAGGAGAGAGGGATACAGAATTCAAAGCAGGTCCAGTCTTTGAGGTTTCAGTACAGAGCCTGATATATGGCTCAAACCCACAGACTGTGAGATCATAACCTGAGTTGAAGTTGGACACTTAAATGACTGAGCCAGCCTGGCACCCCTGTAGTTTTTACTTGTAAAAACTTAATAGAAGCTTTTAAAAAAATATTTTCTATATTTCTATGGAACATGCTCAATCTATCTTCTAACTTCCTGAACACATTAAATGTAGTTATAACTGTTTGAATGTCCTGTCTACTAATTGTAACATTTGTGTGCTTTCTTGGCTAATGTTGATTGACTTTTTCTCATCATGTGCCATGTTTTTCTTGCTCTTTGAATGCCTAATTTTTGGTTTGATGCCAGATCTTGGAATTTTACCTTTTCATGTGCTGAATATTTTTATGTTCTTATCATACATAATGTATCTTGCCTTTAATGTTGGGTAAGCATGACCAGAGCTATGTTTATTCAGGGGTACCCTCTTTTGCCATTCTTTATGGGTGGAACTGCTAGTGACAAATACTGTTAATTTGCCTTTATCTTACAATGTTTTGGTTTCCCTTTCATTTCTGAAGGATAGTTTTGCCAGATGTAGAATTCACAATTGATGATTCTTCCCTTTTAGCACTTAAAAAATATGTGCCTTTCTTCTGGACTTCATGACTTCTGATGAGAAATCCACTGTAATTTGAATTGGCATTCCCTTATAGGTAATAAGTCATTTCTGTCTAGCTGCCTTCAAGATTTTTTCTTTACTTTTCAAAAGTTTAATTACGATGTGTGTTGCTGTGGATTTTTGTTTATTTTGGGGGAATTTTCTCAGCTTCTTAGAGCTGTAGGTTTGTTTTATCTTTTGATGAATTTGGAAACTTTTCAGACATTACATCTTTGAATACCATTTCAATACTACTCTCTTTTCCTGTCCTTTTGAAACTTTGATGACACACATGTTGGGTGACTTGTTAGTGTCTCATAGGTCCCTGAGGCTTTGTCGAAACTCTGACCCTTCACACCTTCAGTTCTGCTTTGTTTTCAGATTGAGTAAACTATGAATCTATTCTCAAGTTTATGGACTCTATATTCTGTGATAGCACTGTACAATTGAGTCCTCTAAGAGATTAAAAATTTTCTGTTACATTTTTCATTTCTATAACTTCTATCTGGTTTATGTTTATGATTTCTATTCCTTTGCTGAGACTTGGTATTTTTTTCATTTGTTCTAAGAAGTTGTACTTGTTGCTGAAATATTTCTATGATGGTGAAATCTCTGTCACTTAATTACAATATCCAATTGGTGGTGGTATTAGTGTCATTCGACTTTTTTCTTCAAGCTGTGATTTTCCTGGTTTTTGGTATGGTGGCATTTTTAAAAATTGTATCTTGAACATACTGGATATTAAATTAGGTGACTCTTGAATATATCTTTTATTTTAGTAGTCAGTCACCCTGTTTAAGTTTAGCATACAGATCTTGGCTTACTTTTTATTTTTTTTAATTTATTATTATTATTTTTTTAGAGTGTGCTTCCAATGACGCTTTGATTTATAGAGCACTGATGGTGCTGTTTGGTACTGTTCATTTATCTCCTGTGGTTGGGGCTTCTATGAGTCCCTGATGGAGCTGCCCAAGGAGCAGAAGTTCTTCAGGCCAGTACCTTGTGCTTCTTTCTAGGTTAAGGGGTGTAGTCTCAGTTCTGGCGGAAAGGAGAGCTCTTGTCTCTGGCTGCTTATTCTCTGCAATGCTTCTAACGGATTCCCCTTGCATTGCCTTTACCTTTGTGTTATCAGTAGGACTCACATTAGGTCTGGAAGAGGAATGAATCTACCTTGGCCACCTTCTGTTGCTAAGTTCGAGGTTGGCAAATACCAGGCTTAGGTCTCTATTGGGTGAGAGTGGGAGGACATAAGATGCTCTGTCCTCATGTTGTTCCTCCAGTCCTAGGGTTCCCTAACCAGTGTGCACTGCTCTCTTTCTACCTTGCAGAGTACTACTCTGGTTGCCTCTTGCATTATTACCAGGGTTGTGCTTAGTGGAGCAGGAAGAGAAAGTCTCTGATATCTAGTTAAGATTAGGAGTTTCAAGATTCACCTTCTTGTGTTTGGTAAATAAGAAATTATTTTTTGTGGCAAAATATACATAATGTAAAGTTGACTGTTTTTATCTTTAATTGGCTTTAAGTACATTCACACATTATGTATCCATCTCCAGAATGTTTTCCTCTTCCAAACTGAAATATTGTACTCATTAAGTACTCTCTGCTTTCCCTTCTTCTAGTTCCTGGTAATTACCATTATACCTCCCGTCTATGAATTTGACTACTCTATATAATTCATGTAAGTGGAATTGTACAGTATTTGTCTTTTTGTGGCTGGCTTATTTAACTTAGCGTAATGTCCTCAGGCTCATTCATTTTATAGCATGTATCCTAAATTTCCTTACTTTTAAACTTTATTTTTTAAATGGTATTTTTCCTGTGTGTTTTCCCTTGTATACGAGTCTATTTTTCCTTTCCATTGTTTGCTGACCTTCAGAGAAAACTCTATCATGGTCAGAACCACAACCTGCCAATGAATATAGCTTCTTAGCCAAACTTTTAACCAGTTCTCTTATGGTTCATACATCCTCCCATCATTGAATTGGAACATACATGGTTCTTTTGATTCCTAAACCTAGTCAGGTTTGAGCCAGTTCAACTCTTCTTAATGTTCTCCATGATAGGAGTTCAGATTGTAGTTTTTCTTTGCTCTCATAAACTTGTCATCACGCATCCACCTTTCCATGTTTCAGAAAGGCAGTTAACTTTCTGAGTTGTCATTTCCTTTCTTGTTCTTGGTGGAGAAGCAGATGCCAGTCTGAGGTGTTTGACCAGAAGCCTCCTATTCAGTACTCTAGTGGTAGCAGATGCATACAATTATTACACACGTGGGGGTAAAACTTCTAAAAATAATTCAGCCAGCTTAATGCAGGAATGTATCAACAGAACATCAAGATCAAGTAGGGTTATTTTAGGAATGAAGTTGAACAAAATGAAATTTATCCATGTAGTCACAAATTAAAATAGCAAAATTACCTGATTAAATAAATGGATGCAGAGGGGCATCTGATAAAATTAAGCAGCCATTTTAAATAAAAATTCTAAGCAAAAAGGAATAGTTGGGGACTTAAACGTTATAAAGGCTAACAAAACTCTATAGCAGGGAATGAGAAAACGATAGCCTGTGAGTGCAATACACCCTGCCACATATTTTTATAAATTTTCATTGGACACCACAATGCTTACTCATCTATGTATTGTCTGCTTATCATCCTTGTGATATGATAGAATTGGGTAATTGTGGCTTATATGTCTCTGCCACTAAGTCTAAAATATTTACTATCTGTCAATATTGTTGATCTCTATTCTAGAGAGTTAAATGATGAAGTAATTCCTAGCAGAAAGTGGGAATGGTTTGGGGATGTGCTTTATTCTAAATATGATTCATTCTGCCCTCCATTTATCAGAAAATGTGATCTTTGTTTTTTGTTTTTTAATTTTTTACATTAATTTTGGGAGAGAGCATAAGTGGGGAGGGGCGCAGAGAGAGAGAGAGAGAGAGAGAGAGAGAGAGAGAGAGAGAGAGGCTCCAAAGCAGGCTCCAGGCTCTAACCTGTCAGCATAGAGACTGATATGGGGCTTGAACCAACAAACAGTGAGATCATGACGTGAGCCAAAGTCAGACACTTACCTGACTGAGCCACCCATGCACCCCAGAAGATGACCCTCTTAGATATCTAATCAGGTAATATTCTTGCTAAGATCCTTCCATGTTTTTCCTATCATACTTGGGGGGAAAACCCCAAATTCCTCACCATGGCCTGCATGGAAACATGGAAAGGTGGATGCGTGGTGATGAGTTTATGAGAGCAAAGAAGGCGTTTCCAATCCACTGCCTGCTCTTCCTCTCCTTTACTCTGCTTCAGTCTACTGATGGGTCTTTTAGGCCTTGAAGACTCCCATTCTTTCCTACCTCAGGACTTTTGTATACACTTTTCTTATTCCCTTCAATTCTGTGCCCCTGTTTTCTCCTGGCTAGTTTCTCAGCTGCTAGTACATCCCTCTTCAGGGTCATCTCAGAGAGATATTCTTTAGTGTACTTATTAGAATTTACAGCTGTTTTACTTCTGTTTCCTTGTTTTTTCTTTGTCTTCACCCCCTAGAATGTAAGTTCTATGAGGGCATAAACTTAGTCATTCTACGTTATTTCTCTGTTTGTTAAATAGATGAAGGTATAGGTTTAGTAACTTTTAAAATGATAATCATTAAAAATTTTTTAAATGCTTTTTTAAATTTATTTTTGAGAGATAGGGACAGCACGAACAGGGGAGGGGCAGAGAGAGAAGGAGATACAGAATCCCAAGCAGGTTCCAGGCTCTGAGCTGTCAGCACAGAGCCTGATGCGGGGCTCGAACCCATGAACCATGAGATCATGACCTGAGCTGAAGTTGGATGCTCAACCGACTGAGCCACCCAGGTGTCCCTAAACAATAATCAGTAAAATGTGGCTGGTGACAATAAGACATGTCTGCAAGTTGATCTGCACAGACATGGGTTTGTTTCTTGCCATGCAAAATCTATCTCTGTAGTCATTCATTTTTTGATTCAGTAGGTAGGTATTTATTGAGCACATGCTAAGTGTCATCATGCTTTAGTGATCAGACTTAGGGGACAGAAATGGAAGACACTGTTGGGGACTTAAAGAAGCTCACAGCCTGGAAGGAGACCTAATCAATAAATAATTTGTTACAGTGGCATCTGATAAGCCCTGTAATGAAGTACAGAAGAAGAGGGAATCCTCCTTGGCTCCTGAAGAGTAAGGGATGAAAATAGTTTATGGAGAGGATGGTGTCTTAGCCAGAGTTTGAAGGCACATCTTGTATTTATTATATTACAGCCTAATGTAATGCTAAGAGTACTTGAGATGCTAATGAAGTTTGATTATTGTACTTGGGAATAGGAGAACCAGAAAATTGTGGAAATGAGAACGTGTGGGAACAAGCTTTAAAAAGCAAGAGTACCATAGGAAAAGGAATGGAGATGAGCTAGACCACGGCCCATCTGAAGAAATGCAGAGACCAGTCTGGGAGAGGTAGAGGGAGTGTGTTGGAGGGTGCAGGAGAGGAAATGAGTCAGGGCACAGGGCAGATCATAAAGCACAGGATACACTGAAGATGAAAGGGGACTCGTTGAAGGACAACGGTATGCATGTAGCTTAAATTATTTAGAAGCAACAAATAGAGAGAACATGCTCTGTTTCTGTTGTCCTATTTGGGTAAGAGTTTTGCCAGAAGATTTGATGCATCCTTAGATCAGACTTCTTTTGAAAAGTGTAGGCTTCTGTAATGCTGATTTTACAATTACTTTTCTTTCTCCTGAGAGAAATTCACTTCGGTGCCTGGCAGTCATACACTGTTTACATTCTTAACCACTTTAAAAATACCTCAGAAACTACCTGTTATACTCTTCTCTGCAGGCCCAGGAAGGAGAATTGACCTGTAACTTGCTTAGTGAAACCCTCCCTGTACATGATTTCCCCAGGTAGAGGATTGGGGCGTGCAGGGCAAACTGCAGGCCTTGAACGTGTCTTTGCCTTCGTCTTTGGAGCCAGAGACAGTCTAGAAATAAATACCTTCTTACGTTGAATCAAGTTCAAAACAACATGCAAGGCACCCAATTTACACCTGTGGGGAAAGAGGAAGCTTCAACTAGAGCTAATTGAATAGCTTTGCCCTTATAGCAGCTTTTTGCGTTTCTGCTAGTGGAAACAAGGCCCCTGGAGAACCAAGAATCAGGTGGCCTGGTTTCCCCGGGAATCCTTACATTCTGGAGAGGTACAGGATTTCAGAAGAGATCTTTACTGTTTTCTGAACACATGGAATGTGTGCAGGATAAGCAATCTATTGCTTCTCTGACAGCTGCAGGGAGACTCTCTAAGGCCTTCTGACAACAAGGTGACAATGGAGAGCAGCCTCTGGTTGTGGGCTCTGGAAAGGGGGTCCCAAAGCAGAGTTCTACTGTGAAAGAATCCAGCATCTGGGGCTTCACAGATACTTGCCTCTGGAGGACTGTTCAAGGTAGTAACTAGTGAGTTATGATAGAGCTGAGCAGACTTGCTGGGGAAGTCTTGCAGAAAGAGGGGAGGGCCATGGATGGGCTAGCCAGACAAGGCTTCCCAACAGTGATGAATTAGGAGCAGGACCTTGCACTAATCTGGAATTTGACTTGAAGAGGAGGAGATGCAAAACCACTGTAGATAGGTAGAAAGCAAGAGAAAGTTCTGGTGATCCATCAACATCTAAAAGACCTATCTAATTATTAACTCTCTAGCTTCCTTGTCCCTCCTTCACGGGGCCTTGGTCTTTATGATATAGCAGTACCTTCCTCTTATGCCTCTTTGAGTACTCCATGGCCTTTCGTACCTTTGTGATTATGCCTTGAATGCGTCCTCTTCCTAGAATGCTCGTTCTTGCCCTGTCAGCCTGGTGAAGTCTCACTTAATCACCAGAGCTCTTCTAAGACCTCACTAGTTGTGCAGGTATTTAGTGATGGGAGTTTGGTTAAGTGGCTGGGTCTGATTCCAGAGCCTTTGCCTTTCATTACTGTTAAGTAGCTGGGTCTTAATTTATAAAAGTGACTGATGAAATGGAGAGGTATACCACTGAAAGAAAAGTTTAATATAACTGGTGATTTTCTTTTATCAACAAGAGGCATGGCTTGCCACTCAGGGCCACAGAGGAACACCAGGAAACAGAAATAAGATCAGGGACTGGTTGAGGCCAGAGCTTTTCTTGGGATTTCCAAGGGAAGACACAAGGTAGGGCAGCATAAATAGTTCATGATTGGCTAGTTTACAATTGGGCAATAAGGGTGGTCTCCTGTTGCTTATTTCCTGACCTTGGGATGATTGCCTTCTGAGGTATGGAGTCTAGATAGAGGAGCTTTTGTTTTGGACTGCTTAGTTTGCATTCAAAGGCAAGCTCCTGGCTCAGTCCTTTGCTACCTCGAGCAATTGGCTGGCTCCAGAAGAGGCAGTCTCTCCCTTCTCAGAAAGGATTTTTAAAAATTTAAGATTAAATATCATAATATACAGGGGAGAAAAAGACTAGAACAACTGCTATGCTATCTCTAAGGAGGACTCCATTATTCACAATAATTTCATGTTCTTCAGAGTGAGTCTCGGGGTGAGTTGAGCACTTTGGGAAGAGAAGAACTCTGGGTTCTAATTCATTCCTTCTGTGTTACTTTGAGTAAGACATATTTTACCTGTGAGCTTAATTTCTCTCATTTGTAAAATGACTACCATGGTCTTATCTACAGAGTATGTCTTATTCTATCAATATATTCAGTTTTTTCATAGTGTAGGAACATTGGCAAAGTTTAGCTGATGGATTTAGAATTGTACCCCAGCATTTAAGTGAATGACTTCCTCTTGAATGTCAGAAATTAATTTATTGATGGAGTACTGCCTAATGTCAAGGTTGGGATTTAAAAACAAACTGAAAACAAAATAGGACTTGTCTTTGTAGAAAGTTGGTGGAAAGAAGGGTAAAATGAGTCAGATAGATTTTATCTGTGTTGGCCTTCTGACCTGAGACAGGATTACCCTCTGGTTTTTAATTTCCTCCTCTGGAAATGGGGTATTAACATAGTATACTCCTCAAGGTTGTTGTGAAGATTAGGTATGGTAATGTGTATAGCGATCTTTGCACAGTATCTGGCATATAATATATAGCCCAATGAACACTAGATGTGGATCACGGGATGGCATTATAGGCACTGGGAGGGATATGGATAGTTAGTTGAATGTTAAGGGAGACCTCAGGCTTTCTTCACTAGCAACGATTCCAGTTACCATTTCTATTTCTGATTGGTATGCCCTAGAACTCAGTCAGGTTTTTTTTGGGGGGGGGGATGGAGGGTAGTAGTGATGATAATCCTGATATCTTGGATATATAAATATTGGTATAGCCCAGGAAAATCTTGAAACTAAAAGTACAGAAATTAAGGTGCCTGGGTGGCTCTGTCTGTTAAAAGTACAGAAAATAATAATGGTAGTGACAACAGCTGCAACAGCAATAACAACCATGGTCAGATCTTTATTTCCAGAGCTTATGCTCTTGACCATTTTTGTATCCCTGAGATGCCTAACAGCCCTCCCTTAGGGGAAGGGGGAGGCCAGTATCCTTATCCCGTGGCCGGAGACCCTCTGATGTGTGCAGTAAATAAAGTCCCTGCTCATGATAAAGCGAGAGCTTGTGTGATATCATCAGATGGGTAGGGAATAGCCCTTGTGAGTCAGCTGCCAGGGCAACTAGAAGTTTCAGAATCCAATACCCTTGGAGACAGAGGCACTGACATCTTCTACTAAAATACACATGTAATCCTGGAAGGCGTGGTGCATCCACCTTTACCATGTTTTCTGAACTCATAAATCAGATTAGTCAGTCTTGTTTGGGCAGGAGGCAAGGAAAGGTATGGAACATAGGGATTCTTTTCCTTATAACAATAGTTGAATACTAAACTGAGTATCTCTTCTGTGCCCAAACCTGGTTTTCTTTTTCATGGTTTTATAGCTAAGGGAAAGTAATTGATGTACTACTCCATATAGTATTGCATTTTGTAATAGAAGAAAACAAAAATCTTTTTTTCTAAATAAAAATTACCTTTGGAAAGCTTGCGGTAGGTATAGGCTAGTTCACGCTCAATTTATCACTTTTTACTTAAACTTTCCTGAAATTACTTATACTTCCGTGTTTATGTAAGTACATGTCCTTGCTCATTTATTGCTTTATTGACTGCATTTAACTTAAATTCTTAAGTAACTGAACTAATAGAGTACCCTATTATGAAAGGCCCTGAGGAAAATATGAAAATCAGTAAATAAAGGATCTTCATCCTCAACAATCTTATAATATAGTGGAGAGACAGGTTACAAAGCTGGAGAGCAGTGGGTGCCTGAATTAATGGCTATGGAAATACAAGAGGAGACAATGGATACCTCCAACGATGAGACAGCAAGGGAGAACAAGACAAAGATTGAGGCTTTGAGTTTGGATTATTGGAAGAACCATGGTGCCATTAGTGGAAAGGGGAATACTAAGAGAAAGAACAGATTTAGGGGAATGAGGATTGGAGGATATGGTGAGTATGATCTAAAATGTCAAGTTTAGATGACCTATATTTGGATGCTCGTTAAGATGGTCAACTACTTTGTCACCTTTGCTGAAGATGCATGTATTGCTGAGTTCTACCTCAAACTCAGGCCACTTCATCCTCCTGATACTTAATCCATAGGACTTTGTGCTAGGCAATGAAAATGGATTAAAAAGATACAAATGGCATGATCTTTGCCCTCCCAGAGTTCTGTTGAGTGGGTTGGACAGTTTTTTTCAACAGCACAAGGCTCTAAATAGTGCAATGGGCAGTAATGTATAAAAGGGCAGAAGAAGAAGCCATTTGGGGAGGGGGCAAGCTTGAACCTGAAATCAGCTACCTATAGAGGATATTCTGAGAGTCCAAAGATGAGCATGACCTGGATGTCCTTCTTGATGAAGCTGTCCAAAATGAAAAGACCTCATTTCCCAGCATCAGGCTTATGAGAAACAAATAAAGACAGGGTAACAAGTCTATGTTTTTTATTGTAGTAACCTTATTAGTATATGTGGTTAAGGCAAGGTCACTAATTGATTTTGGTCTTTGCACAAGAAAAAGTTTTTTTTTTTTAATCCCAAACGAAAGGGAATTAATGCCTTGAGACCCGTAGGAGTAACAATCCCTACTTGGAGTGGGAAGGCCAAGGAAAATCACCCTCCTTGTCTGCCACTTTTCTACCCCACTTTTGTCATGGTGCGTTCCGGGTTCTCTATCTCCTGGAACCTGCTGGCAGTGTGTTGAGACCCATCCAGTGGTGATAGCCTGTTACTGCTACTGAGCTTTGTTCTTGTCAGCAGTGGTTACAATGGCCTTCGAGTCTTTGAGAGACTTTGCAAATATGGTGGGACAAGCACCTCCTTAAGTGGTTATTGTCTGGGGCTGCTTGTGTCACCTGGTTATGATTTTTGAGGCCCTGCATATTACTTGAAAATGTCTATAACAATAACAAACCCTAATAAGAAAAGTTCGCCTGTCTTACGGAGGAGGTATTGAAAGGAGCCAGCTTCCTAATGGTGATGTATATGGTCATGACAATGGGATTGGGGGAAAGTGAGAATTTATTGGTAAGTATTCTTCTTTTGACAAAGCAAACATTTGAGTTCTACGGAAATTTACGAGCAATTCCAGGGTTAGAAAATTTCACTTAGGAATAATAGTTCTTTTATTAGAGCGTACATTGGTAACAGATAGTAAGGATGTCAAGGTGAAGGCTCTACTACCTCATTAAAATAGTGCCATCTAGTGGTGGATATTTCAAATTGTAGCTAGGTGCCCAGAGAGTTGTCCCAAGCCCTCAGGGGGCTTTGTTTAAAGATCAAGCCATATTTGTAATGTTCTCATTTATTTATTCATCTTATTTCACTTAGTTTATTTATCACTTACTACATTGCTGGAAATGTACATAGAGGACTTAACTTACAGGGAGGATTTCAGCAAAAAAGAGACAAGCTGTTAGAAGTGTCATCAACTTGAACCAGGGATGGATTCCTGACTCTGCTAGAACTCTTTTGGGTTCTCATCATATCTCTGGCCTTCTAAATCAGGAAACTGAGGGAACTTGTAGTTTGTTGCCAAATGGAGCTCTCTTTCTATCATGGGCTTGGCTCTTGGTATGCTAGGATATAACTTGCTGGACACAAGGTGGTATGTTTCAAACCCTGGGTGTTTTTTTCAGGAGCCAATTAACAAACTCGCACATGCCTTATCTGTCCTTTGATCACTTCCATTTTCCTTTCCTTTTGCCCTTGGAGTTTTGTCATAAGTCTGTTCTTTCTGCAACTGTCTCTGTTTGACCTACAGTTCTATTTTGGAGGAATACTCATGGTGTGATCCTGTGGAGGTATCTGATCTTTCTAACTCCAAGGTTTGTTTTCTCTTACAACCAGCCAATAGCATTGACCCTACCTATAATGCGTGTTGGTAAAGTGCTTTAATTAGGAGTTAGTATTTTATCCCTAAACCAAAGCAAAAGACTTGTTATATCTTTTTTTCACTTGTTTTAAGTTTAATTGTGTGAAGATTTCCCCTCATACTGTTTTGGATAGAGTTTAACACTTAAAAAATGTCTACTTCATTTAATTCTTAACACTGTATTTCTTAAGTCTTTTCACTTTCCTTTGAACTGGATTTTATGGGTTTCCTTAGTTTTGTTCTCCTTCCTTTCCTGTGTTTTTCCAAATCTCTATACTTCTTGTGGTGTGCCTCACCTTTATGGTTGTAATTCTTACCTTTTACTTTTCTTTTTGCCTATCCAAACTCTTTTCAATCTCTTTTATCTCTCTTCTGGTTCTGCCAATTCTACCTTTCTCTCTCACTCTGTTTGACTTTGCCCTGTGTCTTTTATTATGTTTCTTTTGGTGTCTTGATCTTTTAGTTTCTACCTCTCACAAGTTTGCAGGTAGTTGCTGCTGATGGAGGGTTCCATGTTGAGTGTGTCCAAGTGACCACCATAGGAACACCACTCTCTTGGAGTGAGGGGAGAAGAGGTCTGTCAGTAAGAAATAATGAATTCATGTTTTCGTTCGTTCATTATCAGATATGGATTGAGTTAGTGCCTACTAGGTTTCAGACATGGTGCTAACGGCACAGATACAAGAGATGAGCTTTTACATATATGGAAGATACAGGCACAAAGAGATTGAGATGGTCCCTGCTTTCATAGAGCTCATAGTCTAACCAGAAATAATAGGTCAACAACTATTATGATATAGTTATGACACAGGCTACAACAGAGATAGGTGGAAAGTGTTGCAAGCATGCAGAAACCTGAAATAATAGTCTTTGAAAGATGTGGGAAAGAATTCACAATGCATGAAGCATTTGGGCTGGGACATGAAGAATGATTTGGAAGCTGATTGGAAGTTTGAAACATTGAAGGGTCTTTGAGGATGAGAGATGAATTATGGAAACATGGAGCCTTAAATGCATGTGGTGGGTCCAGGGAAGTGCAGATGGGAGGTGTGGGGATATAGTGGCAAGTGATGAGACTAGAGAAATGGGAAAGAGATAGTTTTGTGGAGAGTCTTACATTCTGTATGATGGAGCAATGGAACCCTGGGTAGATGGCACTTAAGTATCTGGGTTATGTGTAGTTTATAAGGGGATGGATAACAGTGAATACATTGGTTTGACATTATAGCAGTCAAATGGACAGAGTTGGTGACTGACTGGATGTGGAAGGCAAAAGGCAGTGAACATTAGGAAACATTTGCTTTCACTGGCATATTTACTCCCTAGGATTTCAAATGGTCATGAGTTCCATTCTTTTCTATCTCATAGTGTTATCCTTTTGTAGTGGGCTCTTTCCTAAAAGAATGGAAAATTTGAAGCCTCTTTTCAGCTACTTGGAGAAAGTGTTCTAAATTGTGGCAGTTGTTTCCTTTCCAGGGTTGGGCTGACTTCTGTCCAGTACTGGCCGTTTTCAGTATAATCATTGGTTCTACTCTAAAGCTTCTGAAGGAGGCAGATGATGGGGAACAGTGTCCTTATAATGTATATGTGGGTGATCATGGTGGTAGTGCTATTGAGGAAAAGCTAAAGAGAATTTTCCTTAATTACTGGATAGACCAGGTGCCTTGTATTTGTTGATTGGGTGGAGGGAGAAATAATGCAGAATGGTGGGTAACCTGAGAAGTACATTATTCTGTATTAAATTATATGTGGAGGGAGGGACTTGAGAAGGAGTATGATGATCAACAGGCTTTCCCTTCTTGCTGTATTTTACTTAGGTCAATATTAAAATTGCATATTTCTCACATTCAAATAATGGAGTAGGGGAGGATGTCAAATTGTGACAAATTTTATAGAGACTTATAAGACCAGGTTGGGAGTCTTGTTCCTCAGGAGGATTCAATAAGAGATAATTACCCTGAATTAGGATGCAACCTAACATCATGACATAAATGACAGATATCAAATTTGAGATCTAGCAGCACTTCCTCCACTCTCCAACTCAACCTGTAAATTCAGTTGACATTTATTAGATTCCATGTTTTTTTTTTCAATGTCACATAAAATTCATTAACTCTTGGGGTTTATCATTGTCCCTGCACTTCTCCAGCGTCTTGAGCAGAAAACACGTTGTTTCATCATAGGTATCTGAATATTTTTCTGGAGGTGATGATGCCCTGGCCTAAGTCTTCATCAGGCACAGTAGATTGTTTGCATTCCTAGTCTCACTTTTGCATCCTTTCTGTATTTATGCACTTTGGCATATGACATTGTAATTCCTCTCATTGGAGTTGTTTTGTCTGCCTTTAGATTCTGAGGTGCCACATGACTTTCTTTGGCCACTGGAATGTTGTAATTAGTCTGACTCTAATTTTGATGTTTGACCATTGACGCATTTAGACCTCCACCCTTTCCTTCTCTACCACAACACATCTGACTTTAGACAAGAAAATACACATGTGCCTCCTGAGTTTTTCACATGGATGGGAAGTTTGAACTCCTTCACCTGCATGACAAACCCTTTTCCATTCCCACCTGTCACCCAGTCAATATAAAAGCCCAACCTGCTTTCTCCTCTTAGGCTATTCCAGATCGTCTTGTGGGTACCCTACTCCCCCAAGAAATCTCTTTTGTGTATAATAAGCTTTCTTTCAAATTCTCTCTGTATGTGAAGGATCATCAGTCTTGACATCCAGCCTATTAATTGGGGAGAGTAGAGAGGCAGTGTCCATCCCACCTTCACAGCATGACTACAAAACAACTGAAAATCTGTGTGATACTTGTAGATGGTTGAAAAAAATGCCTACATGTTTGTGCTTCAAGTGGTGCTCCACTGTCCTGGCCATGCGAACCTGCCTGGGCTAGCTTGCTGGAGGGTGAAATACATGGAGCAGAGACTCATTGCCCTGTCATCCCAGTCAACATTCAGTCAACAGAGGTGATGCCAGATACGTGAGCAAGCTTGGCTCAGACCAGCGGAGCTTCCTAATCCACCCACAGCTAACCTACAGATGATGAGTGAGGCCAGTCACAGCCAGCTGAGATTAGCTGAACCCCAAACTTGGAAGCTAAATATGTTTGTTATATATCACTGAGGTTGGGTGGTTGTTATGCAGTGCTGTTGTGGAAATAGATAATGGATAAACCAAGTGTGTGGACTTCGAGACTGACCACGGGATAAATAATATAAAGTTTCCAAACTTTAACAATTGTTATTGAGACGAGGTCCAAAACTGAAGCAAAGGATTATAATGCAGCTCATGGTTAGCCTCCTTTCTTTCTGTTTTTAAGAGTTTGTTTTGCTTAATTTTTGTGTGCTAGGACTCTTAATAAGCAGTTCAAAAAAAAAAAAGCCTTAAGTAAGATTAGCAATTTGCACCTTTTAAAAAATTAACAGCACTCTGTTGTTTTGATATTGAGCTCCATTATCAATTTGCATCTTTAAAGAGGTGTAACCTTTCTCAGATATTTTGCTGTGTTCTTATATTTAACTAGCAAGACTTGATTTTTACATTGCTTATGTTGCATTTACTTCTGCACACTTAAAGCAAGAGGAAAAGAACAAAAAATCCAAGTCGCAAGAATAGGGGCATGATGTAAATTTCTGGAGCCTGGGCGACCCAGGGCTGATGGGAGATTCTGTCAAGGAGTCCTTCATATTAATAAAGGGAGAAAAGTTCTAGAGTTTCAGGAGACTTATGAACCAAAGTTTCTAGTTGCTTAAATGATTCCATATTGTATCTTCTTATTGAACTAATGCCAGCATACAGCATAAGCTTTAACCTGCTGTGAAGTCTTGAACTCTACTCGTATGACAGGTGCATCTTGACTATGTCTCCTTTTCCACTTCCTTTTGCCTTGTCAAATGTCCAGCTCTCTGGAAAGATCATCCAAAAAGGAATTTGCAGAGCTCTGATTGGTCCATGTTAGGGTCATCCTTTGCTTTCTAGTGTCACTTTCTATAGAAAGAAGATTCAGGTTAGTGGCAGTGAAATCCTTCTTCATTAGGTACAGGTACACTAAGGATACTTTATTGTTTAGAAAAACAAAATCCTAACCATGTTGTCCAGTAGAAGGAAAATCTCTTAAAAAACTAGAATGTTAGTAATAACCTGTACTTTTTTCCTGGTAATTACATCAAACTTTTAAACATTTCTGCATATCTGGAATTCAGTTTGAACCTAGTCAGTTAATTTTATCAAACTCTGAACAAACGGATACATATATTTTAGTTTTTCAATGATGGCCCTGTTTAAAATTGGAGTTTAGTTTGTGTATTTCCTTAATTTTCTGAGCTGAAGCCAGGCATCAAAGTTTTCTTAGCTGAAGTGATACTCGACTGAGTTAAATCCCTGTTGAGATCCCAGGAGAGGGCAGTAGTTCTTGGCCACTTTTCAGAGTTGTGTGTGAAATCTAAAAGCTTTGGCTCTCTCCTTGATTAAAGCCAGTTTCATATTAAATGAATTTCTAGTGGAATAAATAAAAAGGATGATGTCCTTCATTGCAGAAGAGGGAAAAGACATGACCCATTTGGGCAGATTTTAGGTTTGTCTTTACCATGTACTTGAAGCCATTTGTTAGTTCTTAGTTGTGACCTCAGTCCAAGCAGTTTGCCATAGGATATATGGAGGTGTTGTTCCCTGTGGCAGTGTTCTTAGTATTTATATGGAATTCCCTTTGGGGAACCTGATTCTGGAAATTGCGAAGGGATAGACCTTAATTTCTAATTTAATCATTAAAGTAGAGTCAAATAGTCTCCCAATTTTTAAGCTCCTCTATTTCTTTACACTAAATTACAGATTGGAGGGGCACCTGGATGGCTCAGTTGGGTGAGCACCCAACTCTTGATTTCAGTTCTGGTCCTGATGCTAGTGGGGTGGGATCGAGCCCCATGTCAGGGTCTGTGCGGAGTGTGGATCCTGCTTGGGATTTTTCTCTCTCTCTCCCTTTCTCAGCCATTCTCTCCTGCTAGCATCTCTCTCTCTCTCTCTCTCTCTCTCTCTCAAAAATTTTTTACAGATTATATATTTTTATGTGACATTTTCCAAAAATGTAATCTATAAGCATAATGTATAAAAATAATTGCATCACTTAGAATTTGAGAACATATTAGCCACGTTGGTTACTTTAACAGGTTAATTTTACTAATGGACTCATTTACTTTCCCAAAGAAAATACAGACAAGACTTTCTCATGCATATTGAAAAAAATCAAAGAGGAATAAATAGTTAAGGTGCCAAAAGTGTTTAAGAGTTGTTATGTAAAATAGTCTGCATTTGAAAATAAAGGGAGAGGAAAAAAAAGATTTCTGAAACAGATAAGGCATAAAAGGAGTTAAGGTGATGCTGAGTAGGTTTTTCAAAAATAGTAGCTAGAGGAACCATTAACAAAATTTAGTCTCTGGCCCAACTGTGAGTAATAAGGCATTCAAAAGAAAAGATGTGGTGGTCTTCACTAATGAGGGGTGACTACTGCAGCTGAAATTAAATTTGAGCCCATATTTTATATGAGGCCTTTAAAATTTTTCATTTGATGTTTTCTAAACTACAAAGTAATCTGTTCTTGTTGTTAGCAGTGAAACGATCTAAAGATGAATAAAGAGAATATGAATTATCACTGTCCCTTCCATTTCTAGCTCCATGCTTTTCAAGGATTTCATGCTAGCTGGCTGACTGGTCTGGGCTTTCCACACTTTGCTCCTTTTTTCGTGTATACAGATACATAAATACATTCTCATGCATAACTTAAGAAAATTGTACTAAGTAGGACCATACTATGCACATAAATTTGCAGTTTGCTTTTTCACTTGGAATGTATCCTGGACAATCCTGAGAGAGAATAAACACAGCTAGCTCTGTTCTTTTTCATTTTTATTCTTTATGTGAGTGTATGTATGTACACACAGATTTTTACATAAATGGGATCATTTAGTTAAAATTGTCCTGACATGCTTTTTATTCTCTTCACTGCCTTTCCCTCTTTCTCTCTACTCCTATCCTTCCTTTTCTCTCTCAGCCTTATTTGTATCTACATATACAATCTGGTGTACACCCTTAAGTACTTTTCTCTATTGTCATATAAGCCTTATGCATAGGTGCATGTGCACATACACCTACATAGCTATCTTTCACTTTGTGTCTTAATCCTACAATGTGCTTTGGGTTGAGCTTGGACAAGGTGTCCCTTTTAAATCTCTTTCCTGGACTCCTCTTTGGATCTCATCTCATGAAGTTTCTCAGTGGTTTTGGCCTTAGCCTACTACTCTTATTATTATTATTTTTAATATAAGCCATCCAGGTAATTTTATGCATTCATACAATTTTATTACCACCCTTTTGCTGTAGATGTCTAAATCTACATTTCCAGTGTTTGGTTCCCATGTTCAACTTGCTGCTGGACATTTCCACCTAATTTTTCCATAGGTACCTCAAACAGAACATGCCCAACCCCTCCCTTCGCCTTTACCCTTTGCATTCCTCTTACTCACTGCAAATGATACTATCATTATCCATCTGGATGTCAAGCTAGAAACCTGCCACTTAAAATCAATCACTAAATTTTGCCAACTATCACCTGAACAGTTTTTTTTTCCTAAATAGTTCTTCAGTTCTTTTTTTCCCATTAGTACACTAGTTAAGATGCTTATTAGGCCTCATATAAAATATTACAAAAGCCATTCTAACTTTTTTTTTCCATTCAGACGGCATAAAATAGTGGGTCATTCAACCCCAATCTATGAAAACATGTTTTGGTAAGTTTGAAAGCATAATAGAATTGTTAGTATTAATATTCTATTTGTTCCTTCTAGAGGAGAAAATGCAAAATATTTATCAAGATGTAAAACAAAACCAAAGGGAAACCATGAACAGAAGGAGAGTCTGGGAAATAATAGTACTAATATTCCAGGGAAAAGAACAATCAGATCCAAGCAAGCATGGACACTCAAGCTACCTGGAGAGCATACCCCTGGTCTTGGCCTAGCCATTGCCCATGCTGGTGGTGCCTTCCATTTTAGACAAGTGATTTCTGTGTTACTGTTTGTATGTCTATTCTTCACCCAGCATGAGCTATAAAGAACGTAGATTTGACCTTTGACTTAGCATTGTGGTACATGCTAAGAATGTGGCTTCTATTAAGGGCTAACATTAGTTCACATTTAACCAGAAGAAGAATAACTGAGGAAGCAAGAACCATGAGTAATGGAGAAAGCTGCCATCAGAAGGCCACTGGGTTAATTGTGTGGGCATTAGACAGTAAGCTGACAAGATTGCTCTCAGTTCTTTTGAGGTATTATACCAAATCAGCCACTGGAGTGGATGCTTTCCATACTTTGTCTATGTTCTTTCTTGGACTCTAAGAGCTGGGATAAATGTCCTCTGTAGCTCCCTGAGATTACATTATTGTCCACTGGGAAGACAGAGTTTAGATATTAGGAACCAGGAAACTCTGGGGTATATAACTATGGATAGAATGGAAACAAAGTGTTGGGAAGAAGGTATAGATGGTAGTGTTGAAATAAGATTGATAGTGGGAAGGAAGAAGAACCTTCAGTTCTGATGATGGGTGTTATTTTAGTGAAAACCCTGTTTTATCATTGTTGAATTTTTTTAAGCCTTTGAGGAACATTTCACAAATATGGTGATGAACCGAATCCCTGGGTCTCATTTGTCATGGACACTTAGTTTCCTTACAGACTATTTTGGTAGTTTGGGCAGTTGTTATGGTTATGAATCTTAAGTCATCAGGATTTTTATATTATAGTATGGCAGTAGGGCCATAGGATGAGGTAAAGCCACTATGATGTTAGGAAGCCTGTCCATGATGAAGAGCATTGCAGGATTAATAAGTCCTGAAGGTTCTCTTGGAATTCCTTAGTCTTCTCCTTGGGGGGAGAGGTTCATGCTTCACAAGTACTTAGAAACAGACCATTATACTTCATTCGGGACACCAACATCTGAAAGTTCAGTGTTACTTAGTGAAAAGTTTGAAAAACATTTTATTGTCCTGAAATCAGGGTCATAGCACAGGGATCATCTTTCTGGTTTGAACCCACTCCTGTAGATCATACAGGTATAGGACGCTCTTTGAATATGGGCATTGTCAGATAAAGCCTGGATTGTTAGGTACCATTGTGGTTGCTTTTAGGTAAGGGAAATTGGATCCACCTTTCAATGAGAAGTGATTTGACTCCCCATGTCCTCAGGAGGGACTTGCACCAAGAAAGTTAGGGGAGAGAACTATTGGTTCCAATATTAGTAGGATTCAGATTATATGGAAATTATAATGGAGTAGGAATCAAACATTTTTGCAGAAGCAGAAGGCTAGTTTTTTTTTGGTCAATTATATACCTATGCATCATGATTTCATAAATCTTGGTCCCAGGGATGTCTAGTAAGACCAATGAGTTCACATCCTAAAAAAGTTTGCAGTCTAACAGTTAGGGGCACTAGAAAAAATGGGAGTTAACAGTACCGTATGGTTTTCCGTCTTTCCTGGGCCAGTGCCTAAATGTGGGAGCATAGAAGAGTTGATGATAAACAATGAGAGCTGGTCTAGAACTATTTCCCCAGACCTTACATTTTAAAGCCAGCTAATCATAATCATGTACCATGTTCCCATTGATTTACAAAAATAATTACCAGATATAGTGATGTTCTTGTGTGAGAGGGGGACAGACTGAAGGTTTATGCTGCCCCTCTAGGAAAATTCCCACTTTTCTGTCTCCTCTGTAGAAAGTGTCAGAGGTAAAATGAGATGACTAGCCCTCGGAGGTCACCCCAATTGAATCAATGCTAGTGGATTAGTATTAGTTAACAAGGGGAAAGGATTTGCTATTTAATCTAGGCTGAAGAAAGTAGAGAGGAAAAAGGGCCAAGAATGTCATGGACTTCAGAAGCCCCCCAAACAGTGATCTCAGAGAAAGGAGTAGAAGGTTGATGGCTGAGTTACACAGAGTTAACTTGTACCCAGAGGGAGTGTAGGTTTTAACAGCAGAATTGGCCACATGGGAAGTTTTGGCCCATAGAGGGGCCCCAGTCACCTCTTTTGGGGTGGCAGAAGTTTTGCTTTTGGGAGTATCCCTATGAGGATTCAGTTGTTTCAAAGCCTTATTTTTTTGAACAAGGTATGAAAAAATATGAAAAGTATATCCATCTCAAGGTCACATGAGAGACACTATTTTGCCTAAGGTCCTTTGCAATTCTACCCCATCTGAGGAAATCGCTCTCTACTCCCCTTCATTCTCAAGGTCTTCTGTAGGTGTCCTTGTTCCGGCTTTCTGTGCTGCAAGATGGTGCCTGATGGATGATAAATATACTGCACTGGAGATGAATTTCAAACGTGGAGTCTACTAGCAAATCTGAAATTCAGCCAAGTATCTTCTCCCATTCCTACTTTTTATTCTTTATAATTTCCAAGAAACTTCCTGCTAGCAGACTTCTCAGATAGTGACAAACTGAATCCTCATTAAAACAAAGAAAGGTTAAGGGGAAAAAATAACCTATTTAAAATGAGGTAACTCACCAGTCTTTCAGCTGTAAATTGACAATCAGGATTTATATAAATCCATAATTGTATCTCTTTTACCTGCAGTTAGGCTAGTTAATGATGAAAAAAAGTATACAGCTGATTGTGTAGCTTTAATGAGGATTCTTTTTACAGAGTTAAAAAAAAAATCCACCAAATTAAATTCTGCCAATTTACTCCATTGCAAATTGAGCACCACCCTGTGAGCAGGAAAAAAAAAAAAAGAAAAAAAAAAAAAAAGAAAAAAAAGAAAAAAATCATCAAGTAGCTTAAATCAGTTACAGCTAAATGTGTAAGTCAGCATGTGCTTTAGCCTTTAGTCATGAAGAATATATTAGATTTTAAAAATAAATGGCTTTCTGCTGAGTCTTCATTGCAATGGCTTTCTGACTTTTAATTAAATTTTCAGTACTTGTGGATGCTTCCTCATGTACTCTGGCCACAGAGCTCGAATTGCCTCCATCATTAAGTGGAGTGGAAAACCAAATTGGAGATTATTAAGCTTGTTCATTTCTTTGTTATCGGTAGCTGGTGACTCCTTTTTACTTGTTAAATAGGGATAGAGCTTTCTACCAGGATATTTTCCAAGAATGAAATAAGCTCTCGTAAACAGAGCATGATTAGCCCTAATTCGGGAGCTTGTTAAATGTTCCTCATTATACATTTCTGGTCTGTTTCATCAGTGTTAAATGAACTTAATGTAAATTAATAAAAACAGGTTTGCATTATTTGTAACAGGATTGAGAGTAAAGAAGAAAACTGTAAGCAACACTAAACTCAGCAACTAATGTTGAAGTTTGCACTTTTTCTCTGCTGCCCTTTCTGTTCTATGGAATTGAATACACTGTTCCAAAGGTTTAATATTTAATCTTTTGGGATGGAGCATTACAGTTTGGTCTTACGTTAGAGACTTTAATTGCTAATTTGGTGCTTCTCTGAAAATTCTCTTATTGCTCCTTTTGAACTTCGCAGAAATAGAGATTTAGGAGAATAATGTTTTGTATGAACCAGTCCTCAACAAAGGAATTTTAATTTTCATACCAACAGGGCTAAGAACAACATAATTTTGGCTATGGAACCTAATAGTTGGTTTTTAAATTCATATTTGTTTTGATTTATAAAAACGAGTGCATTGCAGATGCTTCAAGGCAAATGTGCAATGTAAAATTCATTGTTTTAAACAGTGACATTTCTTAAAATACAAGGCTGCTTCTCCTAATTAAGGAGAGAAGCCAAACTAAAAAGACTTAAACATGCATGGAAGGTCAAAAAGCTAAAGGCCACTAATCTAAATGATAACATGATTTATCTCTGAGATGTGGAATTAGATGGCTATAAGCAAGTAGGAATAATTGGGGAGCCCAGCATTTAAAATTTCAGGACCTTCATTAACTAAAATAGAACGTGTCTAAATTGCAAACTCCTTTAGATGATGTTGTCAGGAAGATGAGGCTACGGTGCTTTCAAGTTTATGGTTAAGGCTGGCGGGACAGCTGGAACTTTTTACTAAAATTTTTGTTGTTTCTATGACTAATAGTAGATAGTAAATATTTGTTTAAAATTAGTGGTAACATATATGGCCAAATCTCGATTTTCATTAGAATTCTTGGGGAACGTCATGTTCACAGTGCAGAATAATGCAAACAGCATGTTTTCCACCAGCACCGTCCATGGCAGATATAACTAATTGTTCACAGAATGCATTTCTGCCCAACGTGGATTGGCCCCAGAGTCGTCCTTAACACAGTAGTCCAGGCTGCGCCTACCAATTGATTACAGTTGTTATGTGAAATGAGGCTTTTTGCCATTTCTATTCTAATTAGTAAAATTTTGGATTACTTAGATGTACCTGGAAAATCTCTTTAACTCATGTGGCTGAAACATTTCAGAACATTTTTGGCCTTAGTAGGGTATGGTGAACACATTTTAATCATCACATCATGATTCATTTTAAACTTCGCTCCGTGAAGAACTTGTTATGATTCAGTGCCAACATTATGAAAATTAATTTTATTTTTATAATTATATACGCATAAAGTACAGCAGATTGGACAGAAATTGTACTGAACTCAGGATATTTATTAGAAAATTTCTCTTCTTCCCTCTCTCTTCCCTTTTTGGGTTTCTTCTTCTTTTCTAACAAATTCTTGATCCCTTGGGATTTGGTCAAAAAACCAAGAAATAATTTAAGTTTTCCAAAGCATGGCTTGGAGGTAAGGCAGATCATAGGCCTTCTGAAGTGACCAGTGTTAAAATGTCGTTCTTTCTTTGTCACAGGATTCTCCACTGTAAACCTCAACCTCATTCTGCTTTGCTGCTCTGTTTATATTTTGCCCTAATTTTGCTTCAACTATATCCTCTGGTATTTCCATTCTGGCTTTCTTGTTATGAGGGAGCTTCTGTCCTGGATCCTTGAACTGAATTAAGATACACATAGTTCTCTCCTGCCTTACTCCTCAACTAAAGCATTAATAACCTTTTCTGGTGGGTTAACAGCTTTTATTTGAAAACCTCTATTTAACAATTAGCTGGGTTTTTACTCAATATACTTAGTGAAAGAAAACTTACCCTTGCTGTTGTGTACTAAAGACCACCAGTATTTCTATCTGCCTGTGAGTGTGTGATGGTCACAGGGAAAGATTCAGGTGTTTCAGAAAAACTTCAAAGAATCCAATTACCTTATTATAAAGAAATGTAAAGACTTGACATGTGGTCTGCATGTGGACTAAATTTGGTAACAATAAGTGGCTCTGTATGATCAAAAAATCAATTTCAGAAATTCACAAAAGTGACAGTATTTTAAAATATGAAGAAGGAATAATATGTCTATAAAATAATAGTGATGAGGTCATTACAGAAAATACTAATCAGTTACTAATGTGATAGGCAATATTTCAAGAGCGTTATATACATTAACTCATTTCATAACCACAACAGACTTATGATGTAGCTACTCTAAGCCCCATTTGATGAATAAAGACTCTGTATAGTAAAGACAGAAAATGAGTTGGTCCTTGTAAACATCAAATGTCACAGGTGGGAATTGAGTCCAGGGAGTCTGATTCTAGAGCCCACGTTTGGTTTGGTTCCTCTTCCCAAAGCTTAGTGCTGTGTTTTTCTCTTAGTATTCTTGAACTTAATATAAGAAAGTAACTATGTAGGTATAGTTACCACATCATAAGTCAAGCTCTTGGCAGAAATAATGCTGCTAGAGAGTAGAGAAAAAAATAGAGGATTCTGGAGACAGAATATAGGAATATTACCCAAAGGGCATTCATTTTTATCAATACAAAGGTGCTAACTTCCAGGAGGTCAGAGGGAAACTGGAATCAGAAAAAGATTGCTGAATTTCAAACTTCAGATAAAACTGGACCTTCATGTAGGATTATTCTTTGTTACCAACTTCCCTTATTGCCTCTGGTATTGGGGGAAGAAATGAGATAATAATGTTCAAAGGCGTCAAAGATGTGAGTAACCAAAGGTTAGAGTTTGTATAAATAAGGCAGGGGCAAGCCAAGGTGAGGGGCTGGGTCAAAATCTACCATCTAGTTAGGCAGGCATTGTGGAAGAAGCAGAGCACGTGAAACTAGAAAGTTCATATAGGTGTGCCAAGTAACACTGCATGGTGGTGATGGTGGTGGTCCTAGGACAGAAGTCTGGACATTGTCATCTACAAAACTAATGGTGTACTCTGGACTGGCCAGTTGTCATTGTATTTTGGGTGGATTCTAAAAAGTTATCTTTGGGAAAGAAATTACTGTGCTTTTCATACTTACCATCTGATTTGTATGAGGTCTTGTGCAGAATCCTGAAATGAACACAGTCATCCTTGTGAGTGGATTAAAAAAATTACCAGCAATCACGTTTTCCTTTGACCCTACTCATCTCTCCTAATATTAGCAATGCTGATTTATTTAGCTGAGAGTCGCTTGGACAAGCATTGTCAGCCCTCTAGTTCATTTTCATTAAAATTTTCTCTTCTCTGTCACCTTTGAGGCAGGTACTAAAAGGGCCCAGGTAGGTGCTGCTTTACAGGTTGAACATCATCTCTGCCAGGCATTGTTCTGCCTCTTGGCTCTTTATCAAATGAATGTACACAGTGTGTTAGACCCTACACACATGACACAAACACTTGAAAAGACTTGATGGGGGAAATCTGTAATTCTGATTTCTGACAGCTCTAGTTTATTTGGGGGGGGGAGCAAAGGAGGGAACATCACTCATGTAATTTTGGGGAAATCTTAACAGGTGGTGAGATCTTTCTAGAATGCTATCTAATCTCATCAGTTGAAAGTAATTCTTGCAATATTTAGCCCAATTAAGGATGGCCCCACAGGCTGCTCTGATGTACTTCTTTTGGGAAGGTTTTTAGAAGACTTTTGAGTGATTTTTTTTTTTCATTTATGCTTGCCAACTTCATAGATTTTCCCAGCATAAAACTAAAAAAGCAGAAGGAAACCCTGAATCTATTTAAAAATGATGTCTATTTCTGCACAAACGTGGCTGAGAGGAGTTTTCTCAGAACCAGATGAGTGCATGCCATTACTCTGATGGGGCAAGAGCCTTGTTTGAACAAAACCATTCACCTTCCCCCGTCCTGCTCTTCCTTCAGTTGCCTCTGCAAAAGCAGTCCGTGGATGAATAAATTGGCAAAATTAGGAAGCTAGGTGGTCACAACAAAATGATGTCATAGTAACAGCTACAATTTATTAAATATACAATCATGGCAGGTGCTTCACTGGTATCTCCTTGAATTTTCATGGTGGCCTTGGGAGGTAAGTGGTGACCCTATTAGTTGGGATGAGAAAACCAAGGCTCAGAAAAATTAAGTGACCTGCTAAGATCACCCAACTAGTCAGAGGTGTGGCTGGGATTCAGGAACAGGTCTGCTGGATTTTAAGGCCAGTGCTTTCAACCCCATACCTGCCACCTTGCTTCCCTATGGTACCTGCTTTTTAAAATTTTGTGTCTTCTAACTCCTGCTAGAAACAAAGGAGCAGCCATTGCCCTGTTACCAAGTTAAATACTGTGAGGCCCAGGCAGCCCCACCTGGATACTTCTGATCACTATGTGAGAAGTAATGCTTTGGGTACAAGCTTAAAAAAAAGGAAGAGGTTTCCCCAGACAGGCGGGTGGGTTGGTTAGCTGGGATTAAGGCACGGGAACTCTTTGCTGAGCAAGGTGCTCCTTCCTGTCAGAACACATTTCCGGAGAGCCCCACAAGCTGATAGTACCTCCTCTTGCTTCTGCCTCCTAGTGGGCTGTCTGAGGGAGGCTATACATATGTATTAAGTTATTAAGCGGTGGTATGGGTTCTCACAAGTTCAAACACAAAGCATGCTGTGTCTCTGCTCCAGCATCTCCAGGAGGGCCTGGATTAATAGAAATGCAAATAGAGCATCTGCACAAGGCCATATGATTAGAGCCTCCCCCTCACACCTCAAAGTCAAGAGCAGAAAAACACTGCATGTGAAACACAACAAAAAATGGTGATATAATATGCAAAGTCTGTTACCCGTTTCAACAGCAGTCAGCAAAACATTTCTGCTCACACCACTCACAACAGCTTCTGCCCCAACTTTATTATGTAAGCTCATGTTTTTCATTGGCATAAACTTGCTATTGGTGTGTTAGAGTCCCTACTGACTCCTTTATTGCCTGAGATTCTGTACACCACTGTCCGGCCCACTCTAGAAAGAAGCTCTTAAAAAGAGAAGTAGGGCTTTAATTTCTACTTCTGCTCTCTTCCTCTCTCTGGGGTGGAAATGCAAGGGTCGAAGAAGCACTCAGCCCAGAGTTTACTTTTCAGTTTTTGGAGAGCCAGTGATCCAAACCTTCCGGCCCGTGTCTGGTGTGAGTTACGGCTTCCTCAAGTTGGCTCAGGTTACAGGGCCAAGTCACAGGTCTTGTCTTCATTTGAGTCAGATAGCCTTGCTCTCTTCTGTGGCTGCAGTCTTAATTCTGTGCACTGGCAGATATTATACTTGGACTTCACAGGACAGGGACCGTATCCAGTACCTAGTTCCAGTGGTGGTCTGTAGGTTTAATGGGATGACTGAATTCCAGGAATGAATAAGAAAAGCATCTGCTCACTTTTCTGTGCATGCTGTGGGCAGGAGGGGATCCATGTGAGGAAGTATGGATGATGTGGTACAGCCATCCCTGCTGTGGAAACTGCTTGAAGTCCACATGCAACTGGCCCTTCTTTTTTTTAAACGTTTATTTGTGAAAGAAATACAGAGACATGAATGGTGGAGAGGCAGAGAGGGAGACAGAATCCAAAGCAGGCTCCAGGCTCTGAGCTGTCAGCACAGAGCCTGATGTGGGGCTCAAACCCATGAACTGAGAGACCATGACCTGAGTCGAAGTCTGACACCTAACCAGACTGAGCCACTTGGGTGTCCCGCAACTGGCCCTTCCTGGTCTCTGTTCTTTCCTCCTTGGATCCGTCTGTCTCCTTTACTTTAGTTGGTTGATTTAGTATATGCATGCATATGTGACTGTAAAAAAAAAAAATGATCCTTCTTCAATCATGACCCTGTGAGGTTATGTTATTGAGCAGTGGAATCATTGCTCTTTCCTGTCTCAGAGCTAGAGGGGACAGTGATGTGGCTCACTGTGAGACTTCATGTCTAGGGATAAATTTTGAGGTGATGCTAAGCCCAGATAATTGGTATTGTTGCAGGGTGATTAAGAAAAGACCACTAATACTGAATAGAAGCGAGTCATAATTTTATTCACAGCTGCATGCTTTTATTGTGGCCGGGCCAAACCTGATCTCCCTGGTGTTAAGGAGCAGAGAATGGCCCTGAACAAAGAGGGCAGTGAGATTATATGGACAGACCACATCATTATTTAGTTAACCAATTACAATTCACAGTATTCCATGGTAGCCAATTACATTGTAATACACAGACATTAGTTTTGGCAGGAACCTATCATTTTAAGGTTCTTTGTCCCTTTAGAATGACCAATCATAGTTAGACACCTAAGATACCACAAGAGACAGTGACCAGGTGACTTTTACCTGTGGACTTTGCTTTAGCCACCTCTTAGTAGAGGGGTGGGGTTACTTAACAGAATCTTGAAAAACCAAGTTAAACTTCAGGTTATCCTTATCGAGTTACATTCTTACGGTCTTTCCAGATTACCCAATCTTTAATTATTCACCAGAATGGGAGTTTAAACTGAGCCTATATACAGTAAGCTGTCTGATATCTTATAAGTTGACCTATAACAGTATTTTCTAAATTGAGGCAGTGGAGTGGCTGCTGAGCCATTGGATAGTTCATAGACTCATCAAAAGGATGCTTATATTTTTACTTGTATTTCTAGAGAATGTTACTCATTAGGGGCAATTGCCTACAAATCATTGCAATAGATTTTCTGAGTTAATTCATATATAGCATTCCATCTGTCTCCTCCTCTTCACTTACTATCCCTGCCCCAACGCTGTTCCCTAGCTCTTCCCTGGACTATTGTCATCATCTTAGGGCCTTGGACTCTTTCCTGCTGCCATTCAATTGTACACATACACACTTCTTCCAGAATCGTTGTTCTAAAGCACTAGTCTGATTAAATAACTTCTCAGTTAAACATCTTCAATGATTTCCCATTGCCCAATAAATAAAATGCAGCTTTCTCATTTTGGCACTTAAAGCTCTCTAGGCTCTGGGCCCCAGCTGCATTTTTCATTCTAAACTGCCTACATTCCAGTCATACCATGCTATTTCCCTTTCTCTGTTAACACTGTGACTCCATTCACTTCACTTAAAATGAGCTCCTGTCCTGGTCCATCCCCATTCGTGGACCTATCCTTCAGCATGTATCTTTTTTTTTTTTTTTGAGGCAGACTGCACGTGAGTGCAGGAAGTATCTTAACCATTACCTTCTGTTGGAAGCCTATCAAATACATCCCCATGATGGCATACCACACTTTGTCCCTCTTTTCGGCCAACATTCTACTTTCCCCTGTACTCCAGGCAATGCTGGTTACTTGGGTAGCCATGCGATTAGATAGTTGTGAACAAATGAATCAATGCTGAATGAATGTGTATCTCTTATCTCTCCTTAGAGTTGGTGAGATTCCTGAGGGGGGGCGACAGTGTGAAGTAGCAGAAAGAAACAGTAGGCTTTGGGCCAGAGAGGACTGGTTGGGAGGTTCTGGGTGGCCATTTATTAACTGATGGACTGGGGACAAGCTACCTAACTTCTTTGTGCATCACCTGTATTGATGCCTGTTGAATGTGTGAACGTTGTGGATTTTCGTGTTCATATGCATATTCTTTAGTCCCTGGAAATGCTGAAAAGCAAAGTATTGCCTGTCTTACAGATAGAACACGTTTTCCTCACATATAAATCATGGCACGAACTGACATCATAATATACACCACAGACTGAGTAAGATTTCACTTGAAAACTAATGAGGCAGGGAAGTGTTATGTAATACCAGCATCCCCCTCTTTGACAACTAACTGTGAACAATAGAAACTATATTCTTGCCTGTAAAAAGTATACATTGTGATAGTTTAACTAATTTGTGCACCTAGTAATGGAAATGACAGTGCAGCTAATCCAAGTGTCTATGATGAAGAATTTCTTGGAAAAAGAGAAGGAAGGAAAAGTTCCCACGGTGATTTCTTGCATCTGCAATCCTAAATCTAATTTAGTATTAGTGCTCCTGACAGGAAAAGAAATTTCAGGGCAGTTACTCACACTTCTGAAGGTTTTATTTGGTTTAACCTCAGAAATAACTGTACTGATGGTGCTGAGGGCTCTCAGATGCGGGGTTTTTTCTCTGAAATAATGGACTCCTGAGTTTCTGCTCTTCCTAAAATTAGGTCTGAGATGCTGTCGGGGCTTTCTGATGAGTGACTTTAACTACCGTGTGATGTTAAAACATAAAGTAATTCCTCACCCACTTAGTGAGGTGTTTTTTTGAGAGCATGTAAGAAACCGGGAAATCTCACTGACCACACCATAGATTTTAAAGTGATGGACAGTGGACTTCGTTCAAGCCCCATGTCCTTGTCATCATGCATTTCCCCTGCGAGCCAGGACTCTCTTTGTGCCACGGCCACTGAGTTATGGGGAGAGTTCTATCCATGTCTCCGATACTCTCGGGGAGTCATTTTCATGTTATTTATAGCACTGTCTCCCTTTTCCTGGCATTTGTCCTTTTCTTTCAAAACTTCCCTCTGGCCTCTTGTCAGACTACAGTAGTAAACATAAAACTCCTTTTTCTGTTGGCCATGAGATAAGTAATCAAACAAGAAATAGTTAATCTTATCATGAACACGACAGGTATAATACTCCTTTATGTCATAGTTCTGGCAGGAGGAGGAGTTCTAGTTTTCGTACAGGATGTAATTCAACACAAGACAAACTATTTTTTTCTTTGTCTTAGATAATCCCACAGAATTTTGAAAAATCACTAATGTTAGTATAGTTTTTGACATATCTATAAAGCATTTCCCACAAAATTTAAAAAATTTAGTAGAGCATCCCTGTGAACTTATGATATTTTTATTATATTTTTCTGATGATGAAACTGTGGGAGGTGCGATTTTGTGATTTGAGAGAAATCCTTATTTGGTCATTCAGATGAGGAACATATATTTCTCATATATATTCTTTTTCCACAGTTCTTGGCTCACATCTCCCCAAACCTTTGGAATTTCCTAAGTGTGTCTTTTGTTACATTAATAACGGTAACTTTTGGACACTGCCCAAGGGCAGGGGCTGGTTGCCAGGAGGACCAACTCTGTGACTAAAGAGTGGGAAACTTTCAGGTCTAAATCCACCTCTGGGGAGGGGAGAGAGGCTGGAGGTTGAATCTGCCAGTGGTCAATGGCTTTGTCAGTGACGACTGTGCAATGAAGTCACCATAAAAACCCAAAAGAACTGGGTTCGAAGAGCTTCTGGGTTGGTGAACATGTGGAGACTGGGGAGAATCACACACTTTGAGAGGACATGGATGCTCCACACCCTTTTCCCATAGTCTGTGTATCTATCTCTTCATCTGGTTGTTGGTTCCAATCCTTTACTGTATCCTTCAATAAACTGGTAAATGTGTTTCCCTGAGTTCTGTGAGCTGATTTAGCAAATTAAAAGAAGAGAAGGAGGAGGTTTTTGGAACTTCCCATCTGTAGTAGGTAGATCAGAAACATAGGTAATAGTTTGGAGTTTGTGACTGCTGTCTGAAGCAGGGGAGAGGAGTGGTCTTGTAGCACTGAATTTTTAACCTGTAGAATCTGATACTGTCTCCAGGTTGTGTCAGAACTGAGTTTAATTCTTGGACGCGCTGCTGGTGTCTGAAAATTGTGTTGTGTGGGGTGACCCCTCTCCTCCCCATCTGTGGAACTGGGTGCAGGAGCTCTTCACATGTTAAGTAATAGAAACCCTAGATTCCAATCCTGCCAACAATGGTTTTCAGAAACACCAGGACTTGGAACTCCACCCTTAGACAAGTGAGAATCCAGACCACGTGGATTGTCTGGTGCCTGGCATGCAGGTTCCAGGCCATAACGTTTAGGGAGATTTGAGGCAGGGGTGAAACCCAAATGAAAATCAAGCATGCAGTCTAGCAGAAGCATTTTTCTGAGGGGAGCAGAGGGGGAGGCAGACCAGGGAAGAGGTGACAGGGCAGAATGTATGTGAGCACATTGGGCCTCTAGGTGTAGATTACAGAGACAGAGTTGGACCCTGGCAGGAATCTGAGTTGTTGAAAAATAGCTGCACCTGTTTTGTATGGGACATTTGTAACCTTGACCATGAAGGGAAGAATGGTTTAGATGTCAGATCATGACTTTGGGAATATTAAGTTTTAAGAATGACAACACCCAGATGATAACAGCACATGAAGTGAAGAAACATTTGAATATGTATTTTGGGTTAAAAATAGAAATAGCACAGCATCTAAGAAATGCCTGGACTTTCTTTTTCTTTTTTTCCTTTTCTCCTTCCTTGACTTCCTCATCTCTCTGTATCATCTCCCCTTCTCTTCTCACCTTCCTTTATTTTGTTTCTCATAGTACTACTAGTTGACTTTGCTAAAGACTGTAGGCTCTGGGGATGGAAACAAGATTGAGAGAAACATTTACAAAATTTTTGTCAATGTAGAAAGCTATGTACCTATCTTTAAATTATCTTTGTCTAAAATGTTTTAACTTTTCAAGTAGGTGAATTCATGGGTTGGAAAGAAAAATGATGTCTAGATGTTTATATTGAATGCTTATGACTTGGGGGGAGAGAGAGAGAATTATGTGCACACACAAATATATTGTTTACTGGTTGGGATATTTAAAAGTGGCAAAGAGTACCCATACTTTGAAGTCATAAATTAACTTTTAGTTTTTATTTCTTTCAAGTTTATTTATTTTGAGAGAGTGAGCAAGCAAGCCGGGGAGGGGCAGAGAGATGGATAGAGAGAATCCCAAGCAGGCCTCGTGCTGTCAGCATGGAGCCCAGTGCCATGAACCATGAGATCATGACCTGACCTGAGCTGAAACCAAGAGTTGGAAGCTCTACTGACTGAGAAACCCAGGTACCCCTGATAAATTAACTTGTAGTATCTTTGTATCTTTCATATAATTCATTCAATTTATGTAAATACTGCAGTCAAAAATTTTGCTGATTTCCTATCTTTTTTTCAACTAACTCTAAGCTTTCCATAAATCTCCGGTCTTGAAAATAATGATTTATGTTTCATTATTGTATTATATTTTTTAAAGTTTATTTATTTTAAAGACAGAGTATGAGTGGGGGAGGAGTAGAGAAAGAAGGAGAATCCCAAGCAGGCTCTATATGGTCAGTGTGCAGAGTCCAACTTCGGGCTTGAGCTCCCGAAACCGTGAGATCATGATCTGTGCTGGACTCAAAAGTTGGATGCTCAACCGACTGAGCCACTAGGTTCCACTATATTTCATTATTTAAAAATCTTCTTCCAATATGATTTAAAATAACCCTTTATCAGTTTTTACCTTGCCTTCACTTGTTGGGTAAGTACTTAAAGCAAGTATGAAAATAGAATAGGTGGGTTAAGGCAACTGAGTAATTTATAGAATCCTAAACCCTTTGCTATGGAAGCAAAAGTATTTAGAGCTTGGATAATGCAGATGGTCTTTCTATGTGGATAACAGCGTGGGTAGCTAAACATATTTTTATGAACCTTTTTCCTTTGTAGGTATGTGACCATACAAAAACTGTGTTGTTTAGGAAGAGCATAGAGTAGTTCTTCAAAATATACAAGCCCAAGGTAAAGACTAGGGCTGTAACTAATGATGTTTCTTTCTTTTCAGAGGATCTATGCATTAAGTCTCAATGCATTAAGCTTTGAACAGATAATAGTACTAAGTCAATGAGATGCATTATCATCATTATTACCATTTAGCGTTCACACTTCATCAGCATGCACTTTTCCTAGCCCAAGATAGCAATTTTCAAAGCAATGGATAGATTTAAGCTTTATCTTCATGAACTCATCACTGAGATTCCAGTATACTTTACACTCCTGGAAAATACTACCTAAATGACTAATTATGTATGTTTATTTCATTTGAACTCAGAAATTTCAAATCCCCTGGGCATGGGTTTTTCCAAGTGATCACCCTCATCATAGTTACACAGCCAAAAAGGAGGAATAATTAGCAAAATGGGAAGTTAGATTTGGGGCTCACATAATTTTCCATGATAGTTACTCATCTTGGGAGCCCATTCTGGGAAGCTATCAGGAAGTGGATTTTTAATATGTGTATACCTGGATGTAAAGCATTGCCAGGGATCTTAGTGAAAGTGAACAGCAGTATGATTCCAGAAAATCCCCACCTCAAGTGATATAGAGAAACAACATTTCCTGTTACCTCCAGAGATCCTCACCTGAGATTTTCTGAGGGGCTGATCCCAATTCATTGTATTTTATGAAAGGGAAAGAGGCAACTAAGGAATATTCTCTCACTTTACAGATAGGCTCACTGAAGTTATTTGTCCCAGGTTGTAGAGTAGGGTCAAAAGAAATACCTAGTTCTGAATTTATTGTGTAGATAATTCACCAACTTAAGAAAAAAATCAGGTAGGACTAGAAAATCAAAGAGTATATTTACAATGGCAATAGAATGCACCAAGGACCCCCTCACTTTTCCCAGCTTCTCACCTCTCAAGCAGTTATCTGGCTAGTAATTATATCTTTTTTTGTTTGTTTGTTTGTTTGTTTATTTGTTTTTTGTTTTTTTATGGAGGATGATTTATTTCAGTTAGACATCAGGAGACGGTCACAGAGAGACCCAAGACTAGATAGGAAAAATGGAGTAGGTCAATTGGATTCTTTTGGGGAGTTGTAGAAGTTGCTCATGTGAAGGTTGGATGAAACAGGGTGCATTAAAAAAATAGCTTAAGGTAGAGAAATGCCATGGTGGATCATATGCAGGCTGAGGACAGCCAAGGAAACTGGCTGATGGGAAGGAGAGTGACCTGGCATTCATCCTGAGTCAGAAACAGATTGTGAAGACCCACACATGAGATGAATTGTTCCTAGAGTTCATGGGAATCACCCAGTGAAGCCTGTTCCATTCCTGGTATTGCTTTAAGATCTGTCTTTGTTGTTACTCCACTTACTTACATTAACTCACTTATTGCCTCTCAACTAACTTCCTCCCTTCCTTCTTTCCTTCTTTCCTTCATTCCTTCCTTCCTTGGTTCCCTCCCTCCCTCTCTGTTTATTTTTAAGAGAGACAGAGAGCTCCAATTAGGGAGGGGCAGAGAAAGGGAGACACAGAATCCGAAGCAGGCTCCAGGCTCTGAGCTGTCGGCACAAAGCCTAGCCTGGGGCTTAACCCACAAATAATGAGATCATGACCTGAGCAGAAGTTGGAAGCTTAACCAACTGAACCACCCAGGTGCCCCTCTTTCTTTATGTCTTTATTTCCTTTTTCCTAACTTACCCTTTTTTTCCTTTCTTGAGTGCAAGCAGGGGAGGAGCAAGAGAGAACACAGATGTTTGTCAGGAGCTACTTTTGTTTTTTTCTCTGCTGATTTATTACTCTATAATGCTTTTGGTAATCCTGATGGAGAATGGATCACTTCAACTCATAGTATTCAAGTAGCTTTTAGTCACGAGCAAAATCTGCAAATAAGTAATGCAAACCCTTCAAAAGCAGAGCCTGAACTAGATGGTTTCTAGTAATCTGCCAAAGTTTCTTGTAGAAGTAGGAGAACCTTATTGATTTGTCCACTGTAGGAGGGCAGGAGTTGGGGGGTCAGAGAGAGAATGAATGAATGATGAACTGAGTTACTGTGTTACTTAGCCATAAGTCATCAGATAAAATTCCTTGCTAATCAAATTTTCTAGTTACTGGACAGATGGTCACACGTAACAATGCCCTCCTTCAGTCTCTTGTGAAACTGGTGAGCTGAGTTGAGCTTCCTGTAGGCCTCTATAACGTCAGCATATCAACAATGCTGTGTTGCTTGCTGAGAATTCCTTGGGCCCTGTTGTGTTGCAGCTCTCTGAAGAGGTAGGGGAGAGACACTGATCTGGACCTGTTCAGATTTCTTCAGAAAAGTTGCGAGCTCACTGTTATAGGGAGGAAATGGGTGCAACAGGTAACCCAGATCTGAAACAGAAAACCTCTCTCTCCACCATGAATTTTTACACAGTGGTATTTTCTTGCTTTCTTTGTGAACTTAGTGTCTGGTGTTGGTGCCCTCCTTGCCAAGTGATGGATCCTGGGCATTCAGGTAACAAGCTACCTGCTGTCTGAGTGGAAGTATTTAAATACCTGCTGTTTTTCATCATTCAAGTAGTTTCCCCCTATGTTTCTCCTGCTAGGGAGCAAGGCCACCATATGTACAGGGCCACACAGCCAGCAGAATGTGAGGATCACGTTTGGTGTTGGGTTTATTTGATGGCCTAATATTTCTGGCAGCTGGGCTTCTGCTGGATTTGCTTTGGCAATTCTGAACAGGAAGATATCATCATTATGCTCTAATTTATAAAATATCCATTGTGTTCCAGTCTAAGCTGAAGGGTTGAGGGCCAGTGAGTGTGATTATCATGACCTAACAACTAGAATGGAATCATAATAAGTTCTTCAGATATTAGCTTTAAACCTTAGAGTTCTTACGGTTTTAAGAGTGATTAAGATCTTGAATTCTGAAGTGCTTAGGCCTGGGTTTAGATCCAGGTTTCACTTACCTTACTGTTTGACATGGAGCAAATCACCTAGCTTTTTTCTCCAAATCTCCATTTACTCATGAGTAAAATGAAGATAAAAACAGTATCCATCTCAAAGGGTTGTCTTGAGGACAAATGAGGTAATGCCTGTGAAGCCCTGACCTTATGTCTGTCACACAATGAACATTCAATAAACATTTGCTCTCTTGGCTTGTGCCAGATGGTCCTTCTGATCCTTCGCTTGTATCTCTCCTAACCCAGTTAGCAATGCTCCAAAGTATTAAATAGCTTGCAGAAAAGATGTAAGATTTATTTTCTACTTTTCTCCTTAAATACTTTAGGAAACTGAGCTTTGCAAGATTTATGCCAAATGCAAAGCAGTTCAGAGGAATATAAATGCTGGCTGTTTTTGGTAGTCCCTTAAAAAAATACTGTAGGTGCATGAGACACGAAGACAACATGATAGTTCTCTGTGTTTTAAGTGTCCCCGTGGAGGTTATGCTTAATTTTTATTGGTAACTTTGTCAGGTTATTTTTTTCATCTTTTTTGTTTGCCCTGGTTAAACCCTAGTTCAAGGTCTAGGCACAAGAATGGAATCAAAGAATCCTAGATCCTTGACTGAAAAGAGCTTGAAAGGTCATTCATTCTTGTTGCAGGTGGCAGCTTGTTGTTTTGGGTGTACTCTAGTAGTTATGGAAAGGTCTGAGAAAGGAAGTGTTCAGGAATTACATGAAGCAAAGTAGATGGCTGTAGGTGTAGCCTCCTAAGAAAGGCCATAACAGATTTTGAAAGTGGAAAAAGAAAACTAAAGATGGAAAAAAAAAAATTGAAGGAAGAGTAACAAGTTTGAAAATTTAGACTCGAAAAGAGTAAAGTTGATATTTGAGCAGTTTATTCTTGCAACTGGAAGGTTGCTGAAGGTTTAGCAATGAGTATCCTAATATTAAGTTTCATGAAGCACATTTTGAAGACACCTCAAGCTGCATCTGCTTTCTAGAAGGCCCAGGAAAAGGAGCTCTCTTCTTCCATGGAGCTGTTAAGGTTGTTAATATTATGACTAAGAGTTTGTTTCTGAAGTTATAATGTAGGGACTCTGAATTTTGCTTTGATGTTTTTTTCTTCTTTAAGTGAAGGATTTATCTGCAGGCTGTGAGAGTTGTAGTAGTAAATAAGTATGTGACTAAGTATAATATTATGCAGCCATGAAAAAACCTGGCCATGATGCTGAGTGGACTGAAAATAAAAAGTAGAGATCTACCTTCATCTTTTTGATCTCAAGTACTAAAATTGAGGTATAAACATGGGCCCCTGTGGATCAGCACTCCTGTATCTTTTGGATAAATTCCTAGTAGTACAAAGTTGGGGTAGTTGAGAAATTAGCCTATTGATTTTAAATTCCTGGAAAAATGAAAAATGAAGGCAGGCAAACAAAGCTAGATGAAATGCCAAATTAACAGGGTGCTGTAAACAAAAGAATTCTTTTATGTATTAGAGCAATAGAACACGTGTAACACACTGGCCTCTTGTTACCTACAGCGTATTACTCATTTATAGAAAGATGAAGGTGGCACTACTGGAAGAACATTTGCATGAGAGAAAATCTGTATGTGTAGGAAAGAAGACAACTTGTTAGAAAATTAGGAACATTATTGAATGATCTGTTGTCCTGAGCTAGTTGTATTATTCACTGTTAAGTAATTACTTTAGATGCAGCAGGTGACCTTATAACCAATTCAAATATTCTAGAAATCTTCCTAATTATAAATTGTTTGGTTTATTACTTTAAGGAGAAGGCCAAGGAAGAGAAATGAGGTTAAAATGAAGGGATCCTGAAGGGAACACTCTATAATAGAAGCCATTTGACAGAATAAGATCATATCACTAGAGGTGATAATTTTGTGGAAGTGTATATTTTTAAATAAGGACAGTATAAACATAGGTGTATCTATTCAGAAATAGCCATATAAATAATTTAATCCTAGATGCTTCTTTCTTTTTTTCAAAGTTTATTTTATTTTTGAGAGAGATAGCATGTGTGTGAGCAAGCGAGCATACCGCATGCATGAGTGGGAGAGGGGCAGAGAGAGAAAGAGAAAATCCCAAGCAGGCTCCATGCTGAAGCACAGAGCCCATCGTAGGGCTGGATCTCAGGAACCATGAGTTCATGGCCTGAGCCAAAATCAATAGTCACACGCTTAACAGAATGAACCACCAGGTGTACCATACATGTTTCTTTCAAATGCCAGTGACAATTCAGGATTTAAATCTCTTGGGTGGCAAATACCCTCACGAATTAATATCACAAGGTGGACAGGTTACTGGGTCTTGTGTCATTTAGGCACTTGCATAACTGATAGCAAATGCAAGTCCTTGACATTTAAGAGCGAGGGAGTGGAGGTGCGGTATTAGGATTTCTGGTTCTCAATACCTTATCCTCATCCTTTTGTATATGGTGCCACATGGGTTTTAAGGAAGTATCTCATATCTCAGGTAACCAAAGGGTAGTGATGTGGGCAGAAGTTGAGGCCCACTATCCAGAATTTTACACATATCAAAGTTGATGAAGTCTTCCCACTGATTCTGGAAGACCCTGAAGAGTTCTAGCCTTTTGGAGGCACGGCTCCAGATATTGGGAACACAGATAAGAAAGAAACCAAACTCTTCCCATTCTGCAATAACCATAAGATTATTGCTCCTCTCAGCCGTCTATAGACAAGCAGGATTTTTGTTTGATTACCAAGACTCTGTCCGTTACCCATGCCTGGTAAAAACATTTTCTTATCTGTGCAATAGATAACCTGTATGTATCATTTATTGCTTTCAGCTGACCTGTGGATAGTCCACCTTTACCCCCTCTCCCCCATCTTACAAATGAGGAAATGGGGACTCAGTTGAAGTCACACAGTTAAAACAGAGCTGAATTAGGATTTCAGTCCAGATCTCTTGCCCCTGATGCATATGGTCTCATCTGCACCCTGATGCCACCTCCTCAGGCTTGTGTAGTTCTCTTTCAGGAACATTTGCATTTTCTGACATATATGTAAGGTTTTGGCTCATGTTTGAGGACTTTATAGCAGTGTTGAGCAGGTGGTCAGGTGTTTGTGGGGTGGAGGACCCTCCTGGTCCTCCCTGAAGTCATGCACTTTATTCTTTAGGTAACAGTTGGGCCCTACCCCTAGAATTTGAGCGTACAATGGTGGTGTCATTGTCACCACGGGCTTCTAAATTGTGTGAACAGGTGAGGTGTGGCAAAGGAAAGGAGAGGACAGAGTTCTCAGTCTTCAGCTTTATGAGGAGGAAGCTGAAAGGTAAACATTCTGGCGAGGCACACGTTGTGCTATATTAACAGAGTTAAGGCAAAACCCCGGATCTTGGCCGTTGCCATCAGTGCTCTTTTCAACAGACCCTGTAACCACCATTGCCTTTATAGAAAACCGGAAAACTTAATTTGCTAATCTAGAAAACCCTTGAACTAAGCCCAAGTGACTGTGTGGTTAACAAGGATACTTCCTTTAAAATGTTTTTTTCCCCTCCTTGCTTCGTGTTGCTGGCATCAAGTATAGTTATTTATATGTTTTCCATTTGCTGCTTTATTTATTTTGGAGACTGACACTTTTACAAGCTGACATCTCAGCATACAGACACTTTTTTTTTTTTTTTTTACTTCGCTGAATGCAGTTGATGCTACTTACTGGATGCCATGCCGAGCAAATCCTAGTTAAAGGCTTCTCTTTGTGCTGCAATCCATCACTCCCTTTACAGTTCTTAGTCTGGGAGAGTGTAAACTGCCTCCTAATTTTGGCAGCTGCTACCTGCCTTTCTGGCTGCTCCCTGTTGCTTCCTGATACCACTCTGCCAGGCAGACACTTGAGGATTTCATTGCTCCCCAGGTGTGCAGTGACTTTAAAATTAGAGGGTTTTGAGTATCCGTTTGAGATACTTGTGATGGATGGGTAATTAGTAGGAAATTAGCTGTTGAACAGTCAGCTAATATCAGTGGATTATTGATTTATTTCCATTTGAAGAACATTTATTGTCTGTCTATAGTGTACCAGAATTTTTAGGGGAAAAAAAAGTGCTGCTTTCCCCAAGGAGCTGTCAGTGTAGTAACAAATGGCATGATCAGCTGTTTGATAAAACTCTAAAGTCAACTTGCCTCAAATTTTTCCATTCTTTCTGCTTCTTTTTCTTCCATGTCTTTTTTCTAGAGTTCTATAGAACACCCTCCACTAGGATCTTATCCTTCTGTCTGTTGTAGAATCTTTGGTAAGAGAGACCATGTGCACTCCCTTAGTTCATAGGTGATTAAAGTAGAGAGAAACAATGACCTTCTGTGCAATATGTCCTTGCCAGTGGAAGTAGTTGAGGACTGATGGTGTTTCAATTGCTGTTGATACATTCCTTCTACTCCTTTCTCTGAACTTAATACATCTATTCTGACGGAAATTGGCACATTAACTCTTTAAGGAGTGGTGTTATTTAAGTGCACCTAAAACTTCATACTATTAACTCAATAGCCCTAGAATTTTTCAGTATGTGCCTGGTAGGTCTTGCCTGGTCAGCCTTGGAGAAGGTGGTTTTCAAGCTAATGCTCTTGAGTGCTGATCCAACCCTGTTATGGACCCCATGTTGAACCAATCTCTAGTCTAATTTGTTTCTAGTCAGTTCAGCAAAAGTGTAGGACTGCCTACTATGTGTCTGGTTCCAGATGCTGTGAGGTAAAAAAAAAAAAAAAAAAAAAAAAAGGTTTGCTTTTTAGCATCTCACTAGGTAGGAGGTGAGACTGACAAATATGTAAAATGCTTTGAACCCAGGGTAGATGTGGAAGTGCTAGGCTAGAAATACAATTGAAGTGCTACCTGAAGAGAAGGTAGCTCTGATGGGAGGGTCAGGACCTGTGTCGTCCAAGCTGTGGGAGGTAAGCTGGAAAATGGACGACGTGCATGGGCCAAGCCTCCCCCTGGCAAGATTGCAGTTCTTAACTAGATGGATGTTCCTGGAACTTTGAGGGCAAAAGCCGAGGGAGAGGAGAGAGGACTATTGTTAGGACCTAAGATTGGAAACCTCGAGTTTTGGAGTGCAGTTGTTGAGGCTAGGAAACTCGTGTAGGATCTCTTAGGTGGTGTGTGTGAGAGCAGAGATATCTGTGATTTGTTGGGAGAGGAGGGACCTTGAGACAAGGGACTGAGTAAGTGGTAGCATTATTGGACTAGTTGAGGATGGCTGAGAATATAAACCAGCGCTGTGGTGTGTGTCTGCAGGTGGAACAGGGATTGCCATGGTTTTGGGGTCTTTTTTCCTTTTTTTTGAGAGAGAGACACAGCCGGAGAGGGGGAGGGGCAGATAGAGAGGGAGACACAGAATCTGAAACAGGCTCCAGGCTCTGAGCTGTCAGCCTCTAGCTTGACACAGGGCTCAAACTCATGAACCATGAGATCATGACCTGAGCTGAAGCTGGACACCTAACTGACTGAGCCACCCAGGCGCCCCGATTGTGAGGGTTTGATAGCAACAGACTTTGACCATGAGGGAGAAGGGGAAGAGGACTCTGCGTCCAAGCCTGAAGTGCTGAGAAGGCAGTCCCACTTAGCAGACCAGAAACACATGTAAATATGTGGGGAGGACTGGGGTTATCAATACTCTATACATCCTGGTGCAGAGGATGTCCAAAGGCCCTGTAAAATAAAGTACAAGACAAAATGCAGGATGACGTTTTAACTTACACATTTGAGTAGGCTGTGTGTAATATTCCCCACACAGGGCTCAAGGTCAAGCAGGAGGCCAAAAAAACATGAGCACAATAGGTCCAAAGAGTCCTCTGTAAAGAAACATGTTAAATTTTGTTTAATCCAGTTTTGTATTTGGCCCTGAACCCTATCTAATAAATGTCAGAGAATTCTCCAGAATACACATAAAGAAACACTGCCTTAGGGTACTGTATGATTTAAGGGTTAAATGAAGAAGATAAAAATCCTAAAGAGAGAAGGGAATTGGGGTATATGTCTGTCTGTCTAACCAAACCAAAAGAGTGAGATCTTTGGAAGGAGCGTGTCTTGGCAAAGGCGTAGCCACAAAGGAGGATGAATGGCTGACCTTTCCCCCTCACCTGATCACAGGTTTTAAAAGACTTGGCGTCAATTTTAAAACATGTCTTTAAAGTTCTAAATATGGCCCTAGGACTTTACTCTTCAGACTCAAGTTCAGGATGATGGTCACAAGCATGTCCTGGAGGCAGTTTTGAGCACTTTAAAAGCTTCATTTAGTTTTCAAATGTTTATCAGTGCTCCCAGCACCGTAGATGGCCAAGAGAGACTTTCAGAATTCAATAGAAGTATGAGAAAGGAATGGAGCCCAGAATTTAATTATTTTTAAAAAATATGATGCTGGTTTTATTAAAGGGGAAAAGTTGGAACACACACATGCCTTGACACACGTGGAGGGATTTATATTTTATCTTTTGTATGGAAACTCTTTGAGGGATGGGTAATATACAGAAAAAATGTCAATGTAGCAAATACTAGTAATTATTTCTTTGTATGGATGGTTTTTAAGGATAAATACTTTTTTTGATTTATTGCAGCATAGCCTTTTAAAACCTAGGCCCCACTGAAAAATTGAGGCACTTTAATAATCTCTGCTTTATGTATCAGTCAGTATTATAATGACTGTATTCCACAGGCTCTATATTTACATCTATCAAGCCTGGAGTTGAGCTTTGGATATTTTGTGGTTCTGCTTACAGCATATGTTCTGTTCCTGCTTATTTAATAACTAGTAGTGGCCATGCTTGCCTCTTGTCAAAAAAGAGTGTTATTTCATGAATGATTAAAGTGGTAGAAACCCAAGATTTATGGGTCTCTTGCTCAAAATGCTCGTGTGGCTCTTGTCTGATGAAAGGTACCTATCATCGACACATATTTCATTTATGGTATAATCTTGGGTTACCAAGGTAACATTCAGGTTAATCAGCAGCACCACACTTCACCTAATTGAGGGAGAGCACTTCAGCTCCCACTTCAGTCCCTGAAAGATGACAATCTTTTTTTCTTTCATTTTTTTTTTTTCAGTCTGACATTTGGAGGCTATTCCAGATGCTCTTGACTTGGGAACCATTTCCCTCTCTGGCTCTGACACATGGCATTCCGCCCTCATCCTGGCTGGGCTTGAATAACTGGCTTTTACAAAGGCCATTTGGCTATTTGTTATATGTAAATAGGGTGATACCATTATGTACTGTTCTCTGCAATTACAGGGAGATGGTTGAAGTTATTTTGTATATTAATATCAGCACATTGGAAAGTGTTTCCCTACTTACTCTTCTTGGTTTCCTAAGTGCCTGACCACTTGAGGAGGTGTGAGCGAAGAATTTTACCTGCAGCGGGGGACTGAGGAGACTAGCCTAGGCATCCTAAAACTTTGTGGGCAAAGTTGTTAGCTGAAATCTCCAAGTGTCATTTTAATCCTCTCCTTACTTCTCTCCCTTTGAAAAAGTGCAGAGCAAACCCATCATCCGGCTGCTGGTGGCTGCACTAAGGAGGCAGATAGTACCTGTGTCAACCAAAGTTCAAAATGGAAAGCTGAGAATAAGTGGTTTTGAACCACTGAATACAGATGTAGGGACTAGTGTCCAACCCCAGGAACCACTGGTGGAGAGAGGCAGTGTACAACGATCATGCAAAAGCAAGGCCGCTAAAAATTACTCTCTATTCACCCAAGGTGCTGATGTTCAATTAGATGAGTTTTGACCTTGACTAGAGAGAATTCCAAGCAGAACTTGTCTTAATTAGCTGAAAAAAGATCTCCCTGTTTTGTGCTCTATAGGAATTTAAAATTCTTCCTTTCCCTGTTGGAGACTTTGGGCCTTTTTATGTGATACTTGCTATAAATATTTCCCTAGTTTGGTGTTCACTTGGCAGTCTTAATTCCTTTTGAATGACTAAAAATGTATATGTAATTAATTAAATCAGACAGCTTTTACTTGGTAATTTCTTTCAGTGTTTTAAGCTTAGAGTGATCTTTCTGCAAAACCTCGGTATTTGATACTATTTCTTCTCGCTTTTGACAGATTAATTTTAAAGCATGACAGAACTTTGAAAACTTACTTGGACTTGATACAGGTACATGGTACGAGGTACTGACTAAACTGGTGGCTTATCCTGGTGGTCAGTAAACTGTTCAAGGAGCCAACATTCCTCTCCTCTCCTGACTTGTGATTTCTCCTCTGTCGTGGATCACACACTCATCTGACTTACTTCTGGGGCCTGTGTTCCATTCCTCTGGTCTGTCAGTCTATTCTTGTGTTAGAATTATGACTGTTTTAACTAGTATTACTGATTGGTATGCATTAATATGCAACATGAGCATTGCAACAAGGAATGAGGATGCTTTTGTACTAGTAGTTAACAGGGAAGCTTATAATTATAATTTGATTATTATGAAATGGTATCATATAAATCTGTTGACATTTAAATATGTATGCAGGCTCAAGGACTATGATAAAAGCATGTTCACTCAGCTTTAAACTAACTTTCTTACATATTTAAGAATGCCTTTTTTTTTTTTTAGGCTTCTGAAAGGGATATTCAATACATGTGTCATAAGATCTGGTTATTAGAGAATTAAAAGCAAGCTGCCATTAAACCTAGGCAAAAACAAAGCAGAGAAGAATATGAATGAGAAAAACTACCATTTTGTACTCAAGTATTAGTTAGACAGGGGCATCCTCACACTGTAGGATTATGCCTTGTTGCCCTCTCTGCCTTATCTCCTTCCTATTTTAAAAATACTTTTTAGGGGTGCCTGGGTGGCTCAGTCAGTTAAGCACCTGACTTCCGGCTAAGGTCATGATCTCATAGTTTGTAGGTTCGAGCACGGTGTCAGGTTCTGGGCTGACAGTGCAGAGCCTGGAGCCTGTTTCAGATTCTGTGTCTCCTTCTCTCTCTGCCCCTCCCCCACTCATGCCCTGTGTCTCTCTGTCTCAATAATAAATAAATGTTAAAAAATTTTTTAAAAAATCAAAATACTTTTTAATTTCATTATGAATAAGGCAGCTTCAGATGGTACCTTTTAGCAATTCAAGGAAGAAGTTATATATCCTTGTAATGATTATCATGATTGTAGCAATTATTATGAATTGGAGAACATTGATCTCTTAATCACCTTTAACCCTAAGATCTGAATCCTCACTTGAATGTATATTGATTACGTCATACATGTTACATGAGACACAAACCATCTATTTTATTCTAAAACACACAGTCTGCTCTGGATTGATTAGTCTGATTACCAGAATTTATCTGTTTTCAAATACGGATTTTTAACCAGATGTCATCTCTGCAAGTTTTTCATGTTCCAAAAATTAGCTTCTAATCTCTGTTTAGCTGAAATTTAGTTTGCAATGTTGACACCTCTGCATTTTAACACTGGGATTTCTTTGTGGGATACAATTCCTTTCAATCAACTTAATATCCCATCTTGGTCTCTAAGGGATAATAATTGAGTTTAGGCTAGTTTTAAATAGCGATAAGGACGGGGAACACAGATGGGTATTTCACTGATTAACACTAACCCTGGCCCAAGGCCCCGGTGTCAGGCATTAGATTAGGACATTATGAAGAGAATGACAGAGTTTTGGGACTTTATTCCTCTCAATAACATTCTTTCACATATTAAGTTTATCCCCCCCTAGGTAGCTACTTTATCATGCAGAAGACCTTAATCCACTGATGTGACTCTCTCTCCTCTCACTTTGATGCAGCCTCTGTTTACAAGAGTAATGCGGCCTGTGTAAGACAAAGTACTTGGGACAAGGACAGCTGAATAAGGCTTTTAGATGCACAGTGATCCGACCTAAAAACAAAACAAAACCCACACTGCACACACACACACACACACACACACACACACACACACGCACACACTTATGCACTCTCAAACACAGGCACACATGCATATACAAATGCCAGTAAAACTGAGGCTTTTTTGGAAATGCAATTATGATGCTTGCATCGCAAAGAATCAGACATTAGGATTTCATCAAGAAGACCCTATGTTACTGATCTCCTTGTTTGGCACTTTATCTTTTCTTCACCTTTGACCTTTCTTTCAGGCTCTCTTCAAGGCATCGTGAACGTAAGCCCTTGTGGGGTTCTTTTAGAAGTAGGATTGCTACCATCCCCTCTGGTGAATTGAAGCAGCTGCTGGAATCAGTGACAAGGTTGGGTCCAGACTTGGTATCCTGGCTGGGAAAGAGATTATGGGTCAGTCCCCAGTGCTAGGATACAAAAGATTCAAGCAGTTCAGGATTTTTTGGATATCCGAAAAAGATTTCATGAAATTTGTAAAGATCTAACAGTGCATTGCAGATTTCATGTGGTCTAAATAGCTTATACTAAGTCAAACTCTGGGTAGTCAGTAAATGGTATTTTCACAGCTCTGCCGTTTTTTTCCCCAGATTGAGCCGCACCGCAATAGTTTAATTCTACCAAATAGTGTGGTTAGTGGATAAACAGGTGGCCTTTTACATTTATCTGCTTTCGCTGTTACGGGTATCGTAACTTGAGAGGATCTGTCCTACACTGTGAAGATTTACATGCTTGCTCTAGTCGAGTTTAGATGATCATGCAATTCTTTTTTGATCCTCTTTATTCAGAGCAGTGGCAAGTTATAAGCTTAGGTACTAGAGAGAATTGTGTGTGTGTGTGTGTGTGTGTGTGTGTGTGTGTGTGTGTACACGTGCGCGCCTGTGCACATATATGAAAAAAGTAGAAAAATATATTTGCATAAAAGGAAAATACAGTACATTATAAGACTTTTATTCTGTTCTTTGTCATCATCTCATCTTTTCACAATTCAAAGACAAAAATCTTTTTTGAGGTTTACCTAAAATTAAAAATTTTTAAATAATTTACAATATTTATGTATGAACATAATAATGAAGAAAGATGTATTCTAATCACAAGTGGGGTTTGTACATTTCTGATTATACAGAGTACAATATAACAAATAGTTAGCCTCTTGAAGGGAGAGAATTTAGACTATTTCTCACAGCCTTGCTCTTAATCTTCTTTCACTTATTTTTCCTCCAAAAACTTTTTTCCCTCCAAATATTTAAAGAAAAATTTTAAAAATGTTTATTTTTGTGAGTGGGAGGAGGGGTGGAGAGAGAGGGAGACCCAGAATCTGAAGCAGGTTCCAGGCTCTGAGCTGTCAGCACAGAGCCCAATGCGGGGCTCAAACTCATGAACCATGAGATCATGACTTGAGCCAAGGTGCTTAACCAACTGAGCCACTCAGGTGCCCCTTCCTCCAAATCTTTTAAGAGAAATCTACAAGATGATTGTTTGGCATTGTATAGTGTGGTCCCTGTTATAGATACTAAAAAACATAGAAAAGCAGGAAAGACCCCCATTTTTAAAAGACAGAGCATTTGGTGTGACTATTGGAACAGCTAAAGAGCAAGGCTCTGGCATTGACCATCATGCTGGTCAGGGGCACACAGACATTTACGAGTGTCCCCACAGTGAATAACCACTGCCCTAAAGCAGCCTCATTCAATGAGCAGGACCACTTAGAGAGAGTGGCATTTTCTTTAGCTCTTCAGAGTGGTAGTGTGTTTGAGAGGTAAACAGTGCTGGTTCATACCACTCCTTCACTGATTAATTGGAACCCTACTGAGTCATTGGTTTGGATTAATTCAACAAAAATCTCTTGAGAATATAGCACGACCAAAGAGTACATGGTACACATATGGAGCACTAACTCTGGAGCCTGCTTCCAGGAGCACCACCTCAGCTAGGACGCTCATATTGGAGAGGTATGAAGCTGAAAGGGATCTTAAAGACCCTCTGGTTTTGTGGTTCTCAAATTTTCATTAATCAAGATCTCTTTTATTATCTTTATGGCACCCACATTTTGGAAGCAAATGCAATACTTTACATGTGAATATGGTTTCCCTTAGGCTAAGAAAATAATTGCAAATAATTCATTTCAGGAATAGTAATATATATTTGGGTGGGGGTAGGGATTCCTGAAAAAATTTTGGCCCCAGTTTGGGAACCTATGATCTTGTGTGATATTGTTACATCAATGAAGGTTTTGAGTTTACCTGACTTCCCCACCCACAGCCCCCACTGAGATCATAAAGTTAGTTTGAAGCAGAATAAAAACCAGGCTAAGTAGAGTTGAGTTGTCTAGTCAATGTAGTCCAAGTTTTTCAGAGAAGAGGTAAAAAGTATGGCAATAGGTCTTCATCTCTAGACATGGAATCCATCTGAAGGAAAATGTGTTAAATATAACTAATCTTTCATTTTAGATGTTTAGGGGAAACTCCTAAGACCAGTTTCTCACACCAACAATCACAACAAACAAAAGCATCATGTGCTACAGCCTCTCTTGGACACTTTCAGATGATTCTCATCGTTATGGTGATTGGCTTTTATGATATTCATATGAGTTTGACCTGAGCCAACAAAAGCCAGGGAAATCGATTAAAGAGGAAAATTCATCGTTAAATCTTATGTTCCCATGGGGGCTCCCTGTAGCCTCTGGGCCGCCTGGAGCTGGCATGTGGCTCATCTCTGACATAATTCTAAAACAAAATGAAGTGGACACTCACAATCCCTCAAAAATAACTAAATTAATAAATAATAAATAAGCGTCCCTTGGCCCATTCAAGTTCCCACCTAAGCTAGTGCTTTCATGCCATTTAAGTCCTGAATGAAAGCTACTTTATAATGAGGCAAAAATCTGATACGGAAAATGAAGCAGTTGGTCTGAATTCCTAGGTTAGGTTTTGTTTTGTTTTGTTTTGTTTTGCTCATCTCATGCTGGTGGATTTGGTCTCTTGCATTCTCTGGCAGTCAAGGAAAAGTTAGCTCAAGTTTTGCTCCCTCTGCCATTAACAGATGGCACGCAGATCTAAGCATAAGCTGTGGCTCCCGGGCCACAGGCAAAGGGTGAGGGCCGCTCCCCCGTGGACACCCTCAAAAGGCCCTAAGCTTGAGTAGCACAAATGAAAAGGTCCAGTGCTGGTGTTAATTACCCAGAAACCACACAGAAAGTGCTCGCTGTTACTGAGTTGAGAGGTTGGGCATCTCTTCTTCCCCAGATAAAAGACTTGATATGAAAACATTTTGCAGAGGACAATGAAGTGAAGATTAGCATAATCTTCTGCAGTATCCTCAGTAAGCTATCCATGAGTGAGTTGCTTTTTTCTCATTCCTTCGGCTCTAATGTCTGGATTTAAGGAATGGTATTGTTAAAAGTAGGCTTTGTCCTTGGAGCCTGACAGTTGTGTTTTTCCCGCCTTCATGTGATCATCCCAGTTGCTAGTCTCCTGCTCTTTGGGTAGGAAGACAATGGAAGGAAAAATGAAGTGTCCGTTCATTGACAGAACCTCTCTGTGCTATGTGATTCTTAATCCAGACTCGTCAGGGTTTTCCTCTCTCTCTCTCTCTCTCTCTCTCTCTCTCTCTCTCTCTTTCTCTTTCTTAACAGTCTCTCACCCATGCTCCCTCTTTGAATAGGGGAAAGTCCGTTTAATATCATTTGGAAGAACACAGAGGAAGTAACACTGAACTTCAGTGCTTCAGGCAGCTTTAAATTTAAAAAATTCAAATTGTGGTGGTGTTTTCTCTGTACTTCAATCAGAACATGAGACTGCCATTGTTATATTTTATATCAAAAATAGGGGTAGCTGTTAAATGGTTATTCAGATGTATGTAATGAAAAGCCTTGAGTGTGGAGTTTTTTTCATGAGAAGAGTTTAACCACTTGCTCAGTGCAGCTTAATGCAGTTCTCTTGGGGGCTGGTCTGGTGGCTAATGCACTAGTTTGTTGGCCACTTTGATCCTGGCTGCCCTGTTTTAAGTCTTGCTATGACTGGTTAAGCTAGTGCTCTGTAACCCCGGGGATAACTTGAGGGTTCTGAAAGTCACGAGGCACGGTCCCTAAGATCAAAATATAAAAATAGGTCTGGGGTCAGGGAACTCGACAGGCCCCCAGAAGCTCTTCACTTTTACAGCTGGAGACTGTCTCTTATGTATTTAGAATTCGTCATTAGGATTCTGACAAAGAAGTGCAGTATGGGATTGCTGCAGGGCAGGCTTTTTGAATCTTATTCCTGATAAAAAAAAACCCAACTTCTGGCTGCTGACAGGAGACAAGGCGAGTACAAGGAACGCATTAAAAAGCAGCTTATGTCTATTGATGGCTGAAGAAGGGTTAGAATGGCTGAATTTTGAGTTTGGGTGAAAACTCCAGAGTTTATTTGTTATACTAGATGAGTTTGGGGGAGTCACTGGAGTTTTTTAGAAGCCTAGAGAGCACATATGTAGGGATATCATAAAAGCCCATGGCAGACAATTTGTTGACTCTTCCAGACTTCCACTGAGGTCAGTTTTACATGGATTCCATTCTTGACCTAGATTGCCTACTTGTTGTTCTGGCCATGTCATACAAATCTTGGCATTTGACCCATGATTTAGCTAAGATTTTCTTTCCTTACATGAATCACTTGAATAGATTTGACTTTCTTTCATTGAGGTGGCTCATTTTCCTTCAGTCTGTAATTTGAACCAAGATCAGTCACTCCATGGAGCCAAAATCCACCGGGCTTGGATCAGTGGTTGAAGTGACCATGTTGTAGAATGACGTTGAAGAAGAAAGGAACTTCACATGTTACCTGATTGCTACTGTATCATCACACCAAACTGTGTCTTGCAGTCAAAGGGCAAACCAGGTCACTCTACCATGAAATTCAGTGATTTCTGTGGTAGAATGAAAGACTTGATAAAGAGCCTCTCATACCTGCAAGTTTCAGCTCTGCCTCTTAGCTGCTTGTTAACTGAACTTCTGTAAGCCTTGTTGTTGTATGTTATCTATTCAGTGATCATCTTGGTGGCAACTCCACAGTATTGTTTAGAGGATTAAAGGAGATCCTGTATTTTAGAGCAATTTTATAAATTGGGTAAATCCCTATATATATGTAAGGTGTCATTATTGATACTTGCAGAAAGTTTCCCATTGAACATGGATTCATTCAGCAAACAGTTATTGAATGTTGACATGCACCAGACTGTCTGAGCATAGGAGGGTTACAAAGACCATCAAGACACAATTCTTGCCCTAGGAAGTTAAAATCTAGCAGAAGGTAGGCACAAAATAAATAAATCTTGCATCTGGGACTACTATAAGTTTAAGGAACTCTAGCCCTTCTAACAAGTATTGGTTAAGAATTTATTCTGCACAGAACACTGTGCTAAGTATTTTGGTTGTGGGGCTGGGGGAATTACTGAGAAGGATGTAGTCATAAGTACTTTATGCAGGTATCCCTCATGTTTAGAAAGTTCTCATGCCACTTGGCTTCTCTGAAAGACCTACATTAGTATCTACCTGTGTTTGCAAATAAGGAATCCAAAGTAGATTTTTGTTTTTATTTAAAAAGGGTGAAGTGTGAAAATAACATTTAGTATTTGCTCTGCAGTGAGCCCTGATGGAGGTAGCGCGTGTGTTCCAAGCAGTGAGTGGGGTGCCACCAAGCTTCGTCCTGGGGAACTACACTCAGCATCTCAGCATCAAGGCATTAGAGGCTGGGAACTATTTGTGGGCATCTGTGCTTTGTCTTTGTTTTGTGCCTCCGTTAGCAAAACATGTTTTAAGGTGTAAGGAGAGCCTAAGAGAGGTTATTTTTTGGGTTCGGTTCAAAAAATTGGTAATTCCTTCTTCACTTGACACCATTTTGACTTAAAAGTGTTTTCATAGAAATGCTCTACTTGTGGAGACTGTGGGAAACCTTTATAGTCTACTTGGGGGAGATTAGACATGCACACAAGAACTCCCCTCCCTACTAGTACAAGATAGTAGAAGACAAGTACCAAGTGAACAAAATGTAGGTAAAATTCAAAGGAGATAATTCCCAGAGAAGATGGGATTTGAGTTGTCTGAGAACCCTTTGAAATTGAACTTTCATAACACTAAATTTCATCTTTTTAAGGCACATAGCTCTGTCTCCTGCCTATTTATTGTAATGAATTTTATCATTATTGCTGCTTTTTGTAAGATCCCTGAAAGCAGGTTCTTATCTGACTCCTTCTTTATCATCCATAATACTTAGCACATGCCTGTCACAGAATAGGAACTCGAATATTTGTTCAATGAATGAATATGGATTAGAGGGGTGATTTACTAGTGTGTAGAGAGGGGTACTGGAGATTTTATTTCCATTTGTGTACTCTCAGATTATTAATCTGGTTCTCCTCTTTATCTTTCAATATACCTAGCAGCTTTGAAGAAGTACACAAATTTGGAAAGAAGACACATAGAAAGAACATCTTTCTCTCCACAACCTAACTGAATGCCTTGCCCACACTGTTTTTATGTCTCTTGAAGTCCCACTTTCTCAGTGAAACCTTTGTCTCTGGATCAGGAAAGTGCTCATGTTCCTCTCTCCTTCCCCTGCACACTCCCCACATGAAGCACAGAGGAATCTTTTTCTGCTGCCTTGGTTTTCCATCACTCAAAGAAAATTTTCTCAAGCTTATTGCCTCTCATCTAGGTTCCCATAATCACCTTTGCTAGTTCCATCTCTAAGATACTTGGAGCATTGACTGACTTCACCTCTGCAGATAGGTGTGTAGTGGGTCAGTGTCTCCATCTAGGTGCTCTCTCTCTCTACAGTGCATTGACTGGCAAGTCTACATTTCTAGAAGTCACTGAGATCATGCAGTTTACTAGTGAGAATATCAGCTCAGTGCTTGGTGAAGTTAGAAACTCTGCACATGGTTTTTTGATAATAAAATGAGTCATTGATTTCTTCCTCAACATTTTTTTGGGATGTTAAATTAATGACATTGTGGTAGCTTGAGAAATTTGGTAGCTCATTTGGTTCCTTTTTGCTGGAAACATGCTATGGCATTAGTAGTAGGAAGAGTTGACCACACTGTGGTGTTCTTTTCAAAACCTTTTTTATGAATGGGAATGGGAAGTTGCCGAGCTATACAAAGTGTGGGTGGTCTGCTAATGGTATAGTATCTTCTAGAATGATTTTGGAATGGCTTGTTGAAATGGTTTATTATTCTATATATTCACTGTTCTAGGTAACTTTAGATGACCAACCTAAAGCAGGAAGTCAGACTGAAAATGACTAATGCAAAGAACTCATGCCAGTCCGTGGCCTTTGGTGGCCGTTGACATAGAACTCCATAAACACTTTTCTTTGTGGGCCACTGCTTTGCTATAATAAAATGGGTTCCATCGCAGGCTTTGTTATTTCTGTGATATAAACATGTCTCTGGGACACCTGGGTGGCTCAGTTGGTTAAGCGTCCAACTTTGGCTCAGGTCATGATCTTGCTGCTCAGGAGTTCAAGTCGCACTTTGGGTTCTGTGCTGACAGCTCAGCCTGGAGCCTGCTTCAGATTCTGTGTTCGCATTGCTCCCTTCCCCTTCCCCACTCACGCTCGCTCTCTCTCTCCTTCAAAAATGAACATTAAATTTTTTTTAAAAAAGTCTCTTGTATTTGTTTTTATTTCTGTCTTGGGTCTGGAGCATTGTATTCTCTCAGATTTTATCTTCTAACAAAGTTCTAAGTTGTCAGTAATATATGTTAGTATCAATTCTAAATAATGGCCATTGAGGTCTGAAACGGGGAACGTTGCTTTGTGGGGAGGGGGCAAAATAGCTGGCACCCACTGCCTCCCACCTGCCTGGGTGGCCTGGACTGTGCCAGGATGGAGCCCCCAGGAGAGGCTGTGCAATGTCAGCCTAGCTTTGGAGATTCAGTGCCGGCTAAGTGGAAGAGTCCTGAGGGCCAAATAGCATGACTGGGTGATGTGTGGCTGAGAAGAAAGGCAAAGTTAAGCCCTGGGTAAAGGAAAAGGGTGAAGAAATCCTGCTGCAGAAAGTCAGCTGTAAGGGAGTGCTCAGAAACTTGAGAACCTTCATGGGCTCATCATAGGTGCAGATAGCGAAGAATGTAGTGTTTTCCTTGTCACAAAGGGACTACTGCCCCTGGGCTGCATGAAGTGGGCACTGGGCCACTGGAGTTTTGGAGAGCATCACAAAGAAGTGAAAGGCAGCAGGATCCGAACATTACCCTATTTGATAGTTGATACACAGTTACTACTTATCTCGTTGGGGTCCATGTAGAAATCTGACTTTTTGGGACTACTTGGGGGAGAGAGCTTGTAAACTCATGCAGATTTTCAGCTGTATTTTTGCTACACATAATTCCTTGGGATTAAGTTTAACACTCAGTGTGGGTGAGCTTATGAATTTGATTGGAATAAGGGAGCTAAAAGGAAATTGGTGATGGAGTATAGCTCTTTAATTTTTAATAAAGAACTCCAAAAATATGCTAACTTGAAAGACTTAGAGATTTAGACTCAGTGTTTATTCAAAACATCAATCTATGAGGGCAGGAGCAGACCCTTACCCATGTTTGTACTGCTAGGCCGGAACATAGGGCCCCACAAAGAAGGTGCCCAATAAATGCTCAGTGGTTTACATTAAAATTTGTCCATCTTGACTTTAACTGAAAAACACTCAGAGGAAAAATGCTACAACTACCTATCTGACCTAAAGTGATTTGTTTTGGTGAATTTGTTAGCATTTGAATTAATTTGGAGTTTTGGGCAGTAAGGGTGAAAGAGTCCACTGTCTTGAAAGCAGGATGTGACTGGAGGCTTCCCTGCCCTATTGTTTGGACTTCTCACCCTTAATACAAGCCTTTGAGTTAAGGCAGAGATTTTAGAAAGTTTTTGTTAAAATGCACAGGTGTTACCTGGAATGTGGCCTAAACACATGCACACCCCGTACATGAAAATACCTTAGCATTTTCCAGATTAAGTAGCTCAGAGAAGTTCCTTGATTAAGGACCCTGAACACATGTGTGTTGATGGGAGGGGATGGGTGAGGGAAAGAGGCATGAAATGTGTGGCCCCATCCATCTTGAGAGACCCTGGATTAGGCCACCAGGATACAGAGCTGCATGGTACAAGGGCGAGGCTTCAAATGCATACCCCACCTTCTGTTTTCTCTTTCTGATGCTGGCCTCCTAATATGAATTCCAAGAACCTAAAAGAGTCGTCCTTAAACATACGCCACCACATTCAATCTTGTTTATGTTAAATTCAATAATTTTGTTTTTTTCCGATGGAGTAAGGGTGGGGTGGGTGAGTCAGACCAGTGGCTGCCAATGCTATTCCAGTCAGGTTGATTGTGTGTTGTTTTCAGGGACTATATGTCTTTTTGTTTTGGTGAAATACCATGGAAAAAAGCTGTTATAACACCTATTACAATATTTCCAGAGTGACCCAGCAGGAGAAAAAACATTCAGGAGAGAGAGATTGGAATGTAGAGACAAAAAAGCTGGGTCTAAGGAGGGCTGTAGAAAAACGGGGGGAACAGGAGCTAAATGTAGCAATTATGTGAAAATCATAGTGTGAGTACTGGACTTTGGGTTTCCCACCCTTGATAGATTATCACCATTTAATGGTCCATCAACCTGTGTGAGCAGTCAGCCAGGGGAGGGTGCAGTTTGAACCTGACACACAAACAGTTAAGACCAGTTAACTTGCTGAAGATTTAAAGAATACGGAGTAGTCACTATAGTGCCTGAAAGCTGAAAGATTGTTTTTCTCTAAGCTCCCCATACTTCTTTGGTCTAATGGATTTTTTTTTATTGAGATATAATTGACCCATAACATTATATAATTGGCTCTTGAATAGCTTGGACTTGAACTGCCTGGGTCCACTTATACATGGATGTTTTTTCATAAATAAAGAGATTTATTCTCTCTTAAAATTTTTTAAATACTATTTTCTCTAGCTTAGTCTATTGAAAGAATACAACATATGCTACATATAATATGCAAAATGGGTTTTAATTGTTGATGTTATCAGCAAGGCTTCTAGTCAACAAGAGGCTATTAGTAATTAGATTTTGGGGGGAGTGAAAAGTTGCACATGAATTTTTAAAAAATGTTTAATGTTTGTTTGTTTTTGAGAGTGAGAGACAAAGCATGACTAGGGGAGGGGCAGAGAGAGAGAGAGAGAGAGAGAGAGGGAGACACAGAATCCGAAGCAGACTCTAGGCTCTGAGCTGTCAGCCCAGAGCCTGATGCGAGGCTCTGTGCCTAGGAGCTGTGAGATCATGCCCTGAGCTGAATTCAGATGCCTAACCAACTGAGCCACTGAGGTGCCCCTGAGTTTTTGAGGGTGTAGGGGTTAGGCACCCCAGCCTCCGTGTTGTTTAGGGTTCACTGTCTTCGTTTCAGTCATACAACGTAATGATTCACTATATTCTGAAATGAAGTCTAGTTAACAACCTCCACCACATGTACTTACACATTTTTCCAATGGACTCTCACAGCATAATTGAGAGGCTACACTTTCTTTACTACAGATTGCTTTATCTGTGGAGGAGTAGAGTTGGGAGTCTTGTGAGTAAGTATTTATTGAACATTTTTCTAGCTGTGCAGTAAGAGGAGAAATAAAAATCTCACTGCTATTAAGTTAAGGTGGTATGAGACTAGGAAAAGAACCAAAGCTATGGAGCCTAGGTCCTGGCTTCAATTCCCAGCTCTGCATGTAGTGAACACTGTTGCAGAAATGGCTTCTTCAGCCTCGATTTCATGAGGTGTAAAACCAAGATAGTTCTGTGTATCTGCATAGTAAGATCTACTTCAGTGGGTCCTGGAAAGAGAAAATGAAGTACTATATGCAAAAGTACTCAGATATCCTACACCTATAATATTTTCTTAGCAAGACTGATGGACATGAAAAAGAAAGAAATACTTTCTACAGCTACAAGTGTGTTTAATTACTTAAGGAGCAGTTACAAGTACAGTGGGGGACAAGAATAGGGAGAAGTGGGTGCAGACTGAAGCAGCCAGTGAAGTTTTGGGCTTATTTCCATTGTGCTACCTGCACTTGCTCATTCCTCATGTTTCTGAATGTCTTCTTACCCTTGAACAAAGCAGACGTAGTTAGCACCAGCTGCCTTTGTTCCCTGACAGTAGTTAAAGCTTCAATTAGGCTGGTATCCATTGAAAGTTGACATACCCATTTCTTTTACGTATTTGTACAGACATAGAAGCAAGTCTGTATTTGGGTTGTGTTTTGGCAGGGTTTGAAGTCATGTTCAAAGATCTAAAAGAATTGAATGACTGAGGACACAGACTAGAATTCTAACCTTCAGTTTATGTGCAAAATCAAAAACATGCAAAGTTTGTGGTATCTGAGCTTCATCTGATCGTTGGTACATGAAAGTATAAAAAGAAGGCCCAGAATAGGAGTCTTGTCAGTTTGAATGTTAGTTAAATAAGTACATAAGATAAACAGTTCATGGAAGGTTATGCAGCTGAATTTTCAATCAGAATGCACATGAGACTGTCGCAGTACCGTCTCCTGATAATCACAGCCTGTTGGGTTTGTTCCTTATCCTACTTTTGTAGACAAGGTGGTGAGTTTTAATGCTGTGAGCTTTAATAGGCCCATGCTTTTCTCTCTCTGAAACTTTGTTAGATCCACCAATGAAACCCCACTTTTTCTGCCTTAACATTGTCTAGGAAATTGTTAACGCCACCTAAGTTCAGCCACTGGGGCAGTCCCTTGATAACATTTCTGTGACAAATTTTCCTGTTTGCGTGCTGGATTTGGTTGGACTTCCTGAACACCTCTTGTCTTCTTAGGGAGAAGAGGGATTTAATCCTGAAGTGAAGGTTCTTGGTGGTCATGGAGTAGGAAAGGAAGCTCCACACTGGGGTATTGATGGACTAAATGTGGGGCCTGAGAATTGTCCCAAATACCAGTCTGTGTACTCATTTTAGGCTCTCCACAGTGAGGGCAGGGATCATGACTGCAATGGTGTGCTGAAGTCCACTGATTTAGAGATGGTAGGTACTCTTCAAATATTTGTGGAATGGGACAATATGTGTGGTGGATAAAAACAATGGCTTGGGGGCCAAACAGACCTGAATTTGAATCTTGTTTATTCGACCTACTTGTTGCATGACTCTGGGAAGGTTAATTCACCTGTGTGACTTTACCATTTTTATTTTATAGAAGAAGCAACTTCAGACCTACCATTAATGATTGTCATGAGAATTAAATAGTCTGAAGCTAATAAAGAGCTTTGAAGAATAACTACTTGTCACAGAGTGAACACTCAATAAATGGCAACTTATCACCATCATCTTTACAATGAGATTCATGAACGAATGGGAAATACCAGCCTGCTACCTTTTCTCCATCTTAATTTGAGCTCTCTAACTTTTCCCTGCCAAGGTTTCTCTAGGGATTCATGAGTTTGTGCTGATTATAGTGACAAGGGCTGAGTCTCCACCCTGTCTCAGTGGCTCCGACAGCTGCCTTGTTGCAGTTAAATTTTCTTCCACCTCTGCCATTCCCAGTCTTTATCTTTGTTACTTTTATTACCTGTTTGCATCTGTCCACGCTTCCCTCTTAGATGCTCTGTTAATTCAAATAGAATATATGAAGAAAAGGCTTACAAAATCAACTAGTGGGCACGTGCATGCACAAACACAAACACACGATCTGTGGTGAAATAACTATATAAAACAAAACTTTCCCCAAAACCAAAAAGTTTAAGAAAAATATTGCATAAATTATCTGGATTTTTTCATGCCTTTGATACTACAAAGTGAACATCTGCTTCAGAGATTTGTGTGATGTCCTAAATATCCATAAGTTGTTATTATAGAAATCCATATCTACACACTAAGTACACTTAAAAAACAATGATGAGAGGAAAGCACAATAAAAACCCTATACTAAAAAACAAAACAAAACAACAGAAAAAAGTGGGCTGGACCACACCTAATTGTTGAATCCACTTCTAATCATGCCCCATCAGTGAAGGGACCACCTATTCCATACGCATGTGAGGGGACCAATAAATTGGTAGAACAGCTGCCTAAATGTGGTATTCTTTAGGTGATGGGATTTTAAAGAGTTTCAGTAAGAATCAATGATAAATGAGAGGGGAGCCTGGGTGGCTCAGTTGGTTGAACGTCCGGCTTCGGCTCAGGTCATGATCTCACGATTGTGGGTTCAAACCCTGCGTCGGGCTCTTTGCTGACAGCTAGCTCAGAGCCTGGAGCCTGCTTCAGATTCTGTATCTCCCTCTCTCTCTGACCCTCCCCTGCTCACACTGTCTCTCTCTGTCTCTCAAAAATAAATAAAAAGTATAAAAAATTTTTAAAAAATTTAAAAAAGTGATAAATGAGATTTCTCTTGCAAACATTAAACTGAAAAACTATAGAATATAAAAGTTGTAGGAGACTTTAAAGATGTTTTAGTCCAATTATCTATTCTATATCTCAATCACCATTTTGACAATATTTTTTCCACATGGACGGGTAGCACGTGCTAGTACATCTTGAGTGATGGGAAACTCAGTACCTTCCAAGGAAGCTCATTCTATCTTCAGATGGCTGTGGTGATTATGAATCTCTTATATACTGAGACAGTATTTATTTCTCCACAGATCCTTCTTCTCACTTAGGCAGGGACTTTTATCTTTTCAGATTTATTGAACTATAACTTATAAACCACAAATTTGATCATCATAGGTGTTAGTGTTTGATGATTTTAGTTAAGTACACACAGTCGTGCAGCTGCATCACAATCCAGTTTTTAGAACAACTCTTCTCACCTCCACCCACAAATTGATCTCCTATTTGAGGCCAACCCCTGCTCCAAACCTCACTGCAGGCAACCCCTGCTCTGCTTTCTATCTCTGTTATTTTGCCATTAGTAAACATTTTGCATAAATGGAATCATTCAACACACAGTTGTTTGTGTCTGGCTTTTGTCAGTGTAATGTTTTTGAGCTTGATCTGTGTTATGGCTTTTTTTTTTTTTTTGCCTCTAAATGCACTCACTTTTTTTTTTACTTATTTTTTTTAAATTATAGTTTATTTGTGTTACGGCTTTTAATAGTAGTTCATTTCTTTTCATTACTGAGCAGTATTGCATTCTGTGGATAGACTATATTTTGTTGAGCTGCTCATCAACCGATGGACACATAGGTTGCTTCTGGTCTTTGCCGATTATAGATAATGCTGCTATGAACATTCATGAAGAAGACTGTGTGTGCATGTTCCCTAGGAATAGAATTGCTGGGTCATATGGTTTATGTTTAACTTAAAAACAACAACAACAACAACATCTTCCAAACCATTTTCCAAGGTGGTTATACCATTTTACAATTCCCAGTGGCAATGTGTGAGAGCTCTTGTTCCTTCACATCCTTGCTAGTGTTTAACATTGTTATGCTTTTGACTATAATCATTCTGATGGCTAGTGGTATCTTATTGTCTTAACTTGGGTTTGTTTAATGGTTAATAATGTTAAGCCTCTTTTAATGTGCTTATTAGCCATCTGTATATCTTCTTCAGTGAAATGTCTATTTAAATCTTTTGCTTACTTTAAAATTGTTTTTTTTGTCTATTTATTATTGATTTGTTAGAACTCTTTATATATTCTGGATGAGAGTCCTTCATCAGTTACACCACTTGCCAATATTAGCTGCCTATCTGTGGCTTGATTTTTCACTTGATTAGTGGTATCTTTTGGGGAGCAAATGTTTTTCAGAATTGATGGAGTCTAATTTATCTGTTTTTTTTTTCTTAAATTCATTTTGCATTTGGTGTTGTATTTATGAAAGTTTAGCCTACTTCAAGATTGCAAAGATTTGCTTCTATCTTTTGTTCAAGAAGTTTTAGTTTCAGCTTTTATTTAGGTCTGCAATATATTTTAAATTGATTTCTATGTATGATATGAGGTAAAGGTCTAAGTTCTCTCTCTTCACCCTCTCCCTCCTCTCTTCCTGCTTTTTCTTTGAAAAAGATAAGAGATTTTTTGGCATATGGATATCCAATTGTTCTATCACTATTTGTTTAAAAGACTATCCTTTCCCCATTGAATTTCTGCAAACTTTGTAGAAATTGAGTTGACCATAGATGTGAAAGTCTCCTGGGCTTTTTAGTCTCTTCTACAGCTGTATAATTCTATCCTTCTATCCCAATACTACACAACTTTATAATAAATTTGAAATCAGGTATTTTTACTCCTCTGTGCTCTGTTTTTTCAAATTTGTTTTGTCTGATCCTGGCTCTTTGTATTTTTATCTAAATTAAACTTCTCAATTTCCACAAAACATTTCTGCTGGGATTTTGATTATGAATGCATTGAAATTATAGAGCAATTTAGGGAGATTGCCATCTTAGTGATAGTGATTCTTAGAATCCATGAAAATGATATATCTCTTCATTTATTTGGATTTAAAAAAAACTTGAGCAATATTTTGTAGTTTTCAGAAATTCCACTTTTAAATATGTTCATGAGTATTTTTTTATGCTAGTGAGTGGAATTAAGTTTATCTTAAAATTAATTGCTATTATATAAAATAGAATTTTTTGTATATTGTTCCTTGTATCGTATGACCTTGGAAAACTTGATTATTTCCAGTAGATTTTTATTTAAGTTCCTTAAGATTTTTTTTCCTCCAGAATCACGTCATCTATGAAAGAGGACAGTTTTAGTTCTTCCACTCCAAACTGGGACCAGTTTCTTCTCCTTACCTGATTGCACTGGCTGGAACCTACAGTACAGTGTTAAATAAAAGTGGTGAGAGGAAACATCTTAGCCTTGTTTCTGATCTCAGTGGGAAAACATTCAGTCTTTGACTCTTAAGTATATTTTAATTGTAAGTTTTTCATAGATGTTGTTACAGGGTTGTAGAAGTACCCTTCAATTCCAGTTTGTTGAAAGATTGTTTTTCTTTTTAATCATGAATGGGCTTGAGTTTTTTTGAGTGCTTTTTCTGTCATTTAAACAATCATGTGGTTTTTTTCTTTATTAACAAGGTGTATTACATCAATTGGTCTTTGGATCCTAAACTTCCTCCTCCTCCTCCTCTTCTTTCTTCTTTCTTCCTTCTTCTTCCTTCTTCCTTCCTCCTTCCTCCTTCCTTCTTCCTTCTTCTTCTTCCTTCTTCTTCTTCCTTCTTCTTCTTCCTTCTTCTTCTTCCTTCTTCTTCTTCTTCCTTCTTCCTTCTTCCTTCTTCTTCCTTCTTCTTCTTCTTCCTTCTTCTTCTTCTTCCTTCTTCTTCTTCTTCAATTAATCCTTACTTGGTTATGGTGTATACCTTATTTTATGTATTGCCGGATTCATGGTGTTAATATTTTCTGAATTTTTTGCATCAATAGTCATGTTGCTTATTAGTCTGTAGTTAACTTTTCTTGGGATATCTTTGTCTAGCTTTGGTATCAGGGTAACACTAGACTCATAATGAATTTGTCTAATTTGTTGGTATAAAGTTCCCATAATTCTTTTTTTCTTCATGTTTGTAATGATTTCCCACAGCTCTTAACACAAATTTGTTTTTGCATCTTTAGAAACATCAAAAAGAAAATTACAATCTGTAAGGAATTGACATTTGACTCCTTCGAGTGGGGTTAGATCTTGTCATGGACAAGTGTACGAGATGATTAAGTTGTTCTTGCTAATCAGAGAGGAAAGAAGGCTTTGAGCAAAAGTCAACTTAGGAGAAAGGCTGTTTTCTAATCCAAAACTCAAATTTAGGAATTCAAAGGCACTGCAGTAAGAGAAGGAAAAGGTGAATTAAAAGAATTTGGTGATGTCTGATAGTATTTATTGCAAATTGGGGAAGAAAACTTTTCCAATGTTTTGTTTTGATTTTAAGTCCCAAGTTGAGTTGAAGAAGCCTTCTCTATCCTCAACTTGAGTGCCTTTGATAGGGGAATGATGAGCACAACTCTCACTGATGTAATATTTTTCTTTTATGAGCTCTGTGGCAAAACCAAGTTTTATGAAATTTGATTACAGTGTGGTACTAATAGAAAATGGCATTAGAGATTGGTTTCTCCTACTGTAACTGAAATACAAATTAGGAAGGGAAATGATGTTCCTGATTAGTCAAGGCATCCTGGCTAATACACCGTATTACGAGTTTTAGAGTTTGACTGGAACTATGAATAGAACAGACAGGAGAGAACAAAACAAATGGAAGCTCCACGGGGGAAGGATCTTTCTGTTTTGTTTACTGCCCTATTGACAGTGCCTGAGGCAGTGCCTGGCCTATGAAAGAATGAATGGTTTATGGCAAATAATAGACACAGGCCTGATCTAAGGGCTATGCATATAGAGAGGAAATAACAATTTATACATCCTAGAATGGTGGGAGAAGGTACCAGAGGAGGTGATAGGAGCTTTTCACTCTGGGCTCGAGTTGGACAAACATGCAGCGGGGGGAAATATTTAGGCAGATCAAGTATGTGCAAAGGCCCATGTGTCACTATTCCAGGTCCCCCTCCAATGTGCTGCCACAGCATGCTGAGCATTTTCTACACTTACATGTATTGTTGCTATTTTCTTTACTTGTGTAGGGGGATGGCAACCTTGCATGTTCCCACTTAGGCAAAATAGGCAAGGCTTGACCATGACCTGACCTGAATCTTGGGGAAGTGCCCTGTGATTCCTCCTGGAGTAATGGAGATGACTCTGTGAGGAGCTACCACAAGGCAAATTCTTAAGTCTTATGGGAGCTGCCATGAGGCAGTGTTTCATTATTTCCTGTGTTTCAGTTGAGCAAAGGACTTTCCACCTCCTTTCCTGCTTCCTTCCTATTGGAGTACAGCTGCAGGCTTCTGCAAGTTTGTCAAGTTGCGTGTCTGTAGTTTTGAGTTGGCTACTCCTTGGCCAAGCAACCTACCACTCATGCCATCTATTGTCTGGTCCCTCCAGTGTGGCATTATCCTGTGGGAACAGGGATGTGAGGAACTGACACCGTGCAGTTCCTGCTTTGGATGTGTAAGTAATAAAATGTCTGAGTCTATTTGGGCTTGTTTCCTTCTTAATATACACATCCTGGGACATGAGCAAGCCCAGATAGCAGCAGCATTTGTTATTGCTGCTAATGACTGCTTGCCCATTTGACAACTTCTCTGTCCCCACCACTAGACTCTGAGCTCCTCTATATTCCCAGTGCTTCGCAACAGGTTTTGCACAATTGCTTAATAGTTTTTTTTGACAGAGTGAATTGAAAGTGAGTACCTCAGCAATGTTGCAATGTCTGGACCAGAAGGGCGTGGGTAGTGGAAGAGGATGCAATGGCCAGGGCCAGACTGTGGAGGGTCTTTTACACCATGTTACAGTTTAGGTAAGGCAGTACCCTGGTGACTTTTCAGTAAGAGAATAACATGATAGTAATTGGTATTTTAGAACTCTTGTAGTGCTGAGATTGAAGATAGGGAGACCAATTAAGCTGTGAAGTCAGATAAGAAATGATGAGGGTCTAAATTAACAATATAGCAGTGAGATGGAAAATATACTGCAAAGGATACATGGAAAGAGGGAACTATATGCAAAGGGTTTTATTTGGTTTTGGTGGTTTTCCTTTTTTTATTTTGGTTTAAGCAATAGAACTGGTGCTGATGTTATATGAAAGAAAAAAAACTAAGATCAGTACATGTAATTTCATAGATCTTTGTTTTGTCTGTTTTACTTTAAGAAGTGCTTACTATTTAATGGCTTGGCTTTTTTCATAATATTTAAAACTTAATTTTCTGTATAAGTAATTTTGTATCCAGCTTCTTGAACTGTTCTGTTTTAAAATCTGGATTATACATTTTTTGGAGCAGTTGATGTGTTTAATCATTTCATTAACTTGTATCTGATCATATCTGATAGTAGCAAAATCTGCCATTAGACATGACTAGATTACAGGCACCTGTGGACAGGAGGCATATATTATTTATAATTTTATATTCTTGTAACACCTAGCATAGCATTGGCCCATAGGAGATGTTTAATAAATATTTACTGAATGATCAATTCACCTCTTTAATTATGTAAAAGTCTTATCTGAAAATATTAAGATTTTTTTTAATGAATCATGAAGAGAAAAGTAATTTAAGTACAGATGTCATACTTCACAAAGACTTTCATCTTTATTTTTACCTTCTCAAATAACAGTTACAACATACTTAATCTATTCCTAAACATATCATAGGCAATTCAGGTATAACTGAAATAAAAAAAGATCCCTTTCCTTTAGAAGCATGGCATTTAGTTGGAAAGGCAAGACATATCCTGTGTGAAGCCGCTAAATGACAAAGCAGAATGAATATTACAAGCTAAAGGATCTCAAAGAGGAAAAATCATTGTATGATGATGTCTTGGAAATAGATTTTGCGAAAAGGTGGAGTCTTAAAGTATTTTTATTATACTGAGCTTGGTATAAAGTGTGGATTTTACCATTTTATTTTAGAGGAAAGTAGAAAGGCCTTTTAGGTGAGGGAACATCTGAACAAACATGCATAAAAGATAAGGAGGGGGAAAGCGGTAGGGGCCAAATTTTATATTCAAAGAAATGGAATCACCATAGTGAGAACAGTTTGAAAGCTATGCCTTTAAAAACTACCACTAAAAAAATAAATGTGTGTTGTCTTTAATGACACATAGTACATTGACAATCATCATGTAATTTACTGAAGAGCACCCAAGTGGCATCTACCCTTAATATCTCAAAACAACAATGTTCTTTGAGAAAGAATCATTCAAACATGATTTGAAAGCCTCCTAGAAAAAAAATGTTGAGCTCACCCACTGGTCTTCAAGTAAATGAAAGCCAACTCAACAGTTAAAACTAACAAATAGTTTTCCAGTAATGCTAATGTGTTATTACTAATACTGGTACACTTTATCTCATACATAGTCCAGGGATCATAGGTAGGTACCCTAGCCTTGGAAAAGCAGTTTTAGTAAAGACAGCCACCTTTGTTTTGAGGGTCTGTTCAAGCAGGAGTCATGCAAGTTATTTAACTTGCCAGAGCTATTTCCTTACTTTTTAATGAACTATTACTAATATAATCCTCTGTTCCCTAGTTTCTACAAAGCCCAATAACATTTCCCCTCTATTTTATTAACCCCATATAAAATCATTAGATTTTTAAAATTTGTTTGAGGCAGAAATGTGTCATACGTTTATTGCTTCCAATACTGTTGATGTACCTGATGAATAATCCCTGACTGACTGACTGACTAAAAAGCCTACTTTCTTCTTTCTCAGTGGAGGCCACAGTTGCATGCAGTGCCTGTTCTCCTGGACACTGTGTAAAAAATGGTTTGTACTCTGTAGAAAGTGCATAGGCAGCAAATACAGGGGGACTCTTACTAAAATTGTACAGTTATGTAGGGATTCCAATTTTATGTGTGATGTGTTTGTTATTCTTCAAAATTAATACCTATCCTACTTCCAAAAAGTGTGTCAGACTCCTCAATATAATATAGAAAATAATTAAATTTTTTAAAAAAACTCTAAAAACTGCCTAGTGGCAGCAGAGAGCTCGCTGTTACGAGTTAGCTGGAGAATTCAGATACAGATGCCCAAGTTTAATATTCAATCAGGGCTGCAGATTCTGCTTATTTCCTGATCAGTACAAGTAAACCAAAATCTAGGACATTGTAAAATTGGGCTGTGATGCATTTAAATTCCAAGATGGCTGGAGGGTCTGAGCTGCAAGAAGCAGAAATGTTATTGTCAGCCTTTTCCTTTTGATTGTGACCACTCACCCTGGGGAAATTGGAATACTGGCCTGAAGGTGGCACATGCCATGTGGTTTCCACACAAATAGTGTTTGTTGTTGAAAATTCTTGCCCGGCTAGGTTCTGAATTTTCTTATAACTAGATCAGAATTGTAAAAATGTGCTTAGCACTTGTTACGGTGGACTAGATCAGTTATGTCTTATTGTTATTTAAAATACTCCAAAGGAACATATTGAAAAATGCTTAAAGTTGGGTTGGTTGCTCTAGCAACAAAGCCAAACTTCTGAAGATTATCCTCCGTGATTGCAGCTTTGGCAGCAGAGCAGCAAAAAGGAAAGGTAATTAGTCCTGGAACTTTGCTTTTACAACTTGGCTTTAAGTAACTAGACCAGTAACAGATAGCAATACTTATGTGCTTTGAAATAAAGCTTGGAAATCATTTTAACTTTCAGTTGGAATGCAGAACATGTTCTTCATATCATTTCTGTTTATAAGAAGAACAGTTTCAATGATATTCAGCCCAAAGAGAAAAGTAGCCACAAATGCCAGATTCCTGGGTACCAAATGAAATAGACATGAAGCTGGAGTGGATATGAATTTGGACATATCAGATATTTTTGTCTAAAGTAGAATTTATCTTTTTTTTCTGCCTATTAGCAACCTCTTTACATGCCTTTTGAACAAAGACCAACTTAAGGCGATTGAGTCAGACACAGTGGTGATTTTTATTGGCTGCAATCGAAATCTAAATTGTGGGCAATATGAGGAGAGATCTGGCTAGTGAAAACAAATGAAGGAAAAAAAAATCTTTGCCTTAATCTACAAGTTTCATTTAGCTGGACCTTAATGGGAAAACTGGCATGTCTAGGGATTGTTAGAGTTATCCGACTTCGTTCTTTCTCAAAATTGACTTAATGGCATTTAAATAATACACCAACATCTTAATTTGTGGATTTAAGCACCAAGAGGCTGTATTACAATCTGGGCTTCTAAAACTCAGAGTTTAAGGAAGTTTGATTTACACACGGCCAAGAATTTTCAGCATCATGACTCAATGGAAGACATGGATGAGTTGGATGTTCAGGTTCTGAAACTTGTTGGTATTAACACTATCCTCACAGTCCTCTGATTTTTATTGTCTGTTAGTTTGTTTGGTAATACAGGAAGGTAACTTTTTCGGTCATAGCTTTAGTGACGTTTCATTGGGTCCTCAGAAATGTTCTCTTTCGTGGTTCTGAGAACATACTCATAGGTGCAAAGGAAATCATTTGAACTTCAGGAAGGGTTTAAAGATACTGACTTACAGAATCTGAACATCAGCAGGGGAAACTGGACTTTGTAATGTGGAGGCCAGTTCAATAACTAAACTTTTAACCTTGGGAACTTGAAGTAGTATGAAATGGTCTCCAGGTTTTGCTTCTTGGGGCCTGGATTTTCACCACTCTCTGTGCTGTCTTTTTCTTTACCAGGCACAGTTACCCAGTTCTTAATTCATTTCCAGGGTGAACTTTAGTTCAGCTCATCTTAGGGGAGTCACTTTGTGCCCACCAGTGTACAAGACACTGTAGGAGTATAAAACCAAATGACCCCATAAGGAGTTAATAGTATGGCAAAGAGAAAGAAAATCTGTGTAGCTAATTAGAATTCATACAAAACAGCAAACTTAGGAAAGGAGTTGAAATCTAAAGCATGTTTAGAAATGAAGACAATGAAAGGACAGGATGTGGAGAACATCACAGGTGGGCATGAGATCAGACTGGTGGGAGAAAGCAAGGGCAAGATCAAGCACAGTCTTGTTAACAATTGTAGTCTTTATCCCAAAAGCCATCGGGAAGCCTTTGAAGAGTTTTAGATGGGAGATTAACCAGTGAAATTTGCATTTAAAGATAGTATTTTTACTATGCTATAGGGAACACGTTGGGGAAACTAGTTAAGAAGTGACTGCAAAACTCCAGGGTGGGAGAGCTGTCTGTCGGAATGACGGTAGAAGCAGTCAGCAGCAGGACCCCCTGAAAGAATGAAGGTATTCCTAGTCTGAGAGGTGGGATTTTGGAGGCAAAGGAGACTGAGATGTCAAAGACATCTATGGGGATTTTTTCTGTCTCATCCAGCTGAAGGACAGTGATGCCATCTCTGGGATAGGAAACTGCAGGAAGATTGGGATGGATCAGATCTTGGGGGATTTTAGATGTGTTGGGTTGGAGGAGATCTCACGTGGCACCGCTGAATGGAAAAATGAATGTATGTGTCTGAAGCTCCCAGCAAATGGAGTTGTCTTCTGTAACTGAAACGGAAGAATCAGACACAGGTACTGTGAGGTGGCACTAAACAAAGGGCCAATTACTAAACCTTGGAGAAAACTCGCATATTTCATGGTTTTTAGATGAGGATAGGTTTGCTAAGGAGGTTGGGAAAGGGCTGCCATGGAGGAACAAAAGGGACCTAGAGCATTCCAGGACTCAAAGGAGGATAATGCTTCCAGAAGGGAGTGGTGTGTTCGAATCATTGGGAGGAGATCTAGTATGTAGTGTTTTTCAGACTTGAATGTCCATGGAGCCTATTTCCACTGGGTTTTAGGGCAACACAATCCCAATGCCATCCAGCCATCCATTTGCCCACATAAGTTAAATTTGAAATTTTAGAAAGTGATAGGCAGCATTTATCTGAACAAAGGTTACATAATACTTAGTGACTGGGGTGATTGTAGTAGATAATAGAATCTTATATCTGTTAATAATTTCCTTGAGTGTGAGATATACATGACTTGCAGAGGGTATTAACATTGAGTTCTGATTTGAAAGTATTTAAGTAAAAGTATAAACCTGAAAACTTTCATTATTCCTATGTTTGTCAAATGAGTATGAACAGTGGCTTTTTCATTAAGAAATACAGTGGTCCAGTGAAATATTGTAGAGCACAAAGCCATTGCTGTAAAATTAAATATTATAGTCATATTTCAGGTAGATGTAAGGAGTCCCCAGGAGATTTTATGAGGTGCTTTCTTTGACTGCCTCTATTTCTATATGGAATTCACACTTTGTAGTCACAGCAACATAGAAATGTGCTTTGGTGTGGTTTTCCCCATTTCCTTTACCATGTAAAACTTTCATCTTCTCTGCAGAAATGTACATGGAGAGATTGTTGCTCTCCTCTATCCATCTTGCCATATAATTTTTACAGCTGTTCCTCAGTTGTTAATATATTTCTGTGGAATATGTGTAAATAGACATGAGCAAACTGTCTAAAAGTTATTCAGCTAGTCAGTGAACCATGTAATCTGTTGGTTCAGAGACAACAGATAATAGAGTGAGATATTTGCTTTACCATCCACACACTCCAGGCAGCATCTGGACTCCCAAAGTCAATCTGTGTTCTGTTGGGGCATGTCTCCTCACACTATATTATCACATCAGGGATAGGAAATTTGGATAATGACTATCTGATTTACAAAAAGGGAGACTATTTAGTGAATTCAATGTCTGCGAGGTGGGAGTTTTGAACTAGACATTCATTCCATACTTGGTTAATTTGATACGCCGTGTGTTTCATCACTGTTTTCCTCTCTTTTAACAATGTAAGATAGAAATAACCTTGTTAATTAGCATCTATTTTTAGGTTGATGACATGACACAGCTGAGACAGAGTGGGAACATTCTAGGACTACCATAGCATAAGCCCTAAAACTCTTTTGTAAGGGGGGGGGGTGGAGATAAAGGATGGCAGTTGTCAGTGGAAATGAAAGGTACCCTTTGTAGGTAAACTTACAGAATGTACCTATTCTGAGTAGACAAAATTAACCTGTCAGGTAAGAGAGCCATTTGGTAGGCATTCCTCTTTTTTGGCACCTGCAAGTAAAAATTGGATAGTAGCCTGTTACTTGCCCTCCTTGGATGCTTTTACTGGCTCCCTACTATCTCAACAATGACTTTCACTTCCCTCTGCATTAGGCTCCAAGTTTACATTCATATTCCCTGTTCTCCTACCAAATCAAGCTATTCTTATTCCTCTCATTACGTGTGTGTGTGTGTGTGTGTGTGTGTGTGTGTGTGAGAGAGAGAGAGAGAGAGAGAGAGAGAGAGAGAGAGAGAGAGATTGATTGAGAATGAGAAATATTTTCTACCTGCTTTGATAATGCAGTTTCCCCATCATTTCCACCTGTTGCTTTCCTAGCTGTCTCTTCTGGCCACAATACATTCTTCACTATTGGTGGGGCACTTACTGACTTTTGGCTACAAGTGTTCTCCTAGCACTTCCTCTGCACCTTTCATAAGACAATTAACACCTTCTTAACTTACTTTGTGTATATACATATTTTATCTCTCCTTCTAGACTGAAGTCTATTTGTGGAGTTGCTAGCTGGTTAGCTGAATCAATGAAAGGATGGAATAAAGAGAAATTCTCCAAAGGCAGGGAGGCCTGTCCAAGGTCTAAGTCACGGTACTCTTGAACTTCTGGAATAAACTGGAACCTGTCAGTCCTCTGTCTAGAACGACCCCTACATGCAGTAGCCTTAATAAATATGGATAAAGGATTGTTCTTTTTAGTAGATAATTAGTTTTCCTTGTGCAGGAACAGTTAGGTATATGGGCTCAAAAGGTTGGTTGATGGACTGGATTGAATTGGGGCAGAACCTGTCATTTGGGCTGGGCAGGAGTTAGGGGAAGCCTCGTGGGTGGGCTTGAGGATGTGGTGTCTGCTAGAGAGCAGATCCTGTTTGACAATTGCTTTGTATTTCAGTCTATGTTCATCTTTCTCATCTCTGAGTTTCTATTTCAGTTATATCAAGATGACACAATTTAGCACATACGTGGCTTATTTGCAGTAGCTTTACCTTCCTATCAGGCTGGAAGTTACTTGAAAGCAGAGATACTTTACCTCCATTGTTGTTGCCAGGACCTAGCACAGTTCCTGGGACCTATGAACACTCAGAAATCAGTTGTCTTTTTTTTTTTTAATGTTTATTGACTTGAGAAATAGAAAATGAGTAGGGCAGGAGCAAAGAGAGAGAGGGACAGAGGATCTCAAGTAGGCTCCACACTGATAGCAATGAGCCCAACATGGGGCTTGAACACAAGAACGATAAGATCTTGACTTAAGCTGAAATCAAATGTTCAACCAAACACCCAAGAGTCCTGAAATCAGTTAGTTTAATAATTGATATATCAATCCTGTGGTTGGTGGATCATTTGTATTCAGCTAAAGAATTGTTTATTGAGCATGGGCTATGATCAAGGCACTGTGCTACATGGCTCAGCAGATATAAAGGACAGCTAAGTTGCAGAGTCTAACCGGAAGAGTAGCTATAACATAGTAGCTGTAGTTGACAGAACAGTCTGATGTTTACCCTTTGAAAGGTACAGTGAGGGCCCATGAGCCCACGGTCTTCTCTATCAAATTTGGAAACAGGGATTTTAATTAAATTCCAGGTCCTGAATTCTCTCAAGTGGGTGTTGTCCATGAAACCTCAGTAAACTGACAGCCACGTAGAGGTTAAATGCTGCTAAATATGTGCTTGAATGTGAGCATGGTCAGGGAAGTGAGGTGACGCCCAACTATGACCCTGTTGGAAGAAAGATGAAGCATTTATTGGTAGTGCAGCCACATACATATTTTGTGCTCCAATTTCTTTTCCTAGGAGTTTCTTTCTGATTGTCAAAGGAGTATGTGTTCACGCTATAAAATTTGGAAACTAGATAAAAGTCCAAAGAAGAAAATTAAAGTCTTAAGTTATTTTACTCTTCATAAATAGCCATTGTTAACATTTTTTTATATAATCTAGTTCTTTTCCTATACATGTCTCTTTATATATATTATAAATTAGGGCCATACTGGTATCTAGATTCTGATAATCTCCTTCATTTACCAATTTCTTGTATGAACTTGTCTTCATATCATTAAATATTCTACAGCATGATTTTAAATTCATTCACCATATGAATCTATCATGATTAATTTAACCAATACCTTACTCTTGGACCTTTAATTTATTTCCTTTAAAAATTGTTTCCCAAATATAATTAATTATTAGAAGAGATATATATGCTTAATATTTTCTATTCCCATAATGTTGATACTGGGAGAGGAGAGGTGTGGCAAGAACGAAGATTATAAAGGTAAAGAGGCCCACATTTAGAAGCTGAACTTTTCCCAACCATGGTCAGGAGCCATTCAAGGATTTTTAAGCAGTGGATTATCAAAATTAAATTTGAATTTGAAAACAAGGCAGTTTTCAAAAACAGTCTGATTGCCTGTAGGCATCATGTGAAGGTTGTATTTTGGTTGGCTAATAAGCACCTCAGATAAAATGAGGCAAAACTCTGAGGGCCTCTAGCCAACTGGCAATATAATAGACTGAAAGTGACCCAAAGTGGCTTTTTGTTTTTGTTTTGTTTTGTATGTCTGTCTGCAGTTGAATCTTCTCCGTGCATAGTCTGGCTATCCTGGGACTTAGCAACTGGGAGCTGTCATTCTCTTAACCACAAACAGGACAGTTTTTCAGGTCCATAGAAGCAGCAAAACTTGTTGCTAATTTTATGGAGAGAGTAACATCTGAAGGAAGAATATGTCACCTCAAAACACACTAGTTCCCAAGGAAATATTTCACTGACCCAAATGAATGTGACTAAATGTTTGGCTTGAGGAACAGTTAGGGGCTCAGCCTTTTATGTCACTGTAGCAAACAGTGTTGGCTGCCTACCCAAAATGCATCCACTTTCCACACACACTGGCTGAAGTGGCCCTTGGCTATAGTTCTAGTTGGGTTAATCTTGACTGGTCCAGGACAGTCTTGAGAAATCCATTCCCCAGCAGGTGATTTATTTAGGGTTACCTGTGAATAAGAAAGGAAATCTGCTGCAACCTTCTGGATATTGGTGCATGAAGATGTGACACCTGCAAACACATGGCCTTGCGGACATGTTAAGGATCGCAGAGTGGAAGGAGAAACCTGAATCCTTGATAACAAAATTGAGCCTGTGAATTAACCAACCTTGGAGCCTCTTTACTTCAGGACATAGTTGTGATGTTTGGGCATCCTTCAGTAGAGCTGTTAGGAATAGGAAACATCACCCTATATGATACCATCACCATATATGTTTATAAATCTTGTTAAAGCTTGGCAGCCCACAGGAGTGACAGGACATGCTTGTCCAATGCATCTAGTACTTGCAGCATTGTGGTGGCAATGATTAATCTAACATATGTATACCAATCATTGGTGCACAATGCCTTCATTGCATTTGGTTCTTAAAGTAACCTTTTGAGGTGGAGTGTTAATGTATTACTAAGTATTAAGGTCCCAGAACAGGTACTAATCTCATGCTTCTATTGGGGACTTTGAGGCGGAGAGTGTGCTGTTGATTGAAAATCTGACAGATCTCCTGAGAGTCCAGGAAAAGTTTGATTGGAACTAATGGTTGAATCCTCATATCAAGCAATGGGAAATGACGAGGAAAGGCCATATTCAGTTTCTCAAGGTGGGTCTTGAGTGGGTAAGGCAACAACCCTGACTCAGGACAACGAAATGCCAAAGCTCTGTTTTGGGACACTGACTATTTTTCTGTGGGGTGGAATACTTTGGACACAATATGTGTAGTAGTATTTCATTGTTCTCCTTCCAGCTCATTGGTCTTTACTCCAAATTTGAGAGAAGTAGAGATAAGAAACTGAGCTTGTTTGGTAACAAAAAAGAAAACAAAAACCCCCCCACAAACCCAATAAAACATACTGTGCTTATTTTGGGGGATCCTGATAAACAAGTTGCAACATGGGTAGAAAGGGAGTTGTTGGCTATTTCAGGGAGAATGATGAGGGCTGTTGAATAGATACTGGGCAATATTGGCTAAAGAATTGGATGACATCATAACCACTGAATCCAACAAACATTTATTGAACAGTGGTGAGCAAAACCAATAAACTTATTGGGTTGCATATGACAGGTACATACATTCTGGTAGTGAAGATATAATGAAGTAAAAGAAATAGAAAATATGTAATAACCAATTGCAATAATTACTGTCAAGGAAAGAAGAATATGACATGTGAGAGAAGAATGGGGTGAGGAGGCTTCCTGATATGAGGTGGTCAGCCTCTGTGAAAAGGTTACACTCACAACCAGAAGGATAGGAAAGGGCCAGCTATTCAAAGGGACAGAGTGATGGTGGCAGGGGTGCAGATGCAGAGAGCAGGTGCAACAGTCTTGAGGCAGGAAATAGCTGGTGTGTTTCAGGAACTGATTTTCTAGGCCACATTGTTTTACCACATCATGCCAGAAGAATTTATTGGACTTCTCTACTGTATCGAGTATTGTCCCAGGACTTGTATGAGATAGAATTACATGTATGTAGGTACACGCTGGAATGTTATGGAATACTCGATGGGGGAAGTGTGTAAGATGGAAGTTGAAATACAAAAATTGAAGGAGAAAAGGTGAGAATCAGCATGGAAAGATAAGGAATGGAACTGAGCATTTGTGGGGCAGTAGGGTATGTTTCTGAGAGGGAGAGTAGTAGATAATCTTGAATTAATTCTTCCTAATTGAGGGTTAATAAGCACCCATCTGAGAGTCACAGGACCCCACAACTTCATCCACTCCCTTTTAAACCTTACTACTCCTGTCCAAACAGTCGCTTAACTTAATTAGATCAGCCCAGTGATTCCTAAAGAGCAAATAAACTCAATATCCTGTCACAGAGACTCACTTTCAAAGCACACGACTACAAATTTCCAGTGGCAAATGCCCCTGACCTCCATGTTTCCGTAACTTCTAGGCTGTCTGTATTTTCATTGTGTGTGTTATCACGCTGCAGGCCTATTACAATGTTTTACGCTGTCTGAGCCTCACACTGACGCATGGTGTTTTCAAACGCTTTGCTGACATAGGTCACTCCCTCTCATGGCTCCACGGAGGTGGGGAGGGGCAGGTAGCATTGTGTCTGTGGAATGAATGAGGAAACAGAAGGGCAGAGAGGTTAAGTGTCTTGTATAAATCGCACAAGGGTCAGAGGCTGTGTGTGAATAGGACTCAGCCTCCAAACTTTGAGTTCAGGGCTCTGCCCACTAAGCCCCCTTTCCCCTGCTGGCAGCTCTGAACATTAGGAAGAAGAGGAGTGCCTCAGTGTTCTCAAAGGAGAAATTAAAAAGTGAGATGGTGTATGAAAAAGACTCTTTTCACTTTGGGTCCAAGTTGTGGAATAGTTCAAGTTTTTATTTATTTAGTTTAGAGCATCCTATGTCTGGAAGTGCTCAAGTTGTGGTCCGTTACAGGCAGTGTGTGTAGGTAGAACTTGGGAAAGACACCCTGTCTTCCTGGTCATCCTCTCCCAGAGAGCAGGTCCCATCCCCTTCGGGTGCATCGCAGTGCTCAGTGCCTCAACAGGCACATCACCTGCCATGTTACCCTGCTCTTTTTTTGCCGCTTCCAGATCAGTGTCGTTGATGAGATGCCACGGCTTTATGAGGACCAAAAACTACAGAAAATGCCCAGTTTGGTATTTCAGCCCTGTCTGGGCATGTGCTGTTGTTGACTTTGTCTTTGCATGTGGAATCAGAAGCCACGTACACCGGTCCTGCTTACTGTCTGCTCCTTCTCTTCCACCCCAGCACCCAAAGCCCGGTGACACTTGTATTCACAAAACCTTTTCCAGCAACTTGGTCTTGGAATCAAGTCCTAAGTCCAACTTTCCTTGAAATAATAACTTTCCCCACAAGTTATAAGAGTCTGAAAAGTAGTTAAGAATGAAAAGTGTGTCGCTTCAGCCTGAGCTGTTATCCTTCGGTTTTGCCTCTCTACAGTTGGACTTTTTGTTTTATCTTGACCCTGCGTTTTCTTAAAATTTTGACCCTATGGGGGAGTTCTAATGAAATGGCGAATTGGTTTCTGCCCCACTAGAGAGAGACAATTGAATATAAGTTGTATTAAATTCAGAGAAACCAAGACCTATCCTGTGTGGGGTTTTCAAGATAAATCTGCCTCTGCCCTATACATTTTTAATGACAATGTGGTTTCAAACTCGGTGTAATTTGATCCTAAATCAAAGCTGACTCACGGAGAAAAAATACTGTTTGATTCTATTTAGTCCACATTTCCCTCCCCACTTTAGGGTGTCTGCCTGCGCGATTGGGGGTGGGGTTGTGTATAATGCCGTCTGAATACATTCTTATGAGTATTAGAAGTATGGAAACACAGAGCCCTCCGTGACCCGCAGAGCCCTCTGTTGATCACTGGTGTTTGTTGTAGGAGGAAGGCAAACATAAGCATAGAAGTGTTATTGAACAGAAACCCCTTCAAAAATGTCTCTGGGCTTTTGTTCTCGGGGTTGCATAGCAGTAGGGGGCCCCCCTCCTCAGAAAGCATACTTATGCAAGTATTAAGAACTGGCTGAGATAAGAAGTAAAGCTTAAGAGACCTTCATCATTAGCTGCTAGTGGTAGAGATTAGTGATCCTACTACAGGATTACAGACGGAAAGAGTGCCAGTGTTGGTTAATTGTTCATTAATGCTTGTAAAATAAGCCAGCTGGAGGAAAACTGACCATTGTCTGCACTCTCAGAGTGAAACTAAATTGGATCTGCTCATCAATGGCAGTATTGATGTCCTGGGTATGGGGGAGGGGGGAAATATACATGTAAACTTCTTTCCTATGACTCTCTCGGTTTTAAATATTTAATTAAAAACTGTTATCCTAATAAGCAATGATTAAGTTGTCAATGCATCTCTCCGTTTGTGGCTGACCTTTATCTGCGCTGAGGACACCTTCCTTCACATGCATTTGCTCTGTTAGCTTTGCTCTGAAACAAACCGAAGCTGATTTCGTAAAATGGCTTGTAGACACAAAGAAGTCTTAGGATTTCTGGTTATAGTTTTGAGATCCAGTAGACATGCTACTTAAAAGTCCTGGGGAACTCTAGGTCTTTCCGTTCTCCCTGCCTCTCTTTATATTCCCTTCCATGTCCTGTGGTGGTGGGGCTCTCCTGCCCTGCTCTCACTCCCAGACACGGCAAGGTCACATGCTATCTGAGTCCAGAAAAGAGCCAAGTACACTTGGCTTCTTTTTGCCTTCTTCTAGAACACGTAGTTGTGAGTTTAGAGACTACGGTTAGCTGTTTCTCAGTCCAAAACCAGGAAAATTTTAAATCCATTTCCTCCATTCCTTTTAAGTCAAGGTTGGAGTTCGTTTATTCATATGAGAGTATTTACTGAGTTTCTCCCCTGTGTAGCGGTGATGAGCAAGTTGACACAGCTCCTGCCCTGAATGTGCAGGGTCCATCTAGTGGGGACAGACAGTATCTTACAAGATAAAAATGGAGGATGAGTGTGATGAAGGGGACGCAATGGATACAAGTGGGAGGATATCATGGAAGAAGGTTTGGGGAGGAGACACGGCTTCTCCAAAAGAGGAGCTGAGGGTGCAGTGAGAGAAGGTACAGGTAGGTGCTAGAGCTTGTGTGAAGACAGGATGTGCTGAGGATCTCACTGTGTCACAGGCACTACACAAAGGACAGGGGACTCCCTCAGAATTGGGGAAACAGGTTGAGGTAGACTTTCATAATGATTCCCTTTTTTATTAATTGGAAAATCATGATGTAGAAATGGTAAGTGACCCATTACGATTAGGCCATTTCAGGATAGACCGAACATGGCAAGTTGAGGCTTGGCCTCAGATATATGTCAGGGCTTACCAGGCAAGATGGTTTGTTCTGTGGCAGCCTGGCGATTGCTACTGTTGGTTATTCCAGCTGGAAGTGTATATGAAGCTTAAGGAGATGGTTGATTTGGTATCTAGGATTCCTTGCTACCTTGTAGCTATTCTCTTGACTTGCACTATGGTGCCCACTAAGTCCTGGTTTTTGCTTGCCTTGCTTCTGACCTGAAAAGCCTGATGCATTCAGCTGCCATGGGTTTAGAAGCAAGACAGCAAACAAAAATCCAAGCAGGTATTCACATAGAAACAGGGACCAGTTCTTACCATGGTCTCTTTCCATGTTGTACTGTGTTTGTTGATTGATATAAAAACATTTCAGGGGGCTCTTGGCTGGCTCAGTCAGTTGAGCCTCTGACTTTGACTCAGGTCATGATCTCATGGTCCAAGTTTGAGCCCCGCATTGGACTTTGTGCTGACAGCTCAGAGCCTGGAGCCTACATCAGATTATGTGTCTCCTTCTATCTCTGTACTTCTCTCCCACTTCTGCACGTGTTCTCTGTCTCAAAAATAAATAAACTTAAAAAAATGACAATAATGGAATAAAATCCAGAATCTTAATTTCACGTTGGCCTGTTTTGAGTCATTTGAACTATAGCTTGTAGTTGAACTTTCCATTGGTAGTTGTGAATGGCAGCATGAGTTCCAGAGGCCCAGAACAGTAAGAAATGGTGCCCATGCCACTACAGGTGGTTGCTTGGAGTAAAATGTACTATTTAGAAGGATTCTGTTATAGTTTAATAATATTATTCAGAAAACGTCTCCCTCTCTCTTGGCATTAGGGGCTGCAAGATGAAAAAGAGAGTTTATAATTCAGACTAAAGAGGACTGATAGGAGGAAAAAGAGCAAGAGCCTACCAGGTGTGAGTGGAAACCACCAGGCTGAAGTGGCTCTAATTTGGAGGAAGAGGCTTGGTGGTGATAGGCCTTGCAGGGGTTGTGCAGGCCTTGGAAATAGAGGTCTGGGGAGAAAGGTAATCGGTCCTGACCCAGCTCTCATTGCCAGTGATGGTGTGTTGCATAAGCATCCAACAGATGGAAAGTGGCACTGTGTATTGTTAGAATCAGTTTTAGCAAGTTATAGGGATGATCTTAACTCCCTACACCTTGCATCTTAAAAACAGTTTTTAAAAAAGCTTTTCCTCACCTCTTTATAGCAGTGACGAGCAAAATTCAGCTTGTGACCAGCTAAATATATCAAATTCCCTATTGCATTGTCTAAGTCTTATTTTTATATCTTCATAACACTGATGAACAGGACTGAGGAGTACACTTAGTATCTGCATTAGTTCTTTGTGCACATTCATCTCCTGCAGCAGAGAGCATAGGCCCAGGAATGAAGGGAGTAGTTTCAGAGGTAAATCTGTGGATTCACTTGGTCTTTGCCAAGGTGTGTTCATTAAACCATTTTCTCAAGAGACCCTTTCAAGCACGAAGCATTTTCAGGATGCACACACACAAAAGAGAGAGTCTGTAGTCTGAAAGGTAGGATTTCCACATTATAAACAAACTACTCATGAGTCCATTAAGGTCCAGTGGGCAGATGAAATGCTTTAAAATATTTCCTTGTGGGCCCTTCTGATGGTTTATTAAGGACTTTGTATCCTACTCTGTTTGGGGAATTAATATGAAGGGGAAGAAATACCTTCATTTTTCACAGATTCATTCCACTTGACCATGTGGAGAAATTGAATAGTACAGTTGAAGTTTATGAAGCTCTGACACAGAGGCAAGACTTCTTTCTTTCAATAATCTATACAGTCATAAAGGGGATCTCTAGACTACAAATCTGTTCACAGCATTTCTTTAAAAATAGCTTGTTGACCTTCCATCATAAGTAGGAAAAGTTCAAAGCAGCTTATTAGATGAATTGAAACCATCTGGACATGGCTTTATCTTTTTCTACCATTGCTGTCACCTTTGATGGCATTTTGGGTGGAATCTATTAATTTATGTCACTTTTGAGTATTAGAAGTCATCTTTTTTGGTATGTATTCCCCTCCAGTATACATCCAAATTTCTGTTTCCTATTTAATTTGAAGCATCTTCCATTTGTTTAGCTAAGGTCTAGAACTGATGGGGGAAAGTGGGGGATCCTCACCATTTATTTTTGTGAATCCAAATTCTCTTTTCCCATTTGGAGCCTTCAAAGTACAGGTAGAGGGGAAGGGAGAGAGAAAAGAGGTACCATTCACAGCTATCTGGGAATTTTCATTATTTCAATGTTAATGTCCTCTACTGGGGCACATTTATGTCTTCCTTGGGAGACCTTGTGTGGTCCTCTGTGGTGTGCTGCTCCCTGATTCAGGAGATGTTTATGGACCTCAGTTCCTGCCTTCCCAAGGTGGCTCCCCTGTCCCTGCCTCCTGTGATCCCCATTTCCTAGAAGAGTTGGACTAGACTCAGACTAGAGTTGACTAGAATCAGACATCTGTGTGGCCCATGAGAAATCTTAGGTATCCTAGCTTCACCAAATGGGAGCATTTGGTAGCCGCCTGTCTCGGGTTGCTTGCCTTGCCTTCACTGGCAGCTCTAGCCAGCTTCAAGTGGGCACCAGCCTCTCTCTTCATCATGTGGACCCCTGGCCCTGGCCTCTGGATACATGCCTAAGGCTTGCCCAAGAACATTTTTGAGTTCTGCTGTGACAGAAGCATGGGGAGGCCTACTAGTTCCTATCTGACTTGAATTTGAGAATAAAATCTCTTCTTCTGCAGGTACTTCCAGGTCTTAGAAGTGTTTTTTGGGGGTCTCCTTCCCTTGGCTTGAGGTTGGTATTGGTGGGAAGAGAAAAGATCACGGCACTCCCAACTGATCATAATCCTTCCCTCAGATCTTCTCTATAAACATCTAGCTCTTATATATGGCACTGATAGAGATAAAGTTTGGTTAACTTTGAATAAGTGTTACATCAAAGTATCTAGGACTACACTTTAAAAATATGATATGTTTATTACCCATTGTTCTTAGCTAAAAGTCAAAGGCAATAGGAAAAGTTCCATTCCACTTTGAATCTAGTGGCATTTAAAGTCTTTAATAATCAGGGGCACCCTGGTGGCTTAGTCAGTTAATTATCTGACTCTTGGTCTCTGTTCAGGTCATGATCTCATGGTTCATGAGTTCGAGCCCCACGTCAGTCTCTGCGCTGTGGGTGCAGATTCTCTTTTGGGGTTCTCTTTGTCCTTCCCACCCCTTGTGCTTGCTCTTTCTCTCAAATAAAAATAAGCTTTAAAATTTTTTTAAAAAACAGTCCTTAATAGTCTTACCCAAACTCTGTTTTCTTATATCGCTCAGCACACCTCTCCTGCCTCTTTTCAAAGTCGGCTCTAGTGTGATTTAACTGTAACTCCCCTTTTACCTTTCTCCTCTCTTTCCAAATGCAAGTGCTCTTTTTGTTTCCTTATTCGTGATTTTGCCCCATCTTTGCTTGTTGAAGTTTTATTCATCCTTGAAGGCCTTGCTCAAATGTCACATTCTCTATGAAGTCTTTGGATATCTGCTTAATCTTATTAAATCTTATCTATCCCAATACTTGCTTAGCACATTTTGTTTCCATTGCTGTAATGATACTGTTACATTCATCTTTGTATTAGATTTATTTGTGTCTGTCTAGCCTACTAGCTTGTAAATTTTACTCCATTTATTCCTTTTTCATTCATAACTGTCATTCATCTTCCAGTCACCAGAGAATGTATTAGATGATTGGGATAAAAAGATGAGTAAGGCACCATCATTGACCTCAAGAAAGTTATCCTAGGAGGGCAGACAGAACACAGACATGAGAAACTTTAAATGTCAATTTGGTGAAAATATCCACGAGGGGTTGATTAAATAATAGGAAAAAAATATCTCCTTTGAAGGGGCCCATAGTTTAACTTAAGGCAACAGTTGACACTTAGAAAATATTAATTCATTCCACAAAGATTAATTTCACATCTCCTGTGTGTCAGGCACAGGGGTGAACAATGAGAAAGTAGAGAATAAGAAAAATCCATGTTCTCACACAGTCTAAATACCAGCAAAGAAAAGAGGTAACAACAATTATGAGCAAGTCTGATGAAATGTGGAATGTAGGATTTAATATAAGGGGTCAGGAAGATACTTGAAAATGGTGTTGAATTTGCATTTATTGAAATCATATTAGGAGTTTATTTAGGATGTATTTGTTGATGGCATTTATTGAGATCTCATGAAGACAAGAAAATAGTTGTAGGGCTAGAAAATGAGTTTAAATCAAGGCAATTAGGTAACATAAATGTAATTGTCTCCTAACTCATCAACTTGCCCCGTTGTCTTCAGATGGTCTTGGAGACTGGAGTGAATCAAGAAGGGTTATATAAACATGCCCATAAAGCTTTGAAGTCTCCTTTTTCTAGTTCAGGAAAGTGAATATGTTGTTTAGAACAGCTATCATTTAGTCTCTATGCTGAGCAATCTCATCTGAGCCAACACATTTTTAAATCTATACATAGAATGACTTGTCTATATGCACTTGGTAAACAAAAAGAAAGTATTCTTATAGTCCTCATGGTGACATGCAGAATTTGGCCAATAATGGACCCACAGTAAATATGTTAACTTTGATTCATTTTTGATTCAGATATCCCTCCAGGGCTATAAAATTGGAAACCTATCTTTTCTACTGACAAGGTGCTGTCACAGAAAGTGCTGGAATAGTCTCAAGAATGATTTGACAGAAAATGCTAATTTTAGGTAATAAAGAAATAAAAACCTTGGGTACACCAAAGTAAACACCCTTAGGTGCTTATTTTAATTTTCACAACCAACTTACAGACAAGAAAAGGCATGTATATGTCTGCATACCTGTATATGTACTTGGGTCTATGAAGCCTGCATTAGTAACATGCAGAACACTTCTTTATAGAAAATATGGGTGTTTTTAGTGAGTGCACTTGATAGTATGCCAGATGCATAAACACATAGCAAAATAAATGTTTCTGGATATCTCGTCATGACTGGTAAAGGTGAGGAGATTGTACTAAGAATAAAATTATTTTCTATGGGCTCTCAGAACACTTGAATAATGCCTGGGCTCTAGTGATAGGAAACATGCACTATAAAAATGTGTCCTTTACAGAAAGCGAAATACTTTGAGAGTAACCTGTCTTTCATATATCCATAGTCAAACCCACGTCTGTTTCGGAAATAATCTTGATGAACAACAGCTAAAGAAATGTTAGAGGAGCTCAAATGGTCTCTCAAGAAGAGTCTGTCTCTGACTTTCAGCATGTATATGAAACTGTTAGAATGACTTTGGTTAATAATGCAGTGTTTCTCAAAGTATCTTCTGAGGAACACTAAGTCTGTGGGATATTAATAGGTGATATGTCCCTCCGCCACGCATAAGGATTTCGTCAAACAATGATTTTGGAAATGTTGAGTTTAAACAGACTTGACTTCTTAGCGCTATTTAATGTGCTTTGTGAACTTCCAAGTGTTCAGATAGTATGAAAGTATTTCCTAAATGTACGGGAACAAGGAAGGGGCCCTGTGGCTGTATCAGCACTGGTGTTCTGAAAAGCAAATTTTTTGGAAAGACTAATGTAGTTGCTTTTATCCAGGATAACTGCTAGTTCTTCTGAATTCACTCGAGTTGGAGGCTTAAATCAAGGAAGTACTAGCCAATGGAGGGAATGCCAGACACCTGTTGCTGCAAGCAGTTGTTGTCATGTTGTCAGAGCTGTCACTGAGGCACCTCCAGTTCACTGTGCTAAGTACTGGAGATTAAACTAAATAAGACCCTTTCCTTTGTATGTAATGAGATTATGGTCTGGTTTGGGGAAAGGTACAAAAATCAGTCATTTGAATATAATGATGTCCTTGCCAGGACTGAGGCATGCACAAAGTAATGCCAGCCCACAGAAGGGATGCTTGACTCAGCCTAAGCATTCAGGGAAGGCTTTCTGGAGGAGGTGATGCCCTAACTGACTCTTAAAGAGGAGGAGTTTACCATGTGTGTGGTGGGGAGAGGCAGTTTCCAAGGAGAACACCATGACCATAAGCATAAGTAAAGGAACTGGGGGAAGTACGGTATTTCATTTTTGATATTACAGAGAGAAGAATATAAGAAGGTATCTCTTTAGAAGAAGAGACTGTAACGGCTGGGAGAGGGGAGGGCTGGCAAAGTGCTTTGATACAGCACACTCACTTTGTTTAACCAAACAGATAACTCTGGGGCTATGACCAATGTCAACCTGGGGGGTGATCTTTAGATGGAGGAGAGATTTTTTTTAATCGCATCAAAGCAAAAACACATCTAAAAGGGCCTCAACTAACCAAATTTGGGTCTGTGACAAAAGAGAAAAAGAACAGTTGTGGTCTTCTGAGCAAAGAGGGGCTTCTGAGAGGAAGATCACGCCTTTCTCTCCACCTCATTATACTGTAGCTGGCGGACTGAGAGGAGAAGCGCTTCTCTGTGTAGCAGCTCATTAGCAAAAGAAGAACTCTGACATTAGTTAAAATGTTGATAGATGTGACAGGTGGTGTGAAGGCAAGATGGTGTTGTCAAATTGGAGTGGGAGCCCTCCAGCCTCGTGCCTTGCTTTATATAACCGGTTTATACAGCATATATTAAACTGCTAAAAAGAGAGTCTTTGTTGAGTAAAACATACTGAGAAAGTACAGATGACTATTTTGTGGACTGAACCGAGTTAGCATCTTCTATGTAAAAAATTTCCTTATGCTTAGTGATTATAAATATCCACATTTATTACTTTATCTTAGGCCTTTTTAGTTATGGGTAGCTGAACTGAGCTATCCTCATTCTGTCTTATCTCCAAATGCTTTATCTGATCTCTTTCTTTGGTCTAAAAATGCACCCAGCAGCTAGATGGGTGATGGGCATTAAGAAGGGCATTTTTTTTTTTTTTGTGATAAGTGCTGGGTCTTATATGTAAGTGGTGAATCTCTGGGTTCTACACCTAAAACAAATACTGCACTGTATGTTAACTAACTTGACTTTATTTATTTATTTATTTATTTATTTATTTATTTATAGACCACATGAGATCATGACCTGAGCTGAAACCAAGTGTCAGACATGTAACTGACTGAGTCACCTAGGTGCCTCATTAACTAACTTGAATTTAAATAAATAAATTCAAAAACAAAAACAAAGAAGAAAACAAGAAAGGAAATCTTTCTCCAATCTAAGAACTCTTTTGAGTTCCTGTGCAATCTTCTTTCTTTGGTCAATACAGTCCTGGCTAACAAAAGTTGTTATTCACTGCTCATCACTTTCAAGCCATCCTCTCGTTCTTTAAACATTTACCATCTAATATTTGTTTCTGGCACTGGAAGGAAGCAACTCTGTGACTTCTTGGCAAGTAAATCTGATAGCCACTTAGTTAGTTAGCTTCTTCAGTGTTTATCCTCCGTAATGTCTACATGTATGCAATGACGCTGATACCACGTATTCTTGAAGCCCTCTCCTTCTTTGTCTTTAGTGATACGAGCCCACGTGGTTTTCTTTCTAAGGCCTGGGGTGGGGTCCCAGGTCTGCCACTTACCGTGTTCCTGGGGCACCTTATTTCACTTTTTTGAGCCTCTGTTTCCTCACCTCTAAAAGGAGGGACAGATAATACCTGATACAGTTGACTTAAAGTTTAAAAGTAGGTGACCTATGCGTGTGTTATCTCCAGCATGGTAGTTAGGTTCTCACCAGATATGAGTCCCCCCCTGCCCCCATCATTCTGAACCATCTGTCTAACTCCTCCTCATCTTCTTTCTGCTGTTTAATGTCATTATTCTTCAGGGTCAATTCCTGGCCTGCTTTCTGTTCCTTGGAAATCTCACCACTATTTATTACTCTTAAGTATTATTTTATGATTGACTGCCCCCCTCCATGTATATACCCTTCCCTCCTTGCTACCCACGGCACACCTGCATGTGGATATCCCACTGGTACCTCACAGTTAGCATGTCCAAGTGAACTCCCATCCTTTCACCGAAACTTGCCTTTCTCCCTAACCACCAGGGTAAAAATCTTAATATTGTCTTGAATTGTTTCCCGTCCTTTGTTTTTCCAACCAGTAGCTAAATCCCATAGATTTCAGCTCTACCACATGCCTCAAACCTTCTAGCTTCTCTCGAGCTCATCTGTCCTTATCCTGTCAGAGAGCTTCATTATCATTGCCATTGCAGTAGGCACTTAGCTAGTCTCCGTGCTTTCACTATTTTCTCTACTCCAGTGGACACACATAGAAACAAATTGTGTTAGTATGTATGACTGGTCTTGCCATCCATCCCTCTGTGCAGAAACCATTCCTTGTTCCTTGCCTACAGAGTCCACATTCTTTATTTAATGACTTTCTTGATGTAAGCCCAAATTAAATTTCCAGTCTTATTTCCCACTTCCTATATTGCTCTTAAATGGAACCATGTATTTTCCCTGCATGCTTTCTCCTTTGGGGCTGACTCTTTGGTCTGTGCTGCACTTCTTTCTCCATCTATGTATATCTAAATATTGTCTGTGCAAAAGCTTAGATAGACCTTCTACTTGAGAGAATCACAAAAGTCAACACTGGCTTTGCTGGTCTCCACAACTAGATGCATCTTTTCTTCCTCTAAACACCCATAGTAGTTTGTCTACTTTGTGGCATTTCATGTGTCATTCATAGAGAATCCGTGAAAGAATTTGTATGTATTAAGTTGTTGGACTAGAAGTTGAGCTGTTAGGGATTTAGTTGCTACCTATGTACACATTAGACCAGGATTTGGCAAATTAATTTGGCCCACCTTGTTTTTATATAACCATGAACTAAAAATGGGTGTTATATTTAAAAATAATTTGGAGGGGTATGCCTGGATGGCTCAGTCAGTTGAGTGTCCAGCTCTTGATTTTGACTCAAATCATGATCTCACAGTTGTTGGGATCGAGCCCCAAGTTGGGCTCCATGCTAACAATGGAGAGCCTGCTTGGGATTCTCTCTCTCCCTCTCTCTTTCTCTCTGCCCCTGCTCTGCCAATGCAGAACAATTTTTTCTTAAAGAGAAAAAATTGGTAAGGGGCACCTGAGTGGCTCAGTCAGTTGAACATCTGACTCTTGATTTTGGCTCAGATTGTGATCTCATGGTCATGGGATCGAGCCCCAAGTCAGGCTCTAAGCTGATAGCCCCTCTCTCTGCCCTTCCCCAATTTATGCACACACATGCATGCACACTCTCACAAAATAAACATTAAGAATTTTTAATTGTAAACTACACACAACATAAAATTGGCCATCCTAACCATTTTTACATGTACACTTTTGTAACATTAAGAATATTCACACTGCTGTGCACACAATCTCCAGGATTCTTGTTATCTAGCAAAACTGAAACTCCATCCAATTTCTCCTTCTTACCAGGCCCTTGCTACTGCCATTCTGCTTTCTGTCTCTATGAATAAGGTACTTAGGTACCTTATATAAGTGAAATCATATAGCATTTATTTTCCTATGGTCAGTTTATTTCATGGCACGGTTTACTCAGTGTTCATCCATGTTATCAAAAGTGGCAGGATTTAATTTCCTCAAAACTGAATAATAATCCATTTTATGCATATATGAATTTAGTTTATCCAGTCCATCAGTGGATACTTGGTTTACTTCTAGCTTTTGCCTATTAAAAATAATACTGCTCTGAATATATGAATATATATACCACATATGAACATAAGATTATAGAACCTATATTAGCTCTATGACTTATTTTGGACTCTGCAAAGCATCATTTTCTTTTAAAAAAGACTCACCCAAAATACTCTTCAGGAAGATAGGATAAAAACCAAAGGATTTGAAAAATATATACATTTACTGATTTTGAGGGGGGGGCCATTAGTGACCAGGGAAGGGACAGCAAGAGAGGAAGAGAGGGAATCCCAAGCAGGGTCTATGCTGTCAGTGGAGAGCCTGATGCAGAGCTTGAACTTAGGAACTGTGAGAACTTAGGAATTTAGGAACCTGAGCAGAAATCAAGAGTCAGATGCTTAACTGACTGAGCTCCCTAGGTCCCCCAAAACCAAAGGATTCTTGATGTATCAAGGCAAATGCAATATGTTGAGGTCAGGGTTTCTTCCATTTTTCGCACACCCCACTCATCATAGCATCTCATAGAGGTACATGCATAAGATAGATACTTACTATGAGCGTGTTAAATGGAATCCTCTTTTTCAAACTAAACTTTTTGTGTGTCTTGTTTTTAAAAATTTAAACTACCAAAGTTTCCACTCTAGTAGTTGAAGGATGTTGCTGAGCATGCAGTGACTTGAATCCTGAACAGCACCCTCCCATACATTGGCTGCAGAGACGTGACAAGTCTTGTGTGCTTTGCAGAAGGTGTCCTTGGTCTCATCACCCTGTCAGTGTAAGGGCCGCTTTTCCGTCAGGAAACTTCAGAGTTTTCTCTAACATTTAACATCGGAGCAGGAATCACAGTACCTTTAACCCCATGTTGTACACTTTACTCAGTGATGTATTTAATTTAATATCAACATGCTTGAGAGTCTGGAAGTTCTTTTTAAAGAATCCCAAAACTCTAGAAGAATAGGGAAAAAAACTTGGCCAAAGTAAAATAATCAATTGCAAGTTGGTGAACCTTTAAAGAGTATTAATTCAATTGGATAAACTGCAGTTAAATAACTTTTATCAAGCAAACTGGGTTAGGTGGTTAAAAGCAAGAAAAAAATTCTAAAACATACAGTGGGTAGTAGTTTATGTGTCAAGAAAAACTGAGAGAATTTTTGAAGCTCTGATGTCTAGCAGATAGCACTTAAATCATTTTTCTCCAAACTTCAGTCATAATACTTCAAAGAGGTATAGCCATAATACAAATTTTTAGACTAAGAAGTGGTGTTTGAAGTTATTTTATAGGATTTTGCTGTAAGGGCTCCAATTGATTTGTAGTAAGATAAAAGAAGAAAACTTTATTTTCGAAGCTTTGTCGGAAAAAGCTTACCTTCCATTGGTCGTTCTGCCAATATGCCTGCAGGGCATGATGATGTAGACGCTGATATTATATGCCTGTATGAACTGAGCCGGGCTGATACCTCCTGCTGTTTGTGTTATGGTTAAAATCTGTCACAAAACTGGTAGTGATTTATTAAATGTTTAATGAAGTAAGACAAAAACTTCAATATCTACAAACAGAAAAGTAGAACATCACATTAAAATATAATAATACATATTACATTTCTATTTTTCTTCCCAATTTCCACTTGCTAGAAATGATAAGGACACATTTGGAAATCCAGACAGCATAAAAGAAATATGGAGAAGCACCTACTCAAGTGAACAAAGGAGATGCTTTAGTTTTATGTTTTGCTTCCTTTTTCTTCTCCATAAGAAAGAAAAAAAACTGTTCCAGAAAAACAGAGAATATGCAAACTTTGCTTACCAATAGCTTCTCTTAGAGTTCCTATTAATAATAATCAAAATTCTTCACTATCTACATAGAACTAGATGATAAATTTGAAGTATGGAATTAAGTGTGCTGCATCTCCTTTATGGAATTCCATTTAAATACTGCCCTAATGAACTTTCTCCAGTTCATAAATATTAAATACTAAGTCCATAAACAATCATAGACATGTCTGAAATTTATCTGTATAAAATAGCTTCTATTTTTCCCCACCACAGAATTGAAGATAACATTTTAATAGAAACAAGGATGTTTTCTATTGTGCATGAAGCTGCCTGTATGTCTCAAGGTGATGTCCAGTGTATGTGGTGTGCACGCGCATGCACGTGTGTATGCGTGGGGGCAGTTGCTACTTAATTATATTAGTGCATTTATTACTCTCTTCTCATTATATATTTTACTCCCCTTTCTCCCTCTCTTTTTCCCTCCCTCTCCCCTAAACTATTTAATGACTTTGCATCAAGTGATTCCTTAGGTTTATTGATTCTGATTTACTTAATCCTTGCAATGGAGATTTATAGACTAAATGAAGATAGAATTTTGAAAATGCAGAAATATTGATTTTGTTATAAGCATAAAATTCCAATATGACCACATGAACATCTTGTTTGCATTAAAATTTCCAAAAGGTCTTGCCACTTATGTTATCAGGTATAGCCTGGCTTACTAGAGGGTCATTGCTCCATGGATTTGGATGGTATGAACTCCAAGGATACATCCTGCAATAAAATAATTAAGTGATTAATTTGAGCAAGGTATGACCTAACGGTTGGTTGATTGGCTGAATTTTTCACCTTTTAACTATCCTACCCCATATTTAATACAGAATAGTGACGTGGTAATAGTTTTAGCTTCTAAAATTTTGTTTCATTCATTCACTCATTCATTCATATTCATTCATAAAACATTAACTGGTTACCTACTCTTGATGTCCTATAGAAAAAGAGCTATGAGAAAAATTTATGTTCCCTGCCTTCATGAAATAGTTAAGAAAACCTCAAAAAACAAAACAATAGAAAGTTGCAGTAAGTTCAGTGAAGAAAACAAGTGCTTTCATTATAAAAACTTGGAATTCCTTCAGATCAGTTATTATAAGGGTGGACAATTTAACAAGGGAATCATCACACAATTATATTTGACTGAATAACTCACGTAGTTTTTATAAATCTGATTTTCTTTTCAGTTATCTTGTTACATCAAATAAAATGGAGCAATCTGACCAATTCATCATCTATTGATCTAAAATTACTTGTCTGGTTTACATTTTTTTAAAGCAATATGACTGTTTATTTGCTAGTATTTCTTAGTCTTTTTAATTTTCATGGTGTCAAATGATTTGATTCTAACTAAAATTATTGTTACTACAATTAGGACTGTAATTATTTGCCATTTAAAAAAAGAACCCTAAAGGGCAACTGGGTGGCTCAGTTAGTTACATGTCCGACTTTGGCTCAGGTCATGATCTCGCAGTCTAGGAGTTCAAGCCTCGCATCCGCTGTGTGCTGACAGCTCAGAGCTGGGAGCGTGCTTTGAATTCTGTGTCTCCCTCTCTCTCTGTCCCTCCCCTGCTTGCTCTAAAAACATGGGGGAAAAATGATCCTTGGAAATCACTTTAAAAGTAATAATGAATTAGCTTTTTTCTCTTGACTTCTCCCCTGAAGACCAAACTCCTTACTATCTATGGGCCATTTGAATTTAATTTGGTATATTTAGATACATATAAACTTCACATTTGGAAATGTGATCATCACATTGGGTTGTCGTGCTAAAGCCTTAATTAGCATTATCAACCTAGGAACAGAGTAGAGTAGGCCAGCCCTCAATAGGAACAGCATGTTTGTAGGTCTCATTTCTAGCATTGACTTTGCTACAAGTCTGTAATACCATAAGGAAGTAAATGTACTCAGCTTAACAAATACTCAACAAGAGTTTATTTGGTATCGGCCATTCAAATCTTTACAAAAATGGACCTGTCCCTAAGAATATTACCATTTATTTATGAGGAAAACCAATTTCATTAATAATACATGATGGAATAAGACCAGAGTCCTAAAGACGTGTCAACTAGGAATTATCATTGTTCAAATGATACATAAATTGTAGAGAGGTGGGTAAGTCATAAAAAGCTCTACATAGGAACTGGCTTGCAAGATGAGTCTTGAAAGTCAGTAAAATTTTAGTAAGCAAAGACGGGATAATCGAAAGTTTCCAGGGAGAGAGCTCACCATGAGCAAAGGCATGAAGCCAGGAGAGTGTATTGTCGGCTTCAGGGACTCGGAACTGTACACACTGCAGAACACGACATTGTTAACCTCTCTTCTTTCCTAGTACCCCAGCATTCCCTTCTCCTCTTTGTGTGATCAGATTTAAAAACTGCTTTTTGGATTTTTCTCTGAGTCTCATTGTTCTGCATGAATGCAAACCAGTACAGGATCAACTTTGATAAACTACGCCCCACCCAGGTGCTGGATAAATATTTGTCCAGTAAAGGTATAAAAGAATGAATTTCTGTTTCTCACTCTTTCCTACCCTGCCTTCCATTGTCTTCTCTTTGGCCCTGAGAAATCAGCTCAAAGGTCTTCAATGGGCACCTGGGTGGCTCAGTCAGTTAAGCGTCTGGCTTTGGCTCAGGTCATGACCTCATGGTTGGTGGGTTCGAGCCCCATGTCGGGCTCTGTGCTGACAGCTAGCTCAGAGCCTGGAGCCTGCTTTGGATTCTGTGTCTCCCTCTCTCTCTGACCCTCCTGCTTGTGCTGTCTTTGTCTTTCAAAAATAAATTTTAAAAAAAAAGGGTCTTCGAAAACAGGAAAGTGATTCAGAAAAGTCCTTTTTAAAGCACACCGCTTAGCTCAGAGTCCAATAGAAGGCACCTAAGTTGTGGCAGCTGCCGGTTATGCTAAAGAAGATTTGTCCCCTCCTCCCCTCACCTTGTTCCTGAGGAGCATCTCAGCAAAGCTGAGAAAGTTTACAGTTCATCACATCTCTTCCCTTTGTCACAGCCTGTGGCTGCCAGGGAGATAGTTAAGGGTGCAGCAGCCGGAGCAAGCTAGCCAAGGAGGAAAACAAAGGCAATTGTCTTGGGAGAGTTCTAATCCACTCGTTTAAGGAAAAAAGACACCTCTTGCTTCATGGGGTTGCAGGGTTATTCGCACCTGGAATCTCCTTCATCAGCTTGGTTTCATGTTCTCCGGATGTCTAATAGGACGCTTGTGCTCTGTGGTAACATGGCACATGTGTATGTCTGGATAGGCCAAGGATTCTTTACAAAAAGATTTTTTTTTTTTTTTTGGTAATATGCTCTACAGTGTTTCTCAAACTTGAAAATAATTTCCATTAGCTCTTAAGTTTTCCCTCACAAATGATTTTCACCAGAGGAAATCCAGTTGCAAAAGAGACTGGGTTTGGGAATGACAGACCTTGGTGATGATTCTCCCTAAGCCTTGGCATCGCGCCAAGGTTCTGGTCCTGCCAGCATGTCACAGTGCTGCCAGGGAGGCATTTGCTGTTGGCCCTCATGGCTGTGGGGTTCCCACCAGGCACCACTGAGAACACTTTATTCCTCCAGCAACTTTGCTGACAACACCAGGGATTGGAGTGGACATACTGCCGGTTCCCCCACACCGAGTGCCCTACCGAAACAATTGTAGCTAAAGACGCCCCTTCACAGGTTGGCACACATTAGTGGTATCTGCAGGTACTTTTATGCCTTGTTAGGAGGTGGAATTCTAGAAAGGCATCACACTGCTTTTAAATACCTTCTGTACTTCACAGATTCACCATAATAATCACCCAAATTGACAGACAGTAAAATTTCAACTTTAATTTGCTTAGCAGTCATGGAAGATAACACAGTGTGAACGGTTCCCCTGAATAAACTATAATTGTTTTGCTCTTCCCATGTATTACCCTTCACAAAAAGGAAGGAAATCTATAACACGACAGCCTGTTGAGCCTGCTAAATGAGAAAAATGAAGCTTAATTAAAAGATCTATCTTTGTAATAAGGGGAGTTCTATTTGTGTGTGTGTGCATGTGTGTGTATTCTTTCCTCTTTATGAAAGGTTCTGAGATAAATATTTCAATGATAATTCTATAATTATTTGTAAGCACGACATGGCATGTGGGGCTTCAGTACATAACCTCTATCGCTGTATTTCATTTTGTCTCTGTCAATAGGAAATGTAGCAGAAAATGGTTGACCAGGCTCTTTTGGAAATCCAGAGCTACATCATTAGAATCAGAAACATCCATTGCTTAGATAAGAATGCAAATATATGCACCAGTGTTCTTCTTGCTTAGTCCACAGGACATCTAGTGGTAAACTGTGCAGTAGCAACAGCTCACAGAGGCCCCTGCCAGCATTATCCATCGCCAATACCTTTCCTAAGGGACACCAGTCTTTTCTTTATTGCCCTTGTGAGGAAATGGAAGACTGGCCGTCTGCAGTTTTGGATGGAAAACAAGTACAAACTCATCACTCAGATCCAAACAGTCACAGGACAGCTGTGCAATTGGGGTAGAATGAGGACTTAGAAACCAATATCTTCTACAGATTTTCTACAATTATCATTCAAGTGACATATTTTAAATTTTCATAGTGCTGTATGCTTCTCCTGGACAACTTTTCTTTCTGGACATTGTGATGGGCTTCATAAACAATCTCATTTTGAATGTTTTCAGCATTTTGTTTTCAAAACTTTATATTCCTGGTTGGGCAGGATTAAAAAAATAATTTAAAATAAGAAATATATTTTTCTGTTGTTAGTACCAGTTATTTAGCTTTTGCTCTCAACTATCTAGGAATATTGCCTCACTATTTTTTCCAGTATAAACTTTCAGTATTTTATATATAGATTAAAATGGGAACTCTGAGAAATGGCTAATATGTTATAACCAACAATATTCAATGGGCAGGGCATTTTCCTCTGGATACATTGCAACAATCTGGTTTCCCAGATAGATTTTGGAAATCAATATGATCACATTCCTTTAATAGCTTTTAAAACAAATATATAAAATAATTATAGACACAAACGCCTATGATGTGGCTATTAGTAGGTTAATTAGGTAATAATGAACGAGATGCTGCAGGTTAGCATGGAGTTAGCACAATAGGATTTGTTTCAGCATGAAATGAAGTTGAGTGTTAAAAATTTAATCTTTACGTGCTAATATGCATGGGTATACCTTGTTAATTATTGCCAAAAGAGTCTTTCTCCTTCTGAACACTAACAAATGGGTAATTCAGAAATAGATTGTTTTGTCCACGCAGATTGGTTTGACAGAGTCTCAAGACATGTGAAAATTATGTAGCATGTTAGTATGAATACTTCCCATAGGTAGCAGGTCAGTTGTAAGCATTGTAGCATGGGGCACTGATGTCTTAAATAAACTAAGGAGAGGTTATTTTCAGTTGTTAAACTTACTTTAAAGCAAAAAGCATTCATATCTCCTATACATGTAAAAGTAGAGACGTTCGCTATGTATTAAAAAATACACCTATTACTATTGTTGCCCTCTCAATCTCTTTGTAATCACCATTGAAGGAAGGGCTCATCTGCTATTGTGATCAGTAGTTCTCATGGAGCTAGTGATGTGGTTTTTTAGAAATAGTGCTGCACAGATGAAATATTAAAATAGGTGTGCAACTTGTTGTGATGAGCATGGGTGTTGTATGTAAGTGATGAATCACTGAAGTCTACTCTTGAAACCAATATTGCACTATATGTTAACTAAAACTTAAATATAAAAAAGTGCAAATATGGTTCCTGAAGGAGCATCTAAATATGACATTTTTGTGTCATCCATACCTATAAGACACAAATTATAGTAAAAATGAGTTTTTACTCTTTATTAGTGACTGCCTCTTTATTAGTGACTTTAATTTGAAATTAATAGTCAAATATGGGACACTTGGGTGCCTCAGTTCAGTGTCCAACTTCGGCTCAGGCATAATCTTGTGATCTGTAAGTTTGAGCCTGCATCGGGCTCTGTGCTGACAGTTCAGAGTCTGGGGCTTGCTTTGAATTCTGTGTCTCCCTCTCCCTCCCCTGCTCATGGTTGGTTGGTCTGTCTGTCTGTCTGTCTGTCTCTCTCTCTCTCAAAAATAAACAAACATTAAAAAAATGAATAGCCAAATGTGAAACAAGTTGGTTCATTGGAGATTAAATGATTGTGTAATCATTTATTTTGTGAAAATAAGAAACAATACCATTATTTTCTGTTTTTAAAAAAATTTTTAATGTTCTTTAATTGAAGTATAGTTGACATACAACTTTGTATTAATTTTATTTATTTTTTAATGTTTTTTTTTGAGAGACAGACAGACAGACAGAATGTGAGTGGGGAAAGGGAAAAGAGAGAGGGAGATCCAGAACTCAAAGCAGGCTCCAGGCTCTGCACTATCAGCACAGAGCCTGATGCAGGGTTCGATCTCATGAACCATGAGATCATGACATGAGCTGAAGTTGGAGGCTTAACTGACTGAGCCACCCAAGTGCCCTCAACATCGTATTAATTTTAGGTGCACAACATAGTGATTTGGTAAGTGTATGTATAGTGAAATGATCACAATAAGTTTAGTTAATCTCCATCACCACACATAGTTTTGGAGTTTTGTGATGGGAGCTTTTGAGATATATTCTCTTAGCACTTTCAGATACACAGTATTGTTAACTGTGGTCACCATGCTATGTATTACCATTACATCCCCGGGGCTTATTTAACTTACAACCACAAGTTGTCATCTGTTGACTACTGTCGCCCATTTTGCCCCGGTTGCCCCTGACAACTGCTAATCTGTTCTCTGTATCTGACGAGTTTTCTTTTAATTCCATATATAAGTGATAGCACATATATATAGGATTTGTCTTTCTCTTGTCTGAATTAGTTCCCTCAGCATAATACCCTCAAGTTCTATCCAAGTTGTTATAAATGGCAGGATTTCCTTCTTTTTATGATTGAATAATGTTCTTTCTTTGTCCATTTTCTTATTTCACTCCTCTTTCAATGAACATTTAGGTTGTTTCCATGTCTTGACTATTACAAATAGTACTGTAGTCAACATGGGGATGCAGATATCTATTGGAGTTAATGATTTTGTTTACTTTGGATAAATATTCAGAAGGGGGTAGCTGGATCATAGGGTAGTTTTATTTTGACGTGTTTAAAAAATTTTTTTATTAATGTTTATTTTTGAGAGAGAGAGAGAGAGAGAGAGAGAGAGGGAGAGCGCCAGCCAGCCAGCCAGCCAGGGACGGGCAGAGAGAGAGGGAGACACTGAATCCGAAGCTGACTCCAGGCTCTGAGCTGCCAGCATAGAGTCTGATGTGGGGCTTGAACTCACGAACCATGAGATCATGACCTGAGCCGAAGTTGGATGTTTAACTGCCTGAACCACCCAGGTGCACCTATTTTGATGTTTTTAAGAAATCTCTCTGACAGTACATGTATGTTGGCTGCACCAAATTACATTCCCAACAGTGCATGAAGTTTTCCTTTTGTCCACATCCTTGCTGACTCTTGTGATGGTCTTTATTCCTTGTTTTATTTTTTTTTCTGATGGCTCATATTGGTGTAAAAAAAATGCAAGTGATTTTTGCATATTGATTTTGTATCCTGCAACTTTACTGAATGTATTTATTAGTTCTAACAGTTTTTTGGTGTAGTTCTAAGGATTTTCTATATATAATATCATGTCATATGCAGACAGAGACAGTTACACTTCTTGTGCTCTGATTTGGATGGCTTTAATTTTTCTTTCCTTGCCTAATTGATCTGGCTAGGACATCCAAGACTATGTTGAAGAAAAGTGACAAGAGTGGACATTCTTGTCTTGTTCACAAAGTCATTTTTTATGAAACAGTGTTAAAGTGTTTTGTAGCAGAAAGGTGTCTAAGAACTTACACTGTCTAGTGTATTTTATATCCGGTAACAGTGAGATATGTAAATATGATGTTATGGTACAAGGAAGCCCCACAAATAGTACTTCTTGACTCAGTTCAGAACCAGCTAAAAGACAGGCACAGAGATCAGGCAAATTGAGATAAAAATTTTACTTTTTTCTAAAATAAACTGATAGAGTTTTATTGAGAAGAGGTTTTGGCACAGCAGGTTTTCTAATATTTTACCCTGACTTAATCAAGCTTGCTTAACCTGGTCACAGAGGTCCTACCCCCCCCCCCCCCCCCCCCCCCCCCCCCCCCCCCCCCCCCCCCCCCCCGCCCCACACACCTCTGGCTAGGGTAGCAGAGACTGTCTGGCTAAGTTTACTTCCTGGGCAACAGAGAAGATGAGAATGCATTCTTCTTGCAGCCAGGCAGAATTGAAGAACAGAAGGGGGAGAGCTGGGGGGCGCCTGGGTGTTTCAGTCAGTTAAGTATCTGACTTTGGCTCAGGTCATGATCTTGCAGTTTGTGGGTTTGAGCCCGGGGTTGGGCTCTGTGCTGACAGCTCAGAGCCTGGAGCCTGTTTCAGATTCTGTGTCCCTCTCTCTCTGCCCCTTCCTTGCTCGTGCTCTCGCTCACTTGCTCTCTCTCTCTCTCTCTCTCCCTCTCTCCCCCCTCTCTCTCTCTCAAAAATAAACATTAAAAAATAATTCAAATAAATAAGAAAGAAGGGGAGGGTTGAACTCGGCTGCACCTGCTCAGTACTTCTTGGTAATTTATACCAGTCAGTCTTCTTCCAGGGTGGCTTTCATGGACTGAACTGTGTCTCCTCTCTGCTCCAATTCACATGTTGAAGCCCTAACTAACCCCCATTGTGACTGTATTTGGAGATAGGACCTTTCAGGAGATAATTAAGGTTAAACAAGGTCAATCCAATAGGACTTGTTTCCTTATAAGAAGCGAGACACCAGGGATGCCGATCATGTGACAAAAGGTCATGTGAGATCACAGTGAAAAGCCAGCTTTCTGAAAGCCACGGAAAGAGACCTCAGGAGAAACCAGCCCTCTTGACATCTTGCTCACGCACTACCAGCTTCCAGAACTATGAGAAAATACATTGCTGCTGTCCAAGCCATTCCACCTGTTGTCGGTGTTGAAACGTTGTTGCGGCAGCCCTAGATGGCTAATACCGTGGTCAAGAGTGTTACTCTACTGAAAGTGCCTTCACATGAAATGCCAGGAGTAGGAAATAAGAATCACTCTAACATGAGCTGTTAGTTCACGTATTCATCCTGTCTCCTGAACTAGATGATGAAGGTCTCCGGTTCAAAGACCGTGTATTCTACTTCTTTGTCTTGGTAAAGTAATTAGCACATAGATATTCAATAAATACTTATAAATTAATAATGCTATTGCATTCATAGACTTCTTTTGCCTTTTAAGATTTGTTATTTTCCCCTTTGCCCTAAATCCTATGTATTACATTAACTGTGACCATCTTTCTTAGCAGTACAAGAGAGGTAAATCTCCAGCTAGAAAGCTCTGCTGCTTTGTGAGGAGGTTACTTATGTGTGTATTTCTATGGCTTTGATGTATACAAGTTTGAGCTAAAGAGTTGCAAAGGAAAAGTTAATCTCATTGCAGTGGTTACAAAAATACAGTTGTTTGGGATGTTCAATCTGTAACAAGAGCCTATATATAGTTTTAAATACTTTTTAGCTTGTAATATTTATAGATAAAAATTTACAAAGATAGTACAGATGATTGCCACATTGCCCTCACCCAGATTCCTCTAATGTCAACCTCTATAGCCATAGTGCAATTGTAGACATAAAGTTAACAATGAGCGAGTCTGGTTAATGAATCTACAGACTGTGTTACAATTTTTCCAGTTTCCCACTAGTGTCCTTCTGGACAATTCCAGATTGCACTAAGTTGACCCTCCTTTATTTATCTCCCCTTCCTTCCTTGCTCCCTCCCTCCCTCTGTCCCATCCTTCCAGTCATGGATATAGATACAGATTCTTGGATATTTCTTTTATTCTATTGCCTGTAATTCAGTACTATCATTTATTTTGTTGCAAGAGCCCATTTCAAAAGCATCAAATGGTTTTAAATATACACATTTTATAAGTCAAAGTCACTCTTCTAGAACCAATTAATGTCACACATAGACTGGAAATGATGAGGCTGGTATGTTCTAAACTAAGTGTATTACTGTTTAAGAAAATTAAAATTGTACAAGGCAGTCTAGGCCCTCACAGAGTTAGCATAATAACTGGGGAGACAGAAAGACATTCCAAAAGATTCAGTGATGTTACATTTTATTTAATGGCTTAAGAAAACAATAGAAGACAGTAAGAAATAGTGTTGGATTGCCAAACGAGGTAGTAAATATTAAAGCTCAATATGAAAGGCCTTTCCTGCATAGGCCTCTTTCATGCTACTCTGACTCACAAGAAATTGTAAAGCAAATACCATATTTTCTGGAAAAAATATATGCATATATATGTGTGTATGTGTGTTTCTATGCATATGAGTACACACACATACACCTCCCTATACCTTCTCCTCCCTCACCATTTTCCTCATAGGTGAATGTTGAATGTTTACTTACACATGAAAATACAACCAAGTCAATTAACTTGATGTATAAAATCTCATAATCATACCTGAGCTACCTTTCAGCCCTATTTTTTTTTCTTCCTTAAAATCAACAACCTCATCTTGTTCTAGGCACATGGAACTTAATTTTTCCAGGCTTAATACACTTCTGTGTCTCTGTACATGTTTTTCCCACAGTCTGGAATGCCTTTCAATAAGTCCTTGGAAAACTTATTCTAAAATCCGTCTCAAAAATCACCACCTATCAGAAAGAGTTGTCAACTCTCTGATGCACACTTGTTTTCTGACCCAGTGCTCCCCAGGTTCTTCATTCACATCCCTGTTGTAGACCTCACGGTGCAGTTGGAGTTTTCCTGTCTGTGCCAGTCTGTCTTCTCCAGTGCGCCGAGGCCTCAGTGAGGAAGTCGCTCTGTCTTCTGCAGTCTTAGGCCTCGACAGCTAGCTGCCTGGTAAATGCCTGTTGAATGGAAAAAATTAATGCACACTTGAATAATGAAACATTCTGCAGACCTACTAAGTTTCTGTCTAAGACTGTATTTCAGCACACTTCCATGAATGGTCAGTATCGTCCGTTACCTTATTGGTGCGAGGTGTCTTGGGCCTTTGTCTAGGCCATCTAGTCATGTCATTCAGGTTTATTCCTGCTTATGAATGTTAGTTCTGGAAATGGCTGAACTGAATATCCAGTTAGCCTCCACTTCTCACTTAAAAGAATTGGCATAGCACACAGGCTCTCAGCATATTGAGAATGTCAGAAATGCATCACTTCTGCTCTCAAGCTGTTCTGGGTTGTATCAAATCTGTGGTGTACCTAATACTGAAACCTCAGAGTATGGGAAGAAGTCAGTCCATAAATAAGTACACCTTATTTTGTAAAACACTTGTATCCTGAAAATGTCTACCATAAATGTAACTTAAGTTCTATTTAACATAGGTTGTGTAACTGCAGATTTAAGTGCTTTTAGAATCAACTCTAAGGCGTGTTATTTTGCCAACTGAAAATTCGTTACTAATTCAAATATTCCTTAATGTATCTGAGTTTTATATATGAGACTTAATATTCCTGGTTTTCTTAAAATCAGCTTGCCTGAGTTGAAAATGTTGATATATTTCTAGAAGCAAAAATCATGATATAGAAGAATTCTCATGACAACAGTCAATGAAATTTGTAAAACATTGGGATAATTGGCAACTTAAATTTCAAACTGCTTCACTGGAGACCATTTAGGATCTAAGACTCATCCTTAAAATCCAGAACCTACATGATCTGCCCATAGGAAAATATTTTGTTCGTGATTAATTGATTAATTTTTCTTTAAAATTAATGACTGCTTCATTCCTTGGTCTCCATGAAGAAATAAAAATGTAACATGTAAGATATTAAACAGTTTTTGGGGTGCCTGGGTGGGTCAGTCTAAGTTAAGTGTCCAACTTCAGCTCAGGTCATGATCTCATAGTTCGTGAGTTTGAGCCCCATGTTGGGCTCTGTGCTGACAGATGACAGGCCTGGAGCCGGCTTTGGATTCTGGGTCTCCCCCTCTCCCTGCCTCTCCCCAGCTCATGCTCTATCTCAGTCTCTCAGTAATAAATAAATGTTAAAAAAAATAGCTCTAGCACCTCAAGTATATATAATAATTTAATAAACTTATGTGAAAATAAATTATTTTCCAGTAATTGCCCAGCACTTGCTTTAAGGACATGTATTCTTTTGTTGTTATATGTATGGTCCTGTTGAAGTTATGTCCCTCCAGTTTTTCAAATAACCTGTGTTTGGTTATATTGTTTTATAGCTGAGGCTTTTAGCAGATGATCATGCTTAATACATTCATTCAAGTTAATTTGTAAAGCTTCCTTGCAGTTTACGGACCTAACCAGGCTCTGAGAAAAAAAAAATCAAACTATCCTCTTCAAATATTATACACAGGTCTGTTTCCTCAACCGGAAAGATCTGACAGTCTCTCTCTAGTATCTTCCCTTTGTGCACTTGCTCTTTTGAATCTAATGAATACCAATAGTGAGCTCACACAAGGGAGAAAATCTGTTTAATACACCTCGTCATAGAGGAATAGATCTGTTTAGGGACTAGATGCTATATTCTGTGCCTGATATTTGAATGGAAGTTGAATTTTTTTATCAGACATTCAAAAAAATTGTACTTTCTTAAAGATATAGGATATTCATCGAAGCTCTGTTTAGTCCTCTCTGAGATTCCTGGACAGTGTCCATGAGGTCTGTGGTCTCCACTTGTCTATTTGCATCTCATGTCATGTGGTGACACTGTTTGCAGAAGGGTAAGTGGAATATGAGAATGTGTCTCTGAGTAAGTAAACCAAATACAGACCACTTGCGAATTTTCATCATCTGGTACTCTCTGCATCTCTTCTTTCCTGAAGACGTGACTAGTTAACTAGTTTCCACAGTAACTTAGAATCAGGTATGAATGAAATGAATGCTCCACTCAAGAGTAATAAAATGGGGTGGCTCAGTCCACTAAGCATTGGACATTGGCTCAGGTCAGGATCTTGTAATTTGTGAGTTTGAGCTTGTCACTGGGCTGTCTGGTGTCAGCACAGAGCCTGCTTATGATCCTCTGTCTTTCCCTGCCCCTCCCTCACATGCGCTCTCACTCTCTCTCTCTCTCTATCTCAAAAAGAAACATTAAAAAAAGAATTGTAAGAATTATAAAGAGAGATCTCAGGTATGTATATATAATCCCATAGATTTTATATTTGTGTATGTATGTGTATGTGTTTATACATATATACACATGCATTATATGTTAAGATAGAAAAGGTGTATGTATAGGCCATATTTATATATACATATATATACACACATATACCTTCATGAGTATAAATATGCATACACAAATACATAAGTATGTGTTTCTTGTGTGGGGGTAGTGGTGGTGGCGATGAAGTGTGTGTGTATGTGAGGCCAACTAGTCTGGGATTGTGGAAAGGGCATAGGGCATGACAGCAAAAGATCTGTATTCCATTTAACTTCTGCCATTTATAAACCAAATCACCCTGGGTAAGTGATTTCAAGTTCTGGGCCCATTTAATGATATTAAAAAACTAATATTAATAGATCTGTCCCAGCTACTTTCTCTGACAGAATTAAAAGAATCAAATGGGATTTTACATGTGAAAGAGTTCTGTAAAGTGTAAAGCTCTTATATCAGTGTAAGTTAATGTTCATTGATTTTTTTTAAAGCCATTACTATGTGCCACACTAAAAAAAAAAATGTAGAAGATACAGCCTTCACAGACCCTCCTTCAGGCAACTTAGTCTAAACGGCAGTGGATTAGAACCCAGAAACTTAAATGCAGTATAATAGGGCTAATATTAAACTCATATTGATTCAAGCTGTTTTGGAAATACATCTCAGCATGTGGGGGGAAGGCAGACCCACCGAAGAAGGTTTCTTGAAGGAAATGCTTTGTGGGCTCAGCCTTAAAGAGGGAACAGAGTTAGAAAGATATGGCAGGATAGGGGGGAAAAAGGCATTTGAAAGAGAGAAACTGGATGATTACAGATAAGAAAGCTACAAACTAGATGGGAAATCAAAAGCGTTTTATTGTTGGACAGTAAAGAAGTAAGGTGAGTCAGGAAGGGGGGAGAATGTAAGCGAAGAGTGGCAAAGTGTGACCTTATCCTAGAGGACAATGTAAACTAATGAAGAGTTGTAAGCAGGCCAGTTGTGTGGACAGATTTCCCATCCAGGGCTCTGTGTGATAGATTTGAGGGGGATAAAACTGAAGGAAGAGGACCTACTAAGAGGCTGTTGCTATAGGCTATGCAAAGGTTTCTAGGCATTGACACCACTGATATTTGGGGACACAAAATTCTGTGCCGTGTGTGTGTTTGTGAGGGGTTCTAATGCATTGTAGTGTGTTTGTAGTACCTAATACTCACTAGATGTTACAAATACCCACTCCCTTTGCCCATGTTTGACCGTAAAAATGTCTTCAAAGCGCTTCCAAGTGTCCCCCGGGAGGCACAGTTGCCTTGGAGAACCACTGCTCTGGGCAAAAGTTGTGAAGCCGTTTGGTAACTGGTAATAGGACTAGGGAATAGGTGACGGTCTCTAGAAGAATTCAAGAGGTAATACTGACCGCTCTCAGTGATTGACTTGTTGGGGAGGAATGAAAGGAGAAGAGTCAAGAATGACTCAGAATTTTTGGTTTTGTTGCCTGAGTGGATGGTTACATCTCCAGCCATGATCTATGATAAGAGAGGGTGGGCATCCAAGCGAACATGACCTCTCTGAATATTTGGGCAACAAGGATGTCACTGGGGTCCTTCCTTATATTCCACATTAATAGATTTGATAAGTATATTTATATTTGATAAATACTAAAATTGACGAACCTTATATATTAACTGTGGTAAAAGTGAGGGAAAATTACAGGGATATGGGGAGAGGGAGAGAGAATGGATAGCCCTGTTTAATAGATAAGTTAATCTTAGGATCATAGAAGGCTGTGAAGTTGCCTGATCCTAGAAAAGAAGAGAAAGATACTTGCCTAAGTCTTCCCACTTATGCGGAAAACCATTGTAGTTCTAACTGGACCTCTTTCCTTGAACAGAGAGTTATGCTGAAGCAGAAAATCAGTAAGCTGGGAATAGCCCTGCCGATACCTTTGGTTGCTCTAGGGAAAGAGTTTTCAGTGACAAAGTTGGGGGAAAACAATGAAATTGCAGTGAGCTGAGTATAAATTCAAGATATGGTAACTCTAACCTAGATTTTTGTTTTGTTGTGTTTTTTTATGGGTTTTGTTGGCAAGAGGGAAAAGGGGGGGAGGATGGTTTATGGTAACTGAAGTCTTGAGGCTGAGAGGAGTATGTTTTTCTCAAAAGGTTAGAGATTTGAGCTGGTTAGGATGCATGGTGGGATAAAACAAGGAAGCACAAGAATTGTGAGAATAAGATGGATCAAAAGAACAAATGAATTTATTCTAGAGTAAGAGGAGATGCCATATCTTCTGGAACTGGAAGGGAGGAAGAAGGGAAGAAGCATCTGTGGTTTTGTTTAAATTTGTAGTTAGGCTTTCTGGAAGCTGAGGCACACCATGGATGATGGCTTACTTTGTGGGCGGCAGAGGGACTCTGATTATGAGTTGAGTGAAATCAGTGTGAGTCACAAAGAGAATAAGTGTGGAAGAGCAAAGGAAGAGCTGGCCAAGAATAAATAAAGAGGCAGGGGAGATGTGTGGTTTGAGAACATGAATTTGTGGTTGTGTGGTTTCTCTTCAAGTAACAAACTGACGCCTGGGTATGGAAGCAGAGAAAGTGAATTAGAACCGTGAAATGAATTGGGCTTTGCTAAGTAGTTAAGGGGGAAATACTGAAGTGTAAGGAGAATTAAAGGTGTTGATGAGACGGTTGTTCAGATGATCAGTCCTGAGGTTCGGGCTAGGGAAGGAAGGAAGAGAGTTCAGTTCCATATTGACTAGCTGTTGGAAACTGGCCCAGTTGCCAAAGATCTTATTTGTAAAAAGCTTCTAACATGATGGCTAACATGTCATGGATGGTCCCCAAATGCCAGTTTCTTCTCTTTTCCCTTCTTAGGAGAAGTAGAGAAAGTAAAGCAGACAATGCCATCAAGCAAGTGACAGAGTCTCAGTCTTTTTAACTGTTAAATAGGCATGATGACAGTAATTGCTTTCCCTCCTCTATCTCAAGGAATCATTGTAACTTGTAAAATAATGTGAAGTTGTAATCAGTGTGAATTGTACAGCACTAAAATATTGAGTTATTATGATTACCTATGTACATTACATAGTACTAATGTCAATTTCATGCTTTTAATTATAAGATAGTTAAATAATACCTATGAGTGAAGACATGTTCTCCAATGTCATATCATATTGTCAGAAATTATTATCATGGTGGAAATACATGTAGCATGTATTGTATTCCAGAACGATGGAAAAGCTATGATGATTGTGTCATAAAACTATTAACATAATCATTATAATACATGCTAGAAAGTAAAAATGTGATTTGGGAAACAAATGAGAAGTTAATGAGGATTGGGAGATGGCTGACATGTGATCAGTTAGCTTAGTTGGTGCGGATACAATAGGAGAAAATCTGCCAAAAAGACCCAAGTCAAGAAAGGACTGAATTCATAGGTGCTTATGACAATGGGACATCATTTCTTCTGTCTCAATCCACCCTTGGGAATGGTCACCAGGCCCTGTTTGATCCTTCCAAGAGAGAAAGTTGGCATCTAAAGGCCAGGAGTAAGGAAAGGATAGATTATTCTTCTGACAGGTCCTTACTTACTGCCTACATATAACTAAATCAATTTTAGACTCCTCACTGGCCCTATGTATGATTTAGGAAGTCCAGTAACATTTTCCCACTTGCTTGATGGTATAAGAATCACCAAAGACTCACTTAAGATGGAGACGTCTGGGGATGCATGGGTAGTTTAGTAGGTTAAGTGTCTGACTTTTGATTTTGGTTTAGGTCATGAACTCACAATTTGTGAGATTGAGCCCCACACTGGGCTTTTCACTGACAGCATGAAGCCTGCTTGGGATTCTCTCTCTCCCTCTCTCTGCCCTTCCCCTGTTTGCATGCGTGCACTCTCTCAAAGTAAATAAACTTGTTTAAAAAGATGGAAAAGTCTGGTTAAAATGACAGTTTGAAATTTATCTATTCTAAATAAATGAAGGCTTAACTGGTTGTTTGATAGAGGGAGACTGGGCATAGAACGTCCGAAAGGGGGAATAAGGAGAGGAGAAACCACCAGGGAGAGGGGAAGGATCACAGAAAGGGAGATTGAGGATGCTGAAGACAAACTAACCTGATTTCAAAGTTGGTCCTTTCTTAGTCGGGTGGGAGCCTTGCAGCCAGCACAGGGCCCTGCTACCCCAGCCAATCACACTTTTGAAAGCCTGTCTTTGTTATTAAGGAGTTTCATTACCTATGGATTGGAATTATTTCTATTATTATTTCTCTCTTATTTCCATATTCTACCCAGAGTGCAATTCTACCAGAGAATAATCCTAAAAACATGTTTGAAGTTTATTGCCAATGAAGCTAATTGTTAAAAGAACTTATGCTATAATAAAAATAACTACTTTATTGCTTGTTGTCAGTAAAAATGTACGGCTTTGGGTAAGTTACCTAATCTTTCTTGGTTTCCATATCTCCCTGTAAAAGAACTGGATGAGTTGATTTCTAAAATCCCTTTTAACTGTAGATTTCTATTATTCTATGATACAGAATGAAAGATGTGTTAGACAATGACAAGACCCAATTTGTTCAATAGTTGCCAACCAAAACATAGTGCAGCCTATCAGCCAAATCAGTCTCGGTCCAAATGATCAGTCTGTTGATAAAAGATATGAAGATACCAGAAAAATATAGCCAAGAGCTTTTACTCATTCTCAGGATAAAAAAACCAGCCATATACGAGGATATGGAGAAACAGGCACCCTCCTGCCCTGTTGGTGGGAATGTAAACTGGTACAGTCGCTCTGGAAAACAGTGTGGAGTTTCCTCAAAAAACTATCAGCAGAATTCCCCTATGACCCAGCAATAGCACTGCTAGGGATCTACCCAAGGGATGCAGAAGTGCTGATGCACAGGGGCACATGTACCCCAATGTTCATAGCAGCACTTTCAACAATAGTCAAATCATGGACAGAGCCTAAATGTCCATCACCTGATGAATGGATCAAGAAGATGTGGTGTGTATATATATATATATATATATATATATATATACACACAATGGAATATTACATAGCAATGAGAAAAAATGAAATCTGGCCATTTGTAGCAAAATGGATGGACCTAGAGGGAGTCATGCTAAGCGAAATAAGTCAGGCAGAGAAGGACAGATACCATATGTTGTCACTCATAGGTCTAACAGGAGAAACCTAATAGGAGACCATGGGAATGGGAAAGGGGGGAAAAGAGTTGGGGAGAGGGAGTGAGACCAATCATGAGAGACTTTTGAATGCTGAGCACAAACTGAGGGCTGAAGAGGGAGGGGGGAAGGGGAAGGAGGGGGATGGTCATGGAGGAGGGCACTTGTGGGGAAGAGCACTGGGTGTTATATGGAAACCAACTTGGTAATAAACTATATTAAAAAATAAAATAAAAAATTTAAAAAAACCAGCCAGATAATGCTAATGGGGGTAAAAAACAGCAACCGAAAGATGGTCTTTATGAATTAAAGTCTTACCTTATAGGTAAGATTAGTTGTTACCTGAAGGGTTAGATTAGTTGTTCAAGTGCAAGATGTTAATATAATGAGGAAGGTCATGAAAATATGTTGCTTCATCTCAATAGAATGTTCAAACCTGGTAAAATAAATGTACTACATATTGAGAATTTCAGGATTGTGACTTTGGGTTTCCCCTAGTTTTGGTAATCTGATGGCCAGTAACCAGTCTAATTTTCAGGCCATATCTGTATGTATAGTTGGTTTGAAAAATTCAGTGAAAAATATATAAGCATCCAAATATGTAAAGTGGACATTAGATTTTGTTTTGTTGCCCTAATAGCTATAAGCAAGTCAAACTGTTTTAACAGATCTTAGACACAGACTTGGTTATATAATCGTAAGTACTTCAAATTATTTTTCTTTTGAGGGCTCTAAAAGTATTTTCTCAGTTGATCTCATGGGTCTCAGAAAACTTTCTTTTCTTGGGTCACCACAGAAACAAGGAAGTCATTTTCATTTCCACGTACAATAAATCAATCAACATTTATAGAACACCTATTTTGTTCTGGGCCTTAGGCTAAGCAATGTGGTGGATACAATGATGAATAAGAGATGATCTCTGCCCTCGAGGCAAGCCAGGCTCTTAGATAAAAGATACCAAACAGACAATACAGAGCAGCATATGATAAGTGGTAAATGAGTGGCTTGGGAAATAGGAGTTCCAGTGTTTAAGAGGTAGGAGAGATCATTTTGGCCTGAGGTGGTTCAAGAGGCTTTAGGGGGTGTGTGGGAGATGGCTTGGGTCTCAGAGGACTGATGGCTTAAGACAGCACGTGGAGAAGGGGAGAGGACTGCCAGCAGAGGGGATGGAGCGAGCCTCTAGCAGCAAGTTGGCAGTCTGAACAGCGACGCTAGTAAGCAGCCTCCCTAAGCTGTCGTCCATGTCAGGCCAGGCACAGGGCCCAGAACTGGCCAAGTCCCCGATGGAAGACAGGCATGGGGGTGGTAGCAGAAGCAACACTGCCAGGGCAGAAATGCAAGATTCCGTCTGCAAGTGAGATACAGAGTAGTGGGCTCTGGTGCTGTGGCCCAGAGGGGCCCAGAGATGCCTCATTGCCTGGTGGTTCCTGGGAGCGGTGTCCCCTCAACCTGGAGGCCGAACCTTAGGGTGGAAGGAGGGCCGGAATCCGTTCTCTGCTATGAACTAATTCTGTAAACTTCATCAGATCACTTAAATAACTGTGCCTCAGGCTCCTCCCTTTTCAAATAAGACATTTAGGCTACGTACTCTCTCTGAAAAGTCTCCTCCAGAGTTGATGCTTCACATCTCAGTGAAGTAACCAGGTTCTAATCCTCTACCATGAGCCTGAAGTACTCTTTATAAAGAGTAAGCTAATTATCAATGCTTTTTTATTGTTGAAAACAATGAGATCATCTATTTTTTTATTGCTGAAAATAGTACACAAAACTAAAGCATCTTTATGTAGGGTCCTTATTAAATATAGATGAAAACAGTGTAGGTTAATGATTGAGTCCACAACTTGGATTCAAATCCTGGTCTTTTCAGTTACTAGCTCTGTGACTTTGAGCAAGTTACTTAATTTTTCTAAATCTTGGGTCTCTTTGCAGAAAAAGGATGACAGTAGCATCTCCAGACTGCAAGGGTGTTCATGAAAGCACTTATCATGGTGCCTGGCATGTGAAAAGTGTTCAGTAAATGCTAGCTCTTTTATCATTACTAATATAAAACTGTTAGCTGTTGTTGGCATTTATTACTTCCCAAAGTGATTTTGAAGAATTAAGTAACATATGAATTGTATTGTCAAGTAATTATAAACCTTGAAGTGTTACCTGCATTATAGATTGACAAGCAGTGAGAGATGAAACCCAGTAAGACTAAAAATGGGGCACAGAAAATAACTAAAGTTGAAAATAGGAAGGAGCTAAGTGCCTGGAGATAAATGATGGGAAACAGACATACCTAGTGAAAGGAGAAATGCCTCAAAAGCCCTAGAGTCGCAGTAAACAGCACCTGGAAACTGAACCTGCAAAGTGATAAGATGATACAGTTCTGCACACCTGATTATTAGAAAGGTGTTAACCAATAAGAAAGAATGGGAAGGGGAAAAAAAGGGCTTGAGGGAGTAAAATTTGATTGAAGATCTTTGAAAAGTAGCCATCCATATCGCGGAGTACAGATGTCTTACAACATGCTCGTCAGGCTTGCAGATGGGAACAGTAGAAACATCCGGAAGGGAGAGGAGATGAAAGCGTGGTGAGCAAATGTTCTCTGTGCCTGTAGTGGGATCAATTCAAATAAAGGAAAACATTTCTAATGGCCAGGCTCCCCAGGGAGGAGAGAGAAGCCATTTACATCTCATCAGGACAAAGCCCCAGAGCACACACCATGGGGAAACAGCAGCAGCTGAGGGTAGAGGGGGTAAGTAGACAAGACAATGTTTGCAGCTAGTGCAGAGCCATTCAAAATTACTCTGTGTGGGGACCGCCCCCATGACTGAACAGAAAGAGGGCCTGTCAGATTAAGAGTTAATAATACATTGTGTCTAGAATAGTGCTTGGCAGTGAGTGAGATATGTTTGTTGAATAAATATATTTAGAATTTCCAAAAATGATTGGCACCCAAATCAGAAATCATTATTAGTCTTCTTCAGGAAGGAGCAGATCCACTTGCCAACTATAACTGAGAATGCAATCAATTATAAAATCAAGCCAAGAAAATTCTTTGGGAAGCAATATGGTTGGTGTACCATGACTTACTAGTATTTGTTAGAGTCACCTTAAGGTGGCGACCGAGCGGCCATTTCTCTGGGGGCTGGAGGAGAACACGTGCACAGACGACCTCCCCGTCCTTCACCTGGGATGTCCTGCCCCATTTGGAAAGAACCAATCATGAAGCTCCAGTTTTCCCCCATCCCGACGAGACAGGCAACCTGTCCTGTCCCGCCGTGACCCTAAAATGCCCTTACTTGGTAATCAGCCCCCCAAGACCAAACCTGAAACCCCTGACCCTTAAAACCCCCGCCCATTGCCTATCAGGCGCGACCTCCCCGACTCCCCACTCCCCGGGCCATGGGACCTCGCCCGGTAATCGCAGATCCCAATAAAGGCTTTCTTGGCTCCATAACGTAGTCTTTTTCCTCCCATCTCTGCCTCCATCTATTAAATCTTACAGTATTATAGGAACCGGAGGTCAGTTTGTAGAAAAACCCTTTCCCTTCAGCTAGCAGGCAGAGCAAAAAGTTTGAGGAAGAAAACTATAAATGATTGCTCAAGATACCTGAAACATTATTACTAGAAGCTTCTAGGATGCTTAGCTCCTCTCATCACTGTTCAACTTTCTCTCAACATTTGTTAAAAGTTTACCATTGGGGCACTTGGGTGGCTTAGTGGGTTAAGCATCCAACTTCGGCTCAGGTCATGATCTCACAGTTCATGGGTTCAAACCCCACATCTCAGAGCCTTGAGTCTGCTTTGAATTCTGTGTCTCCCTCTCTCTCCACCCCCCCACACTCTGTCCCAAAAATAAATTTAAAAACACTTAAATTAAAAAAAAAAAAAAGTTTACCATGGGAGCACCTGGATGGCTCAGTGTGTTAAACACCTGACTCTTGGTTTCGGCTAAAGTCATGATTTCATGGTTTGTGGGCTCGAGCTCCACATTGGGTGCTGTACTAATGGTGTGGAACCTGCTTAGGATTTTCTCTCCTCTTCTCTTTCTGCCCCTCACTTGCTTACTCGCTCTCTCTTTCTCTCTCAAAAATAAATAGACTTTAAAAATTGAAAAACAAAAAGAGTTAACCAATTACCACAAACCTTTGGTTGCTTTGCCTCTGCTCAGCTGCTAACATACATCTGTATGCTCTCTGCACCACTGACCTGGAGATTCAAGACCGGTCTCCATGGCTTCACCAAGAAGGATCACTCTTTTCCATAGGAAGCTACATTGGACTCTACCTCTTGATCACGGCCAGATAGGCATCTACCTCAAAGGGAAGTGTGGTTATCAGTATTACAGGTTATTCTTTATTCTTCCTCCTTTCCTCCCACCTTCCCTCCCTTCCTCTTTTCCTTTCTAAGTTCTGTGCCCAACATGGTGCTCACACTCATGACCAGGAGATCAAGAGTCACATGCTGTACCAACTGAACCAGCCAGGTGCCCCTGGTTCTTGTGTCTTCTGAAGATGTCTCTATTGCCTTCTTTCTTTATCTTTTTCCTCAAAGAAAATTGAGAAAGTTCTGTTCAGGCCTTCTTTTTGCTTATCCTTAATGATCATTTATGGAAATCCCAAGTTTTATAGGTGATTGGACCAATTTGAAGCTATGCTGACAGAGGATCAGTCTCTCTAGACATTCCTCTACGGCCACAGAATATCTAACATGATTCTTTCTCTGCTTCAGCCTCCTGAGGAGGTTAGTGTGGTAGAAACTTAGTCCAAGCTGTGAAAGATGACAAATGCCCATAGCCAGGATTTGGTTAACAAAATACTTTGCTTTGTGTTGTCTCTTATGATTCTTAAAACGATATCAAGTGGTGAGTCAGGGGAGCATTACCATTATCCTTCTTGTGTATGCAGGTAAACATATCTTTAAGTGATTTCCCTGATACTATACATACATTAGATGGTAAAGCCAGAACTCCGTTCTTGGACTTTTAAATGAAACTTAGGAGTTCTTTCTCCTCCTTAAGGTTAAATCTGATGTCCAGAAATATATATTTAAAAATTTGCACCAAATTAATCAGTTTTGGTGCTCTGATGGTCACGTTACAATCGCTTTCCTCATAATGAGATGGGCAGTTTCTTCTTTAGTTTTTAACTGTCAGTGATTAGTTTACTCCTTTATTGTAACCTCTAACCCAGAAGATTAAATACTCCTATTTAGTTTATTATAAAATAAAAAGTTACAAACATCTTAGGAAATAGAAAAGATATTCATAAGTCTTTTACCTAATTTGGCATTTTCTTTATTTCCTTCCAGTCTTTGTTGAAAAGCACAAGTTTTCAACCACAATTGCAGTTACAATGTAATTTATTCTACATCTCACATTTCATGATAGCATAACAGTATTTTTATACTAACGTACATTCATAGCACATTACATACCACAATTTAATTATTTCCACATTGTTGAACTTCAAGTGGTTTCTAATATTTCAATATTATAAAAAATGTTATAGTGAAAATCTTTTATCATTAGGTTCTGTCTTCTAAACATATACTGGGGATAAGCATCTAGAAATAAGCTGCTTGATAAAAAAATAAATAAATAAAAGGTAGAGGTCTTACTTCACGTTGCCAAATTTCTTTTTAAAAATGTTAAGTAAATTTTTAGTATAACTAGCAAGTTTAGGCCACATTCACTGTGTCCTTGATTGTATTTGGAATTACCTTTTATTTTTTGTTAATGGTTTAAGGGGGGAGGGAGAAAGCTTCCTCAATGCTTTTCATTAATGCTTTTCTGATTACTATTAATAGTGAACATTTTCTCCTAGCTATTTACTAGTTGTAGTTCCCCCTGTATTAATTTTTTGCATCTTTTTATTTCTGGTTCAAGAGATAATATGTTAAATCCTGAGCTTTATATAGCCAGACTCTTTGGAAGAATCAAGAGTTATAGGGTATGGGTTATTTTTATTTTTTTAAATGAATTCTCTTATTCCCATTAGAAGTATCTCCAATTCTTCTCTAAAGTTACAGAAATTCCTGTGGGCATACCTGCATGCACTAGGGGTGTTTAATGAATGTTTTTCTAAGCTTAATGTGAACCTTTGCTGCTATGGAATGACCTGCTGACATATGCTCTGTATCCAAATTCTAATGTGGCACTGGTGGTGGTGAGGGGGGGTGGTGAGTGAGGGGAGGGGTTGACAACAGTTTGAGTTTTACAACCTAAGTTTGGTAAATAAATAAAATAAAACAAAATTCACATTCTAGAATGCCTGTACAGCCAGAGAAATCAGGTGACTGTTACAAATACTTTATGGGTCTCAGAAGATTCCATTTTTAATTGGTGCTTCTTATTTGGTTCATGGGTTTGAGCCCCGCATAGGGGTCTGTGCTGGCAGCTAGCTCAGAGCCTAGAGCCTGCTTCAGATTCTGTATCTCCCTCTCTCTCTGACCCTCCCCCTCCCCTGCTCACACTCTCTCTGTCTCTCAAAAATAAATTAAAAAAAAAAAAAAGAAAATTGAGACACACTTTGAAGAATGATTTTATGTAAAAATGTCCATTTTCTGTGATTGATGGACGCTATAACATTGATTAACAAGGCCTGTCACATGTATCAGACTTCCTCTTCCTATGGTAACTTTGTGTGCACTGTCATTTTTCCTGGAAAGCACTTCCCTACTGGTTGGCCAGGTAGCATCCTGTTCTTTCTCAGTTAGTGTCCAAGTGTAATAGTAGAAACCACACAAGCTAGTTTCAGAAGAAAGGAATTTAGCAAATTTACACATCTGTATAATCACCACCACCAGCAAGATGTACATTTCCATCACTTCATGAACTTCCCTTGTGTCCTTTCCCACTCACTCCCACTCAGTCCAACACCATCAGCCCAAGACAACTGATCTACTTTCTGTCTCTGTAATTAGGTTTGTCGTTTCTGAAGTTTCATGTGTGTAATCATACAGTATAAAGTCCTTTGAATTTTCTTTTGCTCAGACCGATGTTTTTAAGATTTGTCCATATTGTGCAGTGTATCTACAGTTAATTCTTATATTTTGTGGAATAGCATCATCTATGCAAATGTTATGTGTTTATCCATTCCAGGCATTCATTTAGGATGCTTCCTGTTGGAACTATTAAAACTAAAGGTGCACAAGGCTAAAATACAAAAGTTAATAATTGCTTTCATATATACCAACAGTGAACAAATGGAATTTGAAATTAAAACACAGTATAATTTATATTAGCAGTCTACTAAATGAAATACTTAGGTATAAATCTAAGAAAATGTGTACAAATTCTATAGGAAGAAAACTATAACACTCTGATGAAATATCTCAAAGGAGAGCTAAACAAATGGAGGGATAGTCCACGTCCATGAATAAATGGGTAGATGTCAGTTCATCTGGCCTTGGTCTATAGATTTGATGCAATCCTAATCAAAATCCCAGCAACTTGTTTTATAAATATTGACAAACTGATTCTAAAGCTTATATGGAGAGCCAGAAACCCAGATAATGTTGACTATAATAGTTATTAAAGAATAGATAAATAAATGAAGAGTTACTATAAAGCTACAGTAATCAAGACACTGGTTTTGGTTAAAAAAAATTATCAAGATAATTTTACAGTCAGGTGACTGTAAATGTCAGGTTTAATTTTGGACATGCTTTTCTGCTTCCTTTATCTTTTTTGCCTATACTTTTGCCAGTAGTAGAGTGTCATAACTCTTAAAACTTTATAACAAGTCTTGAACTCAGGTAATTTATGCTATTTACTCTTGTTCTCATTTTCAAAAAATGTTGGCTGTTGTAGTTTACTTTGCATTTCTGTATAAGTTTTTAATATATTCTTATTAGTTTCTATAAAAGCTTGCTGCCTTTATGACTGGGATTGCATTAAATGTATTGATAGGTTTAGGGAGAATTTATATCTTAAGAATATTGACTCTTTCATTACTCTGCAATCAAAAAAGAATGAAATCTTGCTATTTGCAACTATGTGGATGGAACTAGAGGGTATTATGCTAAGTGAAATTAGTCAGAGAAAGACAAATATCATATGACTTCACTCATATGAGGACTTTAAGATACAAAACAGATCAACATAAGGGAAGGGAAGCAAAAATAATATAAAAACAGGAAGGGGGACAAAACATAGGAGATTCTTAAATATGAAGAACAAACAGAGGGTTGTTGGAGGGGTTGGGGAAGATGGGATGGGCTAAATGAGTAAGGGTATTGGAATCTATTCCTGATATTACTGTTGCACTATATGCTAACTAACTTGGATATAAATTTAAAAAATAAGTTTAAAAAAAATAAAGAATATTGATTCTTCCAATCCATGAATAGAGTATATCTCTCCATTTTCTTATCTATACTTTAGTAACTTTCAATAATGTATTGTAGTTTTCAGTATACAGGAGGTATAGATTTAAATTTATCCCTAAATATTTCATAGTTATGACACTATTATAAAAGACATTTAAAAATTTTGTGGTCTAATTTCTCATTTATAAAAATAATTTTTTGGCTAGACAAAATTTGCTTTTGTTACATTGAATTCTTATCCTATGACCATGTTAAATTCACTCCTTTGTTGAAGTAGCTTACTAGCTTATTTATTTATTTATGATTCTTTAGAATTTTATTTACACCTGACCATGTCATTTATGAATAAAAAGTTTGTTACATTTTTTTCCAGTATGAATGCCTTGTATCTCATTTTCTTGACTTACTGAGCTGGCTAGTATCTCCTGTACAATGGTGAATATAGGTAGAAGAGTGGGCATTCTTACTCCTGATCCAAGTAAGACCAGGATATATAGGATTTTTAAAATGTTGATTGTCAGTCTTTTCTTAGATCCTTGATAGAATTTGATACATATTCTTGATTTTTGTTTTCAAAGAAACTGTTGTTGGTTTTACTGGTTTTCTATAGTTTCTCTATATTTTTATTTCATTAATTCCTGCAGTTATTTTAATTTTCTTTCTTTTTTTCTTTTTTTACCTTGCATTCAATTTATTCTTCTTTTCCTAGTTTCTTAGGATAGACTGTATGCTGATCCATAAAATAAATCTCAATACTTTTATATGATTTAAATAATACAGTATATGTTTTATGACCACAAGAAAAATTTAATTCCAGTTTTCTCGATTTAGTGGAGCCATTGAGCTCTAGTGGAGTTTCTTCCCTCATTCCATTGTGATATTATAATATGACCAGAAGAGATTTCTCACATTATATTCAGTCTTCATCCAGGGTTCTTGACTCACAGGTCTCTAAACCCTTCGAATTTCCTAAGTGTTGAGAGTGACAAAAGTGTCTCTTGTTTTGTTAATGAGGTGACTTCTAGACCTCACCTGAAGATAGGGGCGGGTTGCCAGGAGAACCAAAGGTGTAACTAGAGAGTTGCAACTTTGAGTCCCACCCCTGACCTCTGGAAAGAGGCAAGGGCCTGGAGGTTGTTGAATCAGAAGCCAATAATTTAATCAGTCATGGCAAGCTAATAAAGCCTTCATAAAAACCCAAGAGGACAGGGATTGGAGAGCTTCTGGGTTGGTGGACACATGAAGATTCAGGGAGAATGGTGTACTAGGAGACGGCATGGAAATTCTGTGCCGTTTCCCTACACCTTGCCCTGTGTAGCTCCTCTGACTATTCCTGAGTTATGGTCTCCTATAATAAAGTGGTAATCTAGTAAGTAAAATGTTTCTCTGAGTTCTGTGAGCTACTGTAGCAAATTAATTGAGCCCAAGGGGAAGGTCATGGGAGCCTCTAATTTATAGCGAGTTGGATGGAAGCACAGGTATTAACCTGGGTTTGCAACTAGCATCTAAATCAGGGAGACCAGGGCAGTCTTAAAGAACTGAATCTTTAACCTGCGGCATCTGATGCTTTCTCTGGGCGGATAGTGCCTGAATTCTTGGACACCCTGCTGATGTGTGACAATTGCTTGGTGCTCTGTGGGAAGGCCATCCACTCTTCTCATGTTGGTGTTGGTACCACAACCAATTTCCCCATACAACTTGAAAATTGGCTCCAAGCAATCTGCCAGAGTGATTATGCAGCTTGCCTTGTTTGCTTCTCTTTTGGGGATTACTGTCTTGAACTCTGTGTTATCCAGTGTTTGACAACAGTTTTGTACAGTTTTCTAATTGTTAATAGTATGGGGTTAAGTCAGAGCTTTTCTTACTCTACCATGGAAAGAAGTAGAAGCCTAGACTTGGGCTTTTAACAATCCCAATTAGGTATGTTTTGGCGAGAGGAGTTAAAGAGGCTCATGGGTAGTTAATGTTGCAGAGGAAAGCAGCTTCAAAAAATATAATTAATTACTCTAAGATCTTGTCTGAGCACCTGGGCCCATATATTTTTCCTTAAAATAGTGCCAAAGCACTCATGTTCAATGTAAGTGGTGTCTGGATTTTTGTCTTTATTTGAAAGACTCCTTCCCATCTCAATACTTTTCTTTCTATTATCACTCAGAGCTGTTAACATTTATGGAGGTAACTGATTCAACTAGAGCGTTTGTCCATTCTACTAATTTGAGTGTTTACTGTGTAAAGGTGTTTGTCATGTGTTTTTCTCACTAAATTAAGATGGGAGGCATATAGCAAAATAGGTGCTATAGTGATGATATGACTTTTAACATAAGAACAGCTCAGAGTATCTAATAGTTGAAATGAAAGTATTATTTGTTTAGTTGTCATGCTGTCCTCTTGAGAATTCAACAATGCTAGCTGATGCTGAAGTGTTCTCTATTCATGGGAACTGTTCAGAGCATTTATCCTTTCTCTGGAAATTATTTTCTGACTCTCAACTTGGCTCAAAAAAATTTGGTATTGAAAATAATAATAGAGGGGCACCTGGGTGGTTGAGTTGGTTAAGTGTGCAACATCAGCTCAAGGTCATGATTTTACGGTCCGTGAGTTCAAACCCCACATCAGGCTCTTTACCAACTGCTCAGAGCCTGGAGCCTGCCTCTCTCTCTCTGCCTCTCTCCGCTCATACTTTGTCTCTCTCTCAAAAATAAATAACCATTAAAAAAAATAATAGTAGAAACCATGTTATTCAGGAGAATGTTCTCTAGATAAGAAAACTTGTCTAACTTGTCTGAATTGGTTCTGAAACATGTAGGGGTCCCAAATGTTATGAATAATTTTGCAAAATGTTTCTTAATATGAATTCTATTAATCAGTACTAATAAACTAATGATTATTTATACATTTCACTTAATCTATCTTGTGGTTCATTGTAAGATGTAAACAAAAGTGTTGTCAACTAAACAAATGTCTTTTTGATGTATAGAATGTTTATCTCTGCTTCCTGAAAGAGTTTTTAAAACCTTATTTGGACACAGGGTGTGTGTGTATGTGTGTGTGTGTGTGTGTGTGTGTGTGTGTGTGTGTATTCACATATTATGTTTATGAATACTCAAAGGGGAAACATAGGTAAAATAAGCTGGCTAAGGTATTCTTAAAGTTCTTCATATATCTCTATATGTGCATTAGACTCATCTAAGTTCCTTTTCAACATTTAAACAAATCAGTGTTAATGTTTATCCACATAATATTTTATCAAGATCATTGGTGATACAGCATTTCTTAAAAGATTTTTCTATGTAGCTTCTGGGAATTTCTTCCAAGCTACTGATAGAGGTTCTGCACATTTTGATGCTGAACCTTTTAAGAATGTACAAAATGTGACAACAAAGCTTTAAGACAACTGTGACTTGTATGCCTTCATAAAATGGACTCCAGGTGGGTTTGTGTTTTTTTAGAAACACTACTCAAAATGACCAAGTTCATGCACATGCAGGCAGTAACAGCTACATCATGATTGTTACTTAGATTTTGGATGTAAGAGACAAAGGACTGTAAGAATAGCCTATTTCAGAGATGTTAAAATGTGAAGAAAAGGGTTTATTTTTCATTGACCAAAATATGATATTCTTCCTCTCTGTCCCTTTTCTGCCCTTTTTATTCTGTGCTCTTTTCCCACACTGCAGTAAATGCTAGAAGTGTGTTCATAGATTGGGGGGAAATAGCACAGGAATAAATAAATAAATCTAATATTAATGATAAGAGTTTCAATAGAAGTAAGAACACAGTGCTATGGGGGCATGGAAGAAGGAATAACAAGTTACTTAACACTCTTCATGAATGGGCCTAACATGAACAGTAACATAAGGGTAAATCTTAAAAATGCATAGAGGTCATCCAATTATAGAAAGGAAAAAAGGCTGGCTAGATGGGGAAAACACCATAAGGGAATATAAAGTGTGACATACCCAAAAAGGAGTAAGTCTTGTTTATTTATTATTCTGTAAGGGATGTAACAAACTGATCTATCTAGACTGAGTAGTATAATCTTGAATGCATTAATAATTGATACCACTTGATTTAAGTGTTTCATTTTAACATACATGAGAAGATTCTTTTAATTAAGACTTTACTTATTTTTTTAAATGTTTTTTTTTATTTATTTTTGAGAGACAGAGAGAGACAGTGCAAGCAGGGGAGGGTCAGAGAGAGAGGGAGACACAGAATCTGAAGCAGGCTCCAGGCTCTGAGCTAATGGTCAGCACAGAGCCCAACGCGGGGCTCGAACCCATGAACGTGAGAGCATGACCTGAGCCGAAGCCAGACCCTTAACCAGCTGAGCCACCCAGGTGCCCCTAATTAAGACTTTAAACAAAAGTATGAGTTAAAGATGCCACACCCCACACTATGGAAAAAATTATACACAATGTAATATGTGGTTATGTTAACATCAAAAGAGACACCATTCTACAATTAGGGAATGCTATAAACATGGTTTGCTTCTTAACCTTTTCACTAGCGAGTTGATGGAGATCATAGTCAGAAGTAGCTGTGACAAATGGCTCTGTCTTGGTCATGTCTAGATTATCTTTTCTTTAGCTTAATCCTGGGCAATCCTCTTTTTCTATATCCTCTGTTGGTCCACAAGAATGCACCTCGAATTGGCCACTTCCTTTTATTATGGTTAGTATACTAAACACTCACAGAGTCAGATTCTTTCTGATAAAAATTTATACTGGAAAGTATAAAGCCTTAATCATCTCGTTTTCAAAAGCCTCAACTAGCTATTTCTGCTTTTATTTATTATTACACCAATCCCTGCAATACCAGATAATTTTTTCCTTTATGGATATGTTGCAAAAAATTGTGCTGCAGTAGGCCAAGAATACCTTCCTGCTGACATTTGGGAATAAATAAAGTGAGACAAGAAAAGGGTAACGTGTTTAAAATCATTACTCTGCATTTCTTCCTTTGTTATATTATTAGATGCACTTGGCCAGTGACTGGAGTTTTAATAATTTTATTTGCATTTAGGAGTATATTGTAGTACCTAGACAGCTTGAAATCACCATAGAAAATTATAAGATGGCATAATTTTAAAGTGGATGCAGTATAGGACAGAGAGAGGACTGAGACAGCTGGTAAGAGCATGAGGTTCAATGACAAATGATTGGAAGGTCCTAAATCTTGTGTCAATCAATGTGTACTCTAAAAATGCAGATCAATATCTTAAAATGGAATACTAAAATATACTTGATTAATCAAAAAAGTAGGAAAGGAAGAAAAAATAACAGGTAAGACAAACAGAAAATAATAGTTGAACTAAATCTGACAACATCAACGATGATTTTAAGTATAAGTGATCTAAACATTCTAAATAAAAGAAACATTGTCACAGTAGATTTAAAAAGGACTAAAGTTTATGCTGTCTACAAGAGACACACTTTAAATAAAAAGAAAGTTAAAGGACAGAAACAGATGTATCAAGTAAATAAAAATATTAGAAAAATAGATTTTAAGAAAAGGAGTGCCATTAAAGATGAATATTTTGTATGAATAAAAGAACATGTTAAGACAGAAAAATTACAAATATTCTTATAAGAGTTCCAAAACACATAAAAGCCAAAAATGAAAAAATTAAAGAGAGTAATAGACAAATCTTCCATCCCAGTTGAAGATTTCCTATTCCTCTTCCATAACTGATAGGAGAAATAAACAACAACAAATCTGTAAAGATACAGCCAAGTGTAAACAGTGTTATGAATCAATTTGACCTAATTGGCATTTCTAGAACATTATATGAAATAATATTTGAGTACATTTTCTTTACAACTGCATATTAAATGTTTACCAAGAGAGACTGTATATTGGACCCTGAAAAGATGATCAATAAAATTTAAAACACTGAAATAATATTTTCTCTGACTGCAACTGAATTAAACTAAAAATCAATATTAAATGCTATGTAGAGCGTTTCTGGTTCAGTGTAGAAAGATATAAGCACACCCCATTATGTCTGTCCCTCAGTGGGCAACTGTGCAGCCTGGACAGAATGCCTGGAGTGGTTGCTTTAGGACTTAGAAAAGTAAATAGCAGGTAGATTGGGGAAGAAGACCAGAATTTGAAATGCCACCCAACCTGTGATTTTTCTTTGCTTTGGTATCTCCCTTCCTGAACTCAACACAGTATGAATCCCAAAGGTGGGTATCTGTAGAACAAAAGAGCACTTTAGGAGAATTCCTCTAGTTTGGGCTCAAAGAGCATGAATTCTTAATGATGAAACAGATTGTAGACATTTCCTTTTCTTTCTTTCTGTTTGTCTGTCCTCTCACTCTCCAGCCCTCAAGCAGGCTCACTGCAGAGATGCAGAGATGAAGAGAGCCTACAGGGGCCAAAACTCTGCCAGGGGAGAAACTTTCTGAGAAACATAGCCGTGATCCCAGTGATGGGGAAGAAAACACATGTGCTTTTTCCCTGTCTTCCTACCTCTTGGCCCCAGATGTTGGCACAGTCTCAGAAACATGTTGGCTAGTGGCATAACTAAAAGAGCTGGAGGACTGAAAAGGGGAGCTCCTGGTAACCAGAAAGAAGGGACATGGACTTTTTAAAGGATATATTTCCTATTTTTCAATAGAATATTCTTTCTTTTGTATTTGTCTAATACTTTGTCATGAACAGATTCTCCTTCTCTGTTCTCTGCCAGACCACTAAGGAGGTGATGTTTCTTTCTATGAGTAGCGTGTCTGGAAGCACACAGTCCCCATCAGGTCCTTCCAATTTGTGGATTAATTAACTATTTATATAGAGCTAGGAATTCCTATTTTCTCATACATTATATATAGTTCATTACTGTCTTAAATTATTTTGATGTTCATTTTTGTCCCAGTTGCCACCCCTTCAAGCTGACTCCTGTGTTCCTGTGACAGGACTTCCTTCCCCAGTCTGCCCTCCTTAGCACTTCCATACTCTCTGGCTTAAGATGATGCTCCAGAATCCTGGATGTACCCTTCCCAACCTTGGAATCAGCCATTTATCTGAAGAGCTGTAATCCCAAGATTTGGATGCTAGGTATACTTGTGGCTACTGAGCTATGTTTGATTCTTGGCTCTTGATTCAATGGGCAAAGTCTAAAAATAATGTACATCTACATACATAAAATATACATAAAATATATAGGTGCATATATGTTGCACATATACATACATATTTACACATATATTTTAGAAATCATGACTCCAATTCCAAGCCATATTCACATTCTTGCATTCCCTCTTCCCATGTTTGTATGTTCCTTCTTCTTTAGTGAGAATACTGATTCCCAACAATACATTTACTCATTTTCGCAATCCTAGAATATTTTCAGATATTGCTTCAGAATTGCTTCACTATACTACTATTGTAAATCTATTAAAAAGAGTTCATGATTTATTTACAGTTCTTTCCCCTCTACACACAGCTATCTACCTACATACTTCTCCAACACTAAAAGTATATGGTAAAAATCTGTATCCATAAGTTACTTAGATGAGTTCCTTCCTTCCTACTCTCCTTCCTCCTTCCGCACCCTTTACCTTACCCTTACCCTTACCCTTTCCCTTTCCTGTGATTATCGCATCCCTTTGAAACACAGTTGAATTCATTTGCTACAGCTGTTTTTCAGTAGTGTAAAAATACCCCAATTCTTATTGATTGCATTTTATTTTGTTGAATATGTAGAATATTAACATGCTTCTAAAAAGCAGGCTTTGTAATAAGTGTACTCAGAGACGTGTTATTCCCTCTTGCATCCTTTTACCCCCATTTCATCCATCCCTAACCCCTTGTTGGTAAATAATTTAATTGCTTTCTAGTTTACCATTCTTTCCCCCCCCCCATAGAAGCAGAGAATACATTTTTTCTATATTTCTTTTTATACAAAGGTGGCATTTATATAAGCTTTTTTTTTTTTCATTTAAAAATGCTTTTTGCAAATCCCTCCCTATCAGTGCCTTGAGATTTTCCTGATCCTATTTTTTTTAATTTTTTAAATGTTTGTTTATTTTTGAGAGAAAGAGACAAAGCCCAAGCCAGGGAGGGGGCAGAGAGAGAGGGAGACAGAATCTTAAGCAGGCTCCAGGTTCTGAGCCGTCAGCACAGAGCCCAATGCAGGGCTCAAACCCATGAGTGGCAAGATCATGATCTGAGCTAACCAACTGAGCCAGATACCTCATTCTTTTTTACAGCTTTGTAGTCATTCACCATTTATATGTAGTCTAGTTTATTCTCCCAATATTTTAAGTTTGGACATTAAAAAGTGTCCAATATTTTGCAATCACAAATAATGTTGCAATGAATAAACTTGTGTCTATTTATTTTCATATTGTTTGAGGTATATCTTAAGAGTAAATTCCTATAAGTGGGATTGTTGGAACAAAGGGTAAATGCATTTATAGGACTGTTGGATTTTCCAAATTCCCTGCATTTGAGGTTGCACTCCCACAGTGATGTATGGGAACGCATGTTCTCCCTCATACCACTAAGAGCTGTATTTCAATTTTAGATATTTGTATTTCATTTATGATTTTTAAAAAAAGAAAATGCATGCTTTGGAATTCACCACCTCTTGGGAATGAATTTAACATCAGAATTTCAATCTCAAATTTATAATCTTAAATTTTTATAAGAAAAACTCCAAAATCATGTAAAACAACATCCATGATAGGATCAAGGATATAAAGTATATGAAGAAAAGGGAAAACATTAGAAAAAAAGAGGTCACAAAACCATTTTTTTCTCATTAATCACAATCCAAAACAATGAGCTTTATAAAATGTATTTACTATAATTTTTAAATTTAATTTCTTAAAAATTTAAATCTAAAAATTTAAAAATCTTTATTCAGTACTTCTGACTGCCAACTATATTCTATAATTGAAAATGAAAGATTTTTAAAGATTTTCCCAAGTTATGAAACATGGGTACAGTTTCTTCTAAGAAATGCTACTTGAAAGTGTTTCTAAAAATGTTTTGTGCAAAACAGTTAATCAAATATTAAATACGCTACTTGAAAGTGAGACTCTTAGAATCACAATATGCAGGATAAAGACTGTAATGGCAATTCAGCAATGAGCAAATGAAGTTATTATTCCTACATTATAGTGTCAAAACTTTTAAGATTTGACTATTAAAAATGTTAATAAACTTATAATCTGAATTAATTTTTAAGTATGAATAGTCAGACCTATTATCACATTCCAAAATTTAACCATAGTCTTGGCAGAATATTAATTTTAGTAATATCGACTGTTAAGCACTTAGCCAAAAGGGTTATTTGCTCTAATGCTAATTATTTCATGATTTTTAAACGTTTTGGATTAGAGTTAACCTACAGTGTAATATTAGTTTCAGGTGTTCAGTATCCTGATTCAACACTTGCATATGACACTCGGTGCTCGTCACAAGTGCCCTCCTTAATCCCCATCACCTATATCTGCCCTGCCCCCTCCCCTCTGGTAACCATCAGTTTCTTCTTTACAGTTGAGAGTTTGTTTCTCTCTTTTTTTTTTTCTTTTCTTTTCATGATTTTTTTAAAAATGAAAGAATGGTCTACTACAGGAGTCCATACCATTTGTAATCTTGAGTTCTACCAGGAGGGTCCTTTTGGCTTATAATAAGGAGAAATTAAAAGACTGGTGAGTGAGGAGAGGGAATGAGAAAGCAGGGGGCAGAGAAGGAGAACTGAGGGTGGAGAAGTGGCAGAGAGACTGGTAAAGGAAGAGGAGAAAGAAAAGGGAAGCAAGAAAAACAAAATTTCATCTCTATGGCAGGGAGGGCTCAATTATTCAATACCCTGCTGTTGTAACTGGCACTATGTCTATTGGGTCATCTCTTTGTCTTTAGAAGCTGTCATACCCAAAGCTACCTATACTGGGGAGCACTTCTTTGGCTTTTAAGGGCTACATACACCCCCCCACATACAACCGACAAGCAAAACAGTTCTACAGCTTCTGCTTTAGCAGTATCTGTAATAGCAGTAACTACCGTTACATGTTTTGTCTTTAAATCTGGACTAAGAGAAACTGTTAGATATTAGAGCAGGAAAGACCTCTGACATTATCCTGTCCATTCCGTTTTTCCACAAGGCCTACTCCAAGGTCATGCTGCAGAGAGAGGTAGACTGCAAGCTAGGACCCGGGTCCGTAGATGTCCATGCCAATGATCAATTCTTTCAAAACCCATGATGCCTTTCCTGCATCTTTTGACTGGAGCATTAAAAATTCCTTCTGTCAGGAAAAAGAAAAACACTCGGCTCAAGTACTTAATTTCTAAAAGGATACTATAGTAACCAGAATTACACTTTCTTTTTAAAGGATAAAAAAATTTTATTTACTGCATTTTTTGGAAAGTTCTACACTGAATGGAGAAGATTTTGAAAACATCTGTTTACCAATTTCCTACTGGTAACAGAACCTCAGCAGCAATAACTAAATCACCTTCATACTCTTGTCTGTGAAGCCATTAAGCCTAGAAACATGCTGTTTTTGGCAATACAGAAATCAAAGTGGTAGCACAGCCGAGCAGATCTGTGTTAAAGAACAAAAATCCACAGGCTGCTTCAAATATCAACAAGGAACCCTGAAATTTTCTATCAATTTCTTTCCATGGCCTTGTGACATTTTCAACTTAAAACTATAATATTGCTTAACATCAAGGCACTTTGAGAGAGCTTCAGTTGGAAAAGGTAATTTTTGAGTGAGCTTCAGCAGAAAAAGGTAATTTTTCAGAGAGGTTCACTGGAAAAAGGTAATTCTCAGAACCAATTGCTGCATTCTTTTTGCTGTTATTTTGTCTCTTTTCTAAGTAGCCCTAATGTCATTCATGGGCACTGTGTGTCAATACATCCATACTGGCTAAGTCGTTTGTGCAAAGTAAGTTTATAGAAACTGTAGCTTTAGGCTATGTTATTCCAGGGCTGTGAAGATCAAACAATGCAATTTCACTTGGAAGTTTCATCAATTTTGCATCAATGTTGATGCTCAAGCTGGAGGCCTGCACCCAGAATCGTAATTTCAGCCACACAAAAAAGTTTTTTGTTTTTGATGGAGAATCTAATTTCATATGATGATCATTGTTTGGTAATGCTGTGGCTCAGTAATACAGCTCCATAAACCGCTGGTGCTGATCTGCTATTTTGATGGGCAAGCCAGGGAGAGCCTTAAGAGCTGATGTGGGCTGTATCAATTCATACTGTTTTGAGATACTAAAGGAAAAATAACTAGTCTTAGAATGCATGTTATTATATGTTATTTGTATAAGTGGATGAACAAGTATTCTAGAAAGCTGCGACCTTTCATCTATTCATTTTTGGAGAGCTTCAATCCTTAGAAAGGAAATGATGCAATTCAGCTTTAATGGTTCGAAATGAAGAGACTGAAATTATCAGGCTTCTCATACATTTCTCCTTTGATTATATCATCATAGAGAAAATGAAAAAAAAAAAACCTCCTTCAATGCAAGATGTGAAAGTTGAGGGCCTTTTATGAAAAGAAAAATTTTAAAGCCTCCTTTTTTTTTTGTTGAAGTAAAACAGCAAGCATTAACAGGATAGCATTTTATTCTCTCCGTTATATGTATTTGATTTTAAGTGAATATCAATGGATTTCCTTTCATTAGTCCCTTTGTTTTGCAATGCAGCCTCTGTATAGGAAACTGCACCATACAGAAGTTCATGTTCACTGGTTCTATAAATATGGAGGTAACACAGTTGGGACACTTTCAACTGTTCATGTGTGCTCAGTGGTGAACACAACTATTTCTTCTCTTGAAAGAACTTCACTATCTGGCCCCCACCCTCCAATAGCACTCTGGGTTGAATACTTTCAAAGAACGATGACATCTCATCTTTAAAGAAATATCTTTTTATCATGAGGAAAGAAAGGGTATTCATCAAAGCTTCACTATCTTTAAGTTTGTGTGTTATTTACACCCACTGAGAGAGAAATTAAGTGCATCAAATGTGATCAGTTTGTTGCTTTTCATCTAAATGAGACATTTTTTCCTCTGTAGTTGTCTACAACAGTTTCGTATCTCTCTATATAGATATATATGATGTTGTAAGATGTTAAATTTTTTAGAGCTGTTTGAAGAGTCTACCCCATTATCAACATCCTCTACCGGAGTGGTCCATTTGTTATAGTAGGTGAATCTACATTAACAAGTTATTATCATGCAGAGTCCATATTCTGCATTAGGTTTCATTCTTGGTATTGTACATGCTTTGGGCTTTGACAAATGTATGACATATACCACCATTATAGTATCATCTAGAATATTTAACATGGCATAAAAATCCTCTGTGATCCACCAGTGTAATCCCTCAACCCAGTCACTGATCTCTTTACTGTCTCTATACTTTTCTCTTTTCCGGAATGCCGTATAGTTGGAACCATGCAATATGTAGTCTTTTGAGATTGGCTTCTTTCACTTGATAACATGCACTTACGATTCTTCCATGTCTTTTCAAAGTTTGATAGCTCATTTTCTTTTTAGTGCTGAATAATACCATTTACCTATTCATTTACTGGAAAACATCTTGGTTGCATCCAAATTTTGGCAGTGATAAAGCTGTAAACATCTGTGTGCAGGGTTTTATGTGGACATAAGTTTTTAACTCCTTTAGGTAAATGCCAAGGAGCACAATTACTGCATGGTATGGTAAAAGTATGTTTAGTTTTGTTAAGAAAAAAAGCCAAACTCTCTCCTCTAGTGGCTGTACCATTCTGTGTTCCCAACAGCGATGTATAACAGTTCCCATTGCTCCATGTTTTTTTCAGCATTGGTTGTTGTCAGTGTGAGGATTTTGGCTATTTTAATAGACAAATGAATAGTATCTCATTAAAACTTTTATTCCCCCAGAACCTGGGTTCTTTTGTCTCTGTTTCAGCAATTTCTGTTATAAATCTGACATCCCAACAGATACTCTGTGAGAATCGGACTGGGGAAGTGAGATGACCCTTGACAGGTATCAGACGATTGGGTGGGGGAGGGTCCTTGGCAAGTACCAGAGGTCAGGTGGACAGAGATCCGAATAGTGGAGGGTAAATTTTACATAAGGAAATTCACAGGTGACAAACAGCAGGAAAGTCCTATGTTCTTAACTGGTTAAAATTATACCTTACCTTGGGCTCTTATCAGAAGTCTTTGGGTTAATAGCTGAATGCACTATTCAGTATGTCACAGAGGTGCCCAGTTATATTTTTTAAGTTAAAAATTGATAACCAGTTGTATTAATAATAATGAATTGAATGTGTACCACAGTGACCTATTAGAGAATTCAAAATCAATCCCTTAAAAAAAAAATCCCCGCTAGTCAGGACGTATGTAGTATACTCCCGAAATGATTTACCTTTCCTCTCTTCAATTATCCAACTTACTGATGGAGACTTTCTGTCAGCTAGCGCATAAATATTTTAAGTGGAGAGTCTATTTACTATGTTTTTGTTAGGATCTAGCATAAGCATAAGCATAAAGCGCTCTTGGAAGTTCAGGCTCAGAGCCAGTGAAAAAGTCCTACGCCATTTAAAAGTTTGTTGCTTTTTACTCCCTACAAATGTAAATGAACATTATCAAGAATATGCAATTCCAACACATTAAGTACCATTAACCCTTATAACTACTCTCTTTGTGTAGCCTCTGGATTAGCTGGAATAGTGTCATGGGTGGGGATGGCCAGTGGCAGAGAAAGACCATCTGAAATGACCGAAGGGGGAGTAATGACAGGGATTGGCAGAAATGGGTACCAGCCCCTCAGCTCTGCCTAGCTTTTGGAAAGATGTGATGAAGAGGAGACACACAACTGCAGCACAGAGTGGAAAGGCCAGAGTTTTGGAATCACTTGGAATCATGTTTGAGTCTCAGGCTCTGTTCCTCACTGGCCTTGTGACCTGTGCTACAGGACTGTCCTTTTATGGCCTCTGTGTGGCTTTTTCTTAATGTGAATGTTTATGATTGTACTTACGTAAGTGGTTCTTGTGAGATTAAATGAGACCCTGTATTTGTGTGTCCAGTTGAGAGCCCTGTAGGTGGCCAGAAATGGCAGTTAGCATAAAGGTGTGTGTCAAAATGTGAAAACATAGTACAGGTGGATTAAACTGGAAAAGTGGTCTAAATGGATCCTGCACATAGGATGCCAGAGTAGGCACAGTTCTGTATTCAGTTCTGTATTGGTGACAGCACTTGCTACTGCAAACTGATTATTCATTTAAAATAACTTCTGGTGGGGGGCTTGGGGAGCTCAGTTGGATAAGTGTCCAAGTCTTGATTTTGGCTCAGGTCATGATTTCACAGTTTTGTGAGTTCAAGCCCCACACTGGGCTCTGCAGTGGCAGTGTGGGGCTTGCTTGGGATTCTCTCTCTCCCTCTCTTTCTGCCCCTCCATAACTCGTGCTGTCTCTGTCTCTCTCAAAATAAATAAATAAAACTTAAAAAATAATTTTTGGTAAAGATAAGGTGTGCTTGCTTTTAAATTTAAAAAAATTTTTAAATTTATTTTTGAGAGAGAAACAGACCAAGTGGGAGAGGGTAGAGAGAGAGAGAGGGGGACACACAGAATGGGAAGCAGGCTCCAGGCTCTAAGCTGTCAGCACAGAGTCCGATGTGGGGCTTGAACTCACTGACAGTGAGATCATGACCTGAGTTGAAGTCAGATGCTCAACCAACTGAGCCACACAGGCGCCCCAAGGTGTGCTTGCTTTTGATGTTTTTCATCTTACCAGTAGACGTGCCCTGATGATGAGCTTTGGAGGTTAGACAGGGAAGGGCTTGCTTCCCTCCCTGGGGAAGGGACTGCACACTCAGTGAGCTAAGGGTCACCTGTCATAAAGCAGAGCTGCGTGCATCCCCTTCTTTACATTCCAGTGAATACTCTTTGGCACATAGTAAGGATTCTGTTAATGCCCCATGACATGATAAGTCACGGGTAGGATTATCAGATGTGTGCAACTGTTTCATTAACTTCTTTCCTCCCCGAAAATATGGTATGAGACATCCTTATGTGAGATCACCAAATCACAAACACCTTCTAATGACTGTTGGTGCTCTATGCTCAAAAATGCCCTGTAACCTGCCTCGGCGGCTCAGTCACTGAAGCATTTGACTTTGGCTCAGTTCATAATCTCACAGCTCATGAGTTCAAGTCCCACATTGGGCTCTGTGCTGAAAGCTCAGAGCCTGAAGCCTGCTTCTGATTCTGTGTCTCCCCTCCCCTGTTCGTGCTCTGTCTCTCTCAAAAATAAATAAACATTAAAATATATATATATATATATGCCCTGTAACTAAATGTGCCTTCATTATTAAGAAATTTGAGGGTAGTTTATTTTTGTTTGAAATTTTAGGATTCTAAAGATCTCTTTATGATTGGTTTTGTTGAAGCTATGCTCATTTTTAAATCGAAAATTATAGGAAAGGTTTCTATTTCCTACTGCCCCGTCGACATGAGAGCCTCATGGGACTGTTTCCAGGGCTGTTTCTCATGTACAATTGGAGATCCCACAATATAGATACAGTGGGTATAAATGAATATAACATTTCCATAAAAATATGAAAATGTGACTATATTTAACTGTAATATATAATATAAATACATGGATGTAAATGAAGAGGGTTGTTTTTTTCCCCTTCTTTCAAAGCTCTGCTTCCCACATTTGGGTCAGTCGTATCATTAAAATCCTGAATAAAATCCTGTCAAGCCAACATCTTAGGTGGGCTTTCCCACCCCCTCCCATCTTTTCTCTCAAAGACACATCTGCTTACGTCTGCCTTTAGCAGCCTGAAGAAGTGATATTGTTATTGATTCTGGACAGATGACTCAAAGCCTAAAGGGACTGTTTACAAAGGGAAAATGTAATAGCATGGCATATTTTATAGACAAATTTGAAATTTATATAGGCTTAATTATTTCCAAGTTCATGACCTTTCCTGCAACTATTTGTTAGGTAATGAGATTTTTATAATTCATCGGCCATTTACCTTCCTGAATCTCTGGGTTTCTCTACCAATGCTGCATTCCTTTGTTTTCGTAGACAGCATGCCATTTTGGTTTTGGTTTTGTTTTTTAAGTGAGATTTGGAGAATTTTTTTTCCCAAAATGTACAGTGAAATATTAAACTTGGCGGCTGGCCCCAGGTTATTATTTGTAACCAAGTTCAGGCTCAGAAGAGGCAGAATTGGGGGTAATTCCATTCAAACAAAGCAAAAACAAACAAAAAAAAAGCTTGTGCTTTTTCTTGGACTTGCTCTTTGGGGGTATGTGAGGGATGGGGCTTTATCAATTACACCTGAGTTAGCAGGAAAAAGACTCTCTCCAACTATAGAATTCACCTCCTTCTTGCTTCTGCTATTCAGTTTAGAGCCACAGGGACACCATCCATCAAAAGAACCTTTCCTGAAGAGGAGAATCTTGTTAAGTCTGGCTGTCAACTTGAGAAAACTAATCATGGTATTGCACAACAAAATGATTTTATACTGCTTTTCTCCTTCTTGTCTACTGAGCAGTCTATTAAGGAGAGAGGCCGACAGATGTTCAGCAACCAACTAAAAATAGATAACCTGCTTTAAATATCAAGTGTGCCTGCTTGATGCTGGAGTGACACAGTGTGTCTCGTGTGTGTACAGAATGGAATTTGGATTGGAGACTAGAGGCTGGCTCAGATTGGACAGCAGAGATGTGAACTGGTGGGCAGTTCCTCTAGCCAAATAATTTAATGACTTCTTGAAAGTGACTTTCTTTTCCACGGCCAGATTATGTCAAAATGTATGTGCTACTGCTGAGCTTGGTGTACATTATGTCCTATGGTAGCTCAACTTGGAGTCAGATCGATTAGTGGGTTTGAGTCTGCAAAATAGACTGAAGGCATTTTATTTTCTGCTTGCTGTGTTCTTTTCATCTTCTCTTCAATGTAGCATTCCTTTCCCCCTTTATGCGATGCTACTAGCTGAATGCTGATGACCCAACAGGACAATAGCAGCCAAGTTGAATTTAATGGTAATCTGGTGGCCAAGGCGGCCTGGTTACCCACTGATACTGAACCTGGCCCCAGGAGCAAAGAGTTCCATTCTTGTTTACACCTGAGAGCAAATCCTGGAAGCATTCATCCTTCAACTTTCAGTTCCTGACTTGCCTTTTCTTTAGTCTTCCCTAGGGACCCCGCGATGTTCTCCATCTCCCCTCAACAACTGTAGTACCCAATCTCTCTCTCTCCCCCTCCCTCCTCTCTTTCTCTCTCACTCTCTCTGTCTTTCCCCCTCCCTCCCTCACTTCTGCATACATTTACCACTTAGCATTTTTTACTGCTTCCTAAGTAATAAGTGCTGGTCATGGCTTTCCCTCTTGGTGTTCAGTAAGCAAATACCCGTTGATAAGTTAGATTGCAGTTTCAGGCAGAGGGCCTGAGGGTAAGTAGGCTTTATCAGTAGAGCAGTGGTTTGTAACATTTTGGGAGAGGACAGGACCCCTTCAGGAAACAGATGTAAATTGCAAATTTTTTACCAAAAAATGTACATATAAACAGAAACAAAAACCTTTGCATATACTTTCAGAGGGCTCCCTGATTCCCCCTGAAGGCTGTCTAAAAAATCTTGATTAAGAATCTTGCTGTAAAAGGACCTGTTCTGTGTGAGAGTCCTTGTAGGATTCCTAGGAGCAAGGTCAAAGCTCCTACAGGCTTCTTTCACAGCAGGCAGGAAACAGCCTGCTTAATTCATGAACATACATTTTCTGTCCAGCTCTAGGGTTATGCACTTATATCTGAACATAGGTATCTATGAGGTTGAGAGGCAACAATATGTAGTGGAAAGATCAACTGAACTTAACCTAATCGGATCTGAATTAGAATCGAGGTTCTGCCCTTACTGCCTGCGTGACTATAGCCAAGCCACTTACCATCTCTGGGCCTTAGTTTTTTATCTGTCACCTAGGAATGAAGTTAAGTTCTACATCAGATGGAGATACAAAAACACTTAGTTCTGTCCCCCTCTCTTCTTGAGCAAAAAGAGATCTTGAATAGTTCCTGGGCTGGAGTTGTTAGGGCTGGCAGGCTTCCTAGTGGCAGAACACAGTGAACTGTGGAGGACAGTACTACTGGACAATGGTACCTAGAGAAGGTTCTTCTGTGGCCCATAGGCCATGTTTCACCTATAGGATACTCCCTGAGGGCTCCCAGGATACAAGAGGGCCAGAGTCCTTCATCAGCAGGTAGAGGGAAAGTAACTGGGGTGATAACTACGAAGGTAACCCTTTAAACTCCAAGAGATCAAAGAATGTATGTCTCTGTGTAGTATTGTATCCCAAGCACCTAGAAGGGAGGGAGCCTGGTAAGCACTTAAAACTTAAGTTGAATGAGTAAATCAATGACTGAGTGGATGAATTTGCATATGCACATTATACAGGTTAGGTCTGAAAACACTTGAGTTACATATATAAGTAGTATTCTTCGAAAGGTTTTGTACTCTGTGGATTGGAAGACTCACTGCTAAGATGGCAGTTCTACCAGGATTGATCTATAGATGCAGGACAACTCCAATTACAATTTCAGCAGGTTTTTTTGGTCGAAACTGGCAAGCTGATTTTAAAAGGTATAAGGAAATATAAAGGACCTAGAAAGATCAAAAATAAAAAACAAAACAAAGAGGACTTACCATTTCTGATTTCAAGACATATTATAAATCTAGATTTATTAAGATAAATTAGTACTGGCAAAAAAATAGACATAAATCTATCAGAGCAGGGTAGGAGTTTAGAATTAGACCCTTCACATATAAATGGATTTTTTTTTTGACAAAACAATTTAACGGGGGAAAGGAAAGCTTTTTGATAAAAGTTACTGGATTAAATGAATACCCATGTAGGAAAAGAACATTGACCCTTACCTCACACCACATACAAAAATTACCTTATAACAGATGGTAGAACAGAATCTAAAACCTAAAACTATAATATTTCCTGCCCCCGCCCAAAACAGAGGAGAACATCTTTGCAAACTTGGGGCAGGCAAAGCTTTGTTAACACACAAAGCATAAACTGTGGAAGGAAAAAACTGACAAATTGAGCTTCATCAAAATTTAAAACCTCTGTTTTTCAAAAGGTATGTTTTAGAAAACAAAGCAAGCCACAGAGTGGGAGAAAATATCTGTATGTGTAACACATACATCAGGCAAATAATTTGCATCTAGAGTATATAAAGAACTCTTAGGGCTCAATAACAAGATGAAGAGCTCAATAAAAACTGGGCAAGATATTTAAATAGACATTTCACAGAAGATATGAAAATGGTCAGGAAACATATAAAAAGATGTTCCATATTATTAGTTACTAGAAAAATTCAAATCTATGATGAAATACCACTTCACATTTATTAGACTTCAGTTAACATTAAAAAGATTGACCATACGAATATTGACGGACTGGAACTCTTTGTGGGAATGTAAAATGGCACAAGTACTTTGGAAATGCATTTGGCACTTTCTTAAAAAATTAAGCATATATCCATCATATGACCCAGAAAGTCCACTACTAGATTTTTACCCAAAGAGAAATAAAAGCATATATCATCACACGGACTTGCATATGAGCACACAACAGCTTTATCTGTAATAACTGAAATCCAGAAATCCAAAAGTCCATCAACAGGTGAATAGATTAGCAAATTGTGGTACATCCATTTAATAGAAGATTTCTCACTAACAAAATGGAATAAGTTTTTGGGCTCCCTGAGGGCTGTAGGGGATTGTATGTTTCTTGCCTCTTGCAGCTTTTAGTGGCTCTAGTGTTCCTTGGCTTGTGGTTACATCATTCCATCCTTCAAGACCAGCATCTTCAAATCTCCCTCTTCTCTTTGTATCACCTTCCCCCTGTGTGCAGTTAAATCTCTGTGTCCTTCTTTATAAGAAGACATGTTATGTCATTCAGGGCCCACCAACATGATCTTGCATAATCTCTTCAAAATCCTTAATCCCATCTACAAAGACCCCCCCTTTTTTTTTTTTTCAAATAAAGTAAAAATTACAGGTTCCAGGAATTAGGACCTGATATTTTTGGTGGACCTTTGTTAGCCACCAGAGCACGTTTTTTTCCCCAATATTTAAAAAAAATTTTCTTTGCATTTGATTCTTTAAAAATATTGAAGTTGTACAAATAATTAATATGTTTATTATAAAAAAATTCAGACCAGATAAAATGTTACAGAATAAAAATCAGAGTCCACTGTGATACCAGCCAGCACTATGCTTACAGTGGAGTTCCTTTATGTGTAAGGAATTCACTCAATGCACATCCATGTGCTGTTCCTATAAGACACGCAGAGCATAATATATTTTGTAATAACTACTGTCAACAGTTCAGTGTGCATCCTTTTGGCCCCACCACTGTAAATTTATATAAGGTGTATTTGTGATACAAGGGATATTATATTTCATATGCTGTATGTGTGTGCATTCACAGTTTTGGTTTTTTATACATGGGAATTATATTACTCATTTTACTTCATTAAAAAATCCCTTTTTTCCTCAATAGCATTCTTGGAGACACTTCCATGTCAGTGCCGAAAGATCCATCTACTTTGTATTACTTAACTGCAGAGATGTCTCTTCATTTTGCCAGGCCCTTTTGTTGAATTTTGGCTTTCATTTTTTTTTTTTACTGTTAACAATAACATTACAGTGAACTTCCTGTCCATAGAGGTTTGGATACATGCACAATATTTCTGTTAGGCTAGTTTCCTAAGGGTAGATGACTTAATCAAAGAATATATAAATTTTATCTTTCAAGTTTTGATTTAAATTCCAGTTAGCATACAGTGTAAATACTTGTTTCAGGTGTAGAATTGAGTGATTCATCACCTGTATACAAACCCAGTGCTCATCACAAGTGCATTCCTTAATCCCCTCCCCCTCCCCTGTCACCTGCCCCCCAGTAACTCTCGGTTTATTCTCTATAGTTAAGAATCTGTTTCTTTTCATTTTTTTATTTCTTAAATTCCACATGAGTGAAATCATATGGCATTTGTTTTTCTCTTGGAGTATGAGGTGTTTTCCCAGAGGATCAAAAAAATAGTGATACATGCACCCCAATGTTTATTGCAGCATTACCACTAAAAACCAAATTACAGAGAGAGCCCAAATACTCATCTACAGATGAATGGATAAAGAAGATATGGTATATATATGTGTGTGTGTGTGTGTGTGTGTGTGTGTGTGTGTGTACACACTCAATGGAATATTACTCAGCCATAAAAAATGAAATCTTGCTATTTGCAATGACATGGATAGAACTAGGGAGTATTATATGAAGTGATATGTCAGAGGAAGAGTATATGTACTGTAAATTTTGATAAGTACTACCAATTTTCCAAAAACGCTATCCCAACTTGTACTTCCATAATATCATATAGAAATATTCTTTTGCCCACATGTTTGCTACTCCAGATATTTTCTTTTCTTTTTTTGGCAATCCAGTGGACAAAAAGTGGTATTGCTTCAATTATGATTTCTTGTTTAACCAGAGTAGGCATGTTTTCATAAACACTGGTCATTTATTTCTCTTTTTTGTGGCTTGCCTTTTTATAGTATTCACTAATTTTTCCATTGAATTGATTTTATTTTTAAATCAATTAATGGAAGTATTTATATATTACAGATTTTTAACTCTTTGTCCCTTATATATGATGTAAGCATTATCTTCCCGTTTGTCATTTGTTTTATAGCTTTGTTAAGGAAATCCTAGAAATTAGAGTTTTTTATGTAGTTCGTGTATCTTTTACTTTGTGGCTTTAGCTTCTTCATTTTGCTTAGGAAAGACAACCTACCCTAAGATTACTAAAACATTCTCTGTATTTTTATCTAGGAGCATGCACTTCTTTAAGGATAAGGAGAATAAAAAGTCATCTGAAAATAAAGAGGCACATGTCCAACAAACCAAATGCTTTATCAGAGTAGAGTAGATTCCGGAGCCAAGCTGTTTGGGTTGTTTTCTGAGTGTGTGACCTTGGGAGGGTTCCTTAGCCTTCAGTGCTTCAGTTTCTCCATCTGTAAAATGGTAAATAATCGTGCCTGCTTCATGGGATTGTTGTGAGATTCAATGAATGCATAGATGTTGAATGCTTTGCCTAGTGTTTGGCACATAAAAAGCAATGTTGGAGTGTTAGCTACAATGTGCATTGCTTGTGCTACTGTGTGAGTCTAAGAAGTAGGAAGAAGAAAGGTGGCTCCTATGTTTTAAATTCCTGCAAGTTCTGACATTGACACCGGTGCTTGTATTCCATGTCGTACGCAGCTGTTACCACCGAGGCTCAGTGAAGCTAAGTGTCCCCTCCACGGCCCCACAAATAGGAAGTGAGGAAGCCAGGGCAGCTTCTGTTCTTACATGCCGACCCTGAGGTGGCCTAAGTAGAGGCTTACATTCAGAAGTCACTCTTTGTCACCCTCCTGTTGGAAGAATGTCCTGCAAGCTTCGGGACTTTGAGAGACCATGGAGCCTGACGATCACTACTGCACTTATTTAATATAGCTGAGAAACTGAAAAAAAAATAGGTGCAGGATGCTGTTTGAATGTATTGGCCTACATCTACTATCTGTTTCATTCTGTGGCCTGCCTACCCTGTTGAAACAAGAAATGAGACAGCCCACGTTAAGTCCTGTTGGGCACTACATTCTATTATTGTTTTAACATTTTGTTAAAGATCAATGACAGGCTGATAAATATCAAACTAGCAACATTCCCTTTTTTGTACCTTAAGTATGTTTTCTAAAATTTTTTAAAGTTTACTTAATTTTGAGAGAGGGAGAGAGAGAGAGTGTGTCCCAAGTAGGCTCTGCACTGTCAGCACAGAGCCTGACATGGGGCTGGAACTCACAAACCATGAGACCATGACCTGAGCCCAAATCAAAAGTTGGACGCTTAACCAACTAAGCCATCCAGGTGCCCCAGTACCTTAAATATGCTTGTTTTGATGGTCTGTGTATGCTTTTGTTTCTGGGAAATGTAAGAAAGCAATTACTGCTACTTTATCATCATAAATACTGAAGCTGCAATACATTCATGCTAACTATAAGAGGCAGTAGTGCGTTATGATCAAGGATCAAACTCTGGGGCCAAACCACAAGGCTGAAGTCCATCTCCACCATTTAGTTTTGTGACCTTGGTCAGTGTATTTAGCCTCCCTTGTTGATAAAGTGAGATCCAGTACTTACTTTTCTACCCATTTCTATTACATATTGGCTCTTTCCTCCTTCCATTATCATTTGGAGTATTTGGATGGCTATTCACTCCAGTAAAGGATGTCACAGTAGGAATAAAAGGGAATCAAAAAACAGAGCTTTTATGTTTCATAACAGGTCCTATAGCAAATGACAGATAAAATAGTATTAAAGAAAAGGCCTTTGCATTAAGATAGCCTGCTCATTTGGTTTAGTTTCAAAAGTCTAAGCTCTAGAGGGTTCAGGCCATAAGCAGTTGTGGTCCCCCACCCCACCATAAAAAATAGGTTCAGAACAATAGAAAAGAGCCAAGGCTATCACGCTCCCAGAATTCATAGTGTCCACAGGTTGGTTTGTGTGGAGGGAAAGAAAAGAGACAGAAGGTGGCCTGAGAGGAGGAGACCTGTGTCCTTTGCACCAGCCACTTCCGCCCTTCAGTGAGTACTGGCAGAGGTGGAATCTTCAGGAAGGTTTGAGTTCTTGAGAGCAGCTGGTCCTGTGCTTCACTTAGGAAGAACGTCTTGAGGGGCGCCTGGCTGGCTCAGTGGGTTAAGCATCCGACTTCACCTCAGGTCATGATCTGATGGTTCACGGGTTGGAGCCCCACCTCGGGCTCTGTGCTGACAGCTAGCTCAGAGCCTGGAGCCTGTCTTCAGATTCTGTGTCTCCCTCTCTCTCTGACCCTCCCCTGCTTGTGCTGTCTCTTACTCTCAAAAATAAATAAAATATTTAAAAAAAAAAAAAAAAAGGAAGAACATCTTGTTACTGCTGACATCCAGCATGGCGTGTGGCCAAAAAAAAAAAAAAAAAAAAAAGGTGTCTTCACACAGGTCTGGCTTCTGGAGTTAGCTGTGTAGTCACACAAAGAGCCTTGCCTATGGTTTAATGCTCTTCTGCTATCTTAGAATTCATAATAATTTTTGAACAAGGGGCCCAGCATTTTAATTTTGCACTGGGCCCCACAAATTAGGTAGCTGGCCCTGTCTGCACAAAGAGACCAGAAACAGTTCTGAGTCTGCGGCCTAAATGGGAGCAGCATAATAATGTCTCTCACCCACTGAGTGGGTAGAGAGGTAGTTGGGAGAGATAGCTGACAGCTGAAGTTTTGTAGTGGGGACAAGTAGAATGCACTAGTGCCGTGCATAGACTGGTGACCAGAGACCAGATGGGACAGCAGGCATGTTGGTGGGGGCTAGCCTGGGTACTGGATGCCACTGTGGACCAGAGGCTCCCAGCTCATGCTTTGATGCCCCACAAGTATCTTGGCACTCCTTATTTCCCAGGAGATATGGGGGAGACCTGGAACAGCCTGAGAGTTTGGTTCTCGCAGCCTGCCCGACCAGGCTTCAAAATAAATTTCGTCAAAAATAATAAAAATAGTGACATTTCTTGCATGCACCAACTGAAGATTTGTACCTACTACGAAAGTAAAAGTGTGACTTATTTATGAATTGGTTTATTTGTTTGTACATGCACTGCTCTCCATGTAGGTACTCTGCATTTTGCATGTGGGTGGTTTTAGTTCAATTAAAAGCTGATAGTTTTGTTCTTTTTAAGTTAGAGTTTCTCCCTGTTGGCAGTTAAGATATTGAATTATTTTTCAAATGACTTTAACAGTAATTCTCAGGTGACCTAAACTAATTTTTTGGCCTTGTAAATCTCAGACTCTTAATTTTCAACCTTCCCTTGTTAGGGTATATCGTGGAAAGCCAACATGCATTTGTTAAACTCTGAATTTTAGAAGACAGGCAACCATCTGGACCCGGAAAAGTGCAGGGTTTCAGAAGAGCCCTTCACGTTGTGAAGCATCATTCACGTGCTCTCATGCCTGCCTTGCGCTGTAGAGGACCATGCCGCCCGCCCGGGTCTCCTCCAGCACAAGCCACTCACAGTGGTACTATAAGGAAATGGGGCTGTGTGACTTCAAAGGAACACCAAGTCTGAGGAAAATCAAACCATATGCGTTAGGACAGAAGGTCTCCCCCATGTAAGCAAATTTTTTTGGTGTCTTGAGATTTAAGTCGCTGTGAAAAAAAATTGTTAAAATCAGGCTTGCTTTGTTAGAGATTCTGTTTCCAAGTGCAGGGAGCCTTCAGTGCCTTTGGATGATGTACTAAGAAACCATCTTTTCTGTGTCCTTGCAAGTGTCCCATCCATCTTTGTAGTGTCTTTTGGCCTCATAGCATGCCATGACAGTGAGCACAATATCCGAAGAACAAGTGTCAAGTAGGCATCAGCCAAGCAAGGTATAAACAGAGAAAATAAGATTAGACGGGGCTTGAAGGGGTGGGGAGAAGAAATGATATAGCTTCTAGTTTACCAGGTAAGGCTTATCTGAAAAAGTGTTGTAGTCCAGTTCTAAAATGATAAACACATAGGGCTGAAAGGGCCCCTGAGAAGTCATCTGATCCATCCTCCAACCTCCAGGGAGGTTTTATCTAAACCATTTTTACCAAGAGGTGTCTGTCGTGTTCTTAAAATTCTGTGGGGAAGTGGATTTGACAGCCTCTCTAGTATCCCATTACAATGCTTTATAACCACACATGTCAAGAAGCCCCTCTTTATACATATATATCCTTTCTTTTTCCAGCTAAAGCCCATTGTTTCCTATTCTATCCTCAGTAGAGAAATGTTCATACATCTGGATACAGCTTCTGAATAATAATTCTTTCTATATTTAAAGAGACATTAAGTGACCCATTTCTTTCTCTTCTTGAGGCTAAATAATCCCAGGGGCTTTATCCTGTATGCATTTACCCATTTCCCATATCCCTGTGAAGTTTTTGAGGTCTCAAGCTGGGCTTTTTTTCCTTAGCAGGAGTTGTGTCTTGTAGGAGTTTCTAATGCCAAAATCACCTTGTATGTGACTACCTCTAGGTGGTTGATTTTCAAGACTTCTCCGCCTAAACACTGTACAGTGGAGTGGGAGTGAGTCATTGGATTCTGTGCACACGTAGCAGGGCACTTCCCATGCCATCCCCAGTTTCCTACTAAAGTGGAGGGTTGCTGGCACAGTGGAAACAAACAGAGGCATGAGAGAGGCCAGGAGGATTTTGGAAGCTGGCTTCAGCTCACAGGATAGGAAGGGAAATTTGATGTCTTACAGTTACATCTTTAAGAGCCCCTGTCATTCCAGACTAAATGCCCCTGTGAGATGATAATTTGCAAGCCCTGCAATCACACTGGGCTTCTTGCCACTCATTCATGGACCAAGAATCAAGACCTAATTCTTCTCTTACCCCCCAAAGCTAGATGCCTCAGCTCTGAGACAATCTGGGTGTTTCCTCTGTGGATTCTGGGTAGGTCCATGGCTTTTCTGAAGGAGGACTGGGAGGAGTAGCAATGATCTGAGCTGAGTCCTGCCTCTGACCTCCTTCCCCACCAAACAAACCCAACACCCAGAATTCCTGTCTGCCAAAGGTCTTGCCCCATGAAAATTTGTCTTGTTGCTTAAGTTCTCCCTTCTGGATTGGATAACAGTGATTAATCAAAATAGGGAAGTAGGCGTTGCTTCCAGCAACAATGTAGAATTCTCTATTTTGAGGAGAAAACACCAAATTTAAGTGACAGAAGCCTTAACTGCATTAGGAACAGATGGGCCTCTTTTACAACAGTTGAAAAATTACAGAATCATTTCTATTACCCGGTAAATATATGTGACCATATTTTATAAAATGTAAAAGGTAACACAGATGTTCATTCCTGTTGTTGTTAAAAGCCTGCCTGAAAAATGGTTTCCTATGGACAGTGCTTCATGTGAAGTGTATATTCTATTAATGTCTATGTTTATAATTATCCTGCAGTTTTATTTAGACTTGGATGGATGGAGGCAAAACATGGCAGCTTTCTCACAGATCCTAGCAGCTGATGGGCAGAGGTTAATTTGTCTGTACACGGACACATTAGCTTGTCACATCTGCTATTAATTGCAAACAGATATATTAGTCTAATTAAACATTGCAAGGAACTGACCTAAATTGTTTAATGCCTGTTGCTATATCGACTCCACGATTAGCACACTTCAGGCTGCATGTTTATCCTAGCTATACTGATGTGAAGTAGCAGTCTTAAGTCTACAGCTAGTAATGGTTCTTGTGGTCATCACTGCTGGTATGTTAACTGTGCTTGAAATGGAAAAATAAAACTCGTGTGACATAATCATGTGAATTTACTGTTGAACTACAGCCATTTCTACCCCCATTGCCTTGACCAAGAGCATTTTTAAATGCTTATTTTTTGTGGCAGCTGTCTAAGTGGGTTGCAGCCGTTCTAATTTTGGAGCTCATTATTAGGACAAACAGTTGTGGTACATCAATAGCCCATCAGAATTAATTAAATGGGGAGCAGCAAGTGAATGTTCATCAGCTCATTCGCAAGCAATCGGGGCAGAGGGTGTGTGTCCCTAATCTGACTTGAGGCTGGTTTGTGACTTGCCCTTGGAACATGTTTAGTGAGGACCCGATAGAAAATGTTTATGTGTGGCAAGTATATAAACAGCAGCAGCCCAGTAATTGGGTGCATCTTGGAATTAATGATGAAATTATCTGCGTTTAACTTTTGTCAGTAATAGGTTGTTTGTGACAGCAGCATTGGCAGACCTTTACTTCCCAACATTAGGATGTCTCCCCCACTGAAAAGAAGCCCCATGTTGTGCGTAAAGTCGTGTCCAGGACTGGTTTGGCAGTAAATACGGACTGTACGAAAAAAGCTGAGAAAACTGGTTTCATCCTCTGTGAGACAGAAGCAATCTATTTAAAGAGAAACTTTTTATTTAAGAGCGTAAAGGACTTTTTCAAGATACTAAAAGCAACATTTTCTTAAAAAGGAAAGAAAACTCTAGTTATTTAAATAATAAGATTTGATAAAGTCAAATTTAACAGCCTAAATCAATTCTTCTCAACCCTTCCGAGTGTTGACCTAGAAGGTTTTGAATTGAACTCAGGGATGTTTGAAAGTGAGGGTGTGTCATCTTGACCAAACTTGCCATCTTGAGGAAAGCAGCATTCCTGGACCTGACAGAGTCTGAAGTAGGGACAAGCCTGACAGATTTTGCTACAAGGGGGAGGGACATGGCAGGCAGAGAGCATCTGTTCTCTGTTCTCCTTGCTCTTTCTTTTCTTTGTTATTTAGTACAGTAGCTCAGCCCCTTGGAAATAAATGTACTTTGCATGCTTCTCCTGGCAGATTGAGCAGATCTGCTGAAAGATTGATGCACTTGGCCCCTTCTACTGGAGACTCAGAGGCTGTCATAATACTTTGGAAAGCATTCTTCTGGCTCCTCTATGATGCTGGACTTGGCTGTCCCCTTGACAGTTCCAGGTCTCCTCTGCCCTGCTCTAGGCTTCCTGGCATCATACTTCATGATGAAGGCAATGGGCTTTCATTTTGATCTTGAGAGATGTGATATTGGATTGGGAATGCAGGAATGGGAGTCAACAGCTTTTTAAGATCTGTTTTGTTCTGTTTGGTTCCCCTTCACCTTCTTCCTCAGCTACAACTCTGGAATCAGAACGATCATTTTGTTGAATATGTATATGAGTTCCTCCTCCATGGTGGAGGAATTCACTCATTTTTCATTCAACAAGCACTATGACCAGTGGCACAAAGAGGAGTTAGAAATGACTCCCTTGGTAATACACCTGGCTGGCTCAGGCAGTAGAGTATGTGACACTTGATATTGGGGTCATGAGTTCAAGTCCCATGTTGAGGGTAGAGATTACTTAAAATGGCTAAAAAAGAAAAAGAAATGGACCCTGCTTTTGAAGAGCTTATAGTCTCTAGAAAAGTTGAGAAAGATGTGCTGACTGATAATAGGAGGAACGAATATATAAATGACAAAGGAAAGGATCATTTGTCCTCCTGGAGCAGGAGAAGTTTGTCAGGAAGACTTCACACAGAAGACAATATGGGTAGGGTATTGAAAAAACTCATTAGCTTTTAATCGGGAATACTTAAAGAGTCAAGGGATATTAGCATCAAAGTGCACTTATTAATTCAATCACCTTATAAATATTTACTGATGCCAACTGTATACTTGCTTGGCACTCTTCTAGCAATGGAAATATAATGGTAAACAGAAAGACAAAGTTTCTTTCTTGTGGATCTTAAAATTTAGTTGAGACAGTTATTAAATATTTGAAATGTCAGACAAGGATCAATGTTATGAAGAAGAATAAAAAGTGGGGTAAAAGGATAAAAAGTGGTGGTGACGATGGTGGCAAGTTATGCTGCTTTACATGAGGAATTTGGAAAGCCTAACCAGGATGAGATAACATTTGAACAAACAGCTGAAGGAGTACCACAGTGAGCAATGTAGGTATCTGTGAGAAGAATATTACAAGTAAAAGTCAACAACCAAATCCAGTTTATCTACATTTGCAAGAATTGCAGAGCTTTGTTTCATGATACAGAGAGGTTGTGTGTGTTAGGAACTTCATGGGATACTTTAATATCCCCACTTTACAGAGAAAAATATTTTGCCAAATGCTACAAGGAGAACTCCCCAGGGCTTTGGGGAGCTTGGATGACTTACAAAGGTCTGCATGATCATTTGGGGCTTAATATAACCCCCCCTGACAATTACAAAAGTTTGGTGCTAGTTGGTGCTAGATACCTAGGTGAGATTTTCTCCTAAAGCAATGGTTGTGAAACATGATGGGTTATCACATTTGCTCCCAATGTTTTAAACGACACATTTAAAAACTGTGGCTACCAAGAACTTGTCTTAGACATTCTGATTCAATAGGCCTGAAAAGACATCTAGCTGTCAGCTCTCCCAGATTTGAAAACCATTGTTGTAATAGTGCTTTACACACTTCTGTGTGCATACAACTCACCTGGGGCTCTTGTAAAATGCAGATTATGATTCAAGTGGGTTTTAGGCTAGAGATGCTCCATTTCTAAGCCAAAATGGCTGGTCCTTGAATGACACTGAGTAGCACAGTTCTATGCAGCATTGTCAGTGATGGAACCAGAGTAGCTCATTGGGTTAAGGGGAATGAGGAACAATCCAAACCCCAGTAGGGAGAAGGAAAAATACATCCCCACTTCTTCTGTCTCTCAAGCATCCACAGATGTTCCTCAAAACCTAGGTCTCTGTCTGCTGAGGGATACAGGATGGAGGGTCTCTGAGTGCAACATGAACAGCAGTATCAGCGAGAGGGGAACATGTGAAGCTTTGACTTGGTAGGGGAGGTTGGGGCCATGACATAAGGATTCCCTGGTCACACTCCTCCTTCCTCTCTACCCAGCCACTCTATTTCTCTGTTATGAATTGAGGAAAACTCCACTGGGTCCATGAGGTCTTCCTGTCTGCTTCCTTCCTGAATCCTCCCATTGAACCATTCATTCTCAGTGCCTCTCATCAGGCTCACCTTCTCCTTTATTCTTATCCATTTTAGGTAAGTCATTTTAATCTCTCCAGTAAGATGATAAACTCTATAAGTCTTTCGAACGCACAAGAAACTGAGTTCATAGTAAGAATCATAGAATCTTGACACTAGAAGAGAATGCAGGAAACTCAATTCCCCTCACAGGCTGTGCTTCCTTCTGCAGTGCTCTGCGAAGATAATTAGGCAGTCCTGCCTGAATACTCCAAATATGGAAAGCCCATGTCTGTGCGAATTGCACAGAATTGAAATCAGGCCTTTCAGTCATCACTTGATAACCAAGAAGACGAAAATAACAATAAATAATTCATACATCTAAGTACTTAATAGTGCTGGACCCTGATCTAAATTTGCATGTAGTTTATATCATTCAATCTTTACAACAATCCTGTGAGGAAGATATTATCATTAAATTCCATGTGAATAGAGAAGAGTCAAGTAAGTTGTCTGAGATCATACAACTAGACAGTGGAGGAGCCAGCCACTTAGTAAGTGGTCTGATGGTAGAGAATCTATCATCTGAACATGGTATAGATTCGTCCTGCAAAATCAAAATCAATCTGTTTTGTCCTTTGTTTCCATGAACAAAGTAAACTCCTAGAAGAAAATTGTGGCACAGGGAAATCTCCTCTTTACCAAAACAAAAACAAAAACAAAACTCTGTTGCACTTAAGTTGTGCCTCATGTGTTGGATGTACCAGACACTCCCGGAATGTGGTGGTGCAGCCCGAGATGGCCCTGCAATCCCTGGGACACATGCAACTGTTCTGGTGCTTCTAGGCAAGAGCGGTAGGGGTGGAAGAATCTTTCATTTGATACCTTGGTCTCCAAAAAACAAAGAAAATCAATGTTGAATTATTTCTACACATTAGGGATGAGCTTCCAGTTGGCTACCATCCAGTCCAGAACCATCTGGGGGGGATTCCCATCAAAGTTGAAATCACATTCCAACTTCTCACCATGGCTTATCAGTCCCACATAATCCAGCCCGCGTCCAGGTTCATCAGCCCAGACTGTCTCCTAACATCTGTGGGACCCGGACAAGTGGCAAAAGTTGAGGCCCACACTCCATATACTCCAAACATTAAAAACTATAAACCAAGCTAATAAACTGTTAAAATGTGCTTGGGCACATTTAACTGCGATGGTTTTTGAATTTATATGACTGGAAGTCTGTAAAATTTCAGACATCTGAATTATCATTGCACAGATCTAGGTGTTTAATAAAATTAAAAGATGAAAATATTGCCATTGTTTTTCAAGGCTAGGTTTTTTTTTCTAAAATGTCAAATTATCTATTAAGATTAAAAGGCAAATAGAAATTACAATGACTAACACAATTTTAAAGGAAATTAGCAAAGCTGAAAATTATTTAATTTTTGAACATTTAAATATTTTACAGTATTTTTGTAATATAAAATATACACACTTCTAGAATTTAATGTTCAGTTGTCTCAGTATCATACTTCACACCTGATATATCTGGACCCACATATACAAATTTAGAAGAAATACATTATTTCATATTGTGAAACATTCCTCAGTTTCCATGTGTAACTGGCAAATACCACCCAAATTTGTGGATACCTTAAGAACCAGGACATAGAATGGGGAGAGAAGGAAGAAAAAGGATGATTGGTACTACTGAGAAACAACTTTTATTATGCAAGAATCCATTGTACTCATGTTTACTGAGAAAAAGGATTTGACAAGTTAATTAATTTGTCTTTTTTTTGTAAGCCAGAGTGCCTCCACATCTCAGGCCCTCCCTCACTGCATTCTGAATTTGTATGTCAGCTCAGCAAGCATCCAACTTTTGCAGGCCAACAGTCACCTTTTGTTTGGAGGAAAGAGAGCAAGGGATGTGGAGAAAACAGCACTCTGGAACTTGGACAGAGTGAGTCATGAAGGCCACTGGTTAAAATCACAGGTTGTGTGCCAAACAGAGTGGATCACCAGCTTCTATGATGGAGGCATCCATGTGTTGGTCTTGTGTGTGTGTGTGTATGTGTGTTTTCAAGGGAGAGAGGGAGAGAGGGAGAGAGGGAGAGAGGGAGGTGGGGGAGGGGGAGGTGGGGGAGGTAGAGGGAGAGAGACAGGCAGGCAGAGACAGAGAGAGAGTGAGTTCAGGCTTTCCGAAGCAGAAGCTAAGGGCAGGGGCTCCTCTTGCCTGATAGAAGGGGTATAGTGCATTGGCCTTGACAATTTACAAACATACCCAGCAATATCCTGCCTCTAGGCCTTGGTACTGCCTCATAAAATCTCTGCCCCTAGAACTTTGTATTGCTTGCTCCCCACTTCATTCATGTCTCTGCTCAAATCCCTTCGAGATGGCTACTCTATCTAAGACAGCACTTCTGCCCCATCATTATCACCTCCCCTGCATTGCTTTTCTTTGTACTTCTTCTTAATAACTGAAAATACATCGTATCTTTGCCTTCTTCACTGGTGTGTAAGTTATCTGAAGACAGGAGCTCTGCCTTTCTTGTTCATGGATGTATCCCCTGTACCTGAAGTAGTGGTGTCACATCTTGGATGCTCAGTAATATTTTGTATGAATGAATGTAGAAATTTGGAATGATTATGCTTTCTGGTGGCAGTTTTTGGTAAGGACTGTCCTTTCCCCTCTGGGATTGCCTGGGTTCCTGGGCAACAGTTAGAATTGGGAAGACTTCTTTCCCCCTGCAGGCTTCCTGGAAGGTTTGACTTTCCCCTTTGGTCTAATGAAGAACAAAGCAGGTGTGACACTGAGCAAATTAGCAATACTTCTCTCATCCCTACCTGGGAAGCTGTGGATCTGCCTTTCAATTATAACAGTGCTTTTTCTATGGCAAAAAAGAACAGGGACACAATATTAACGAAGGCCAAGATGATCTTATTTCAACCAATTAACACTTTCCAAATGACAGGACTAGCCATGAAGCAATGGTTTTTATATTCTAGGGAATAGATATGAGGGTGTTTTCATTTTCTGTTTCTGGAAGAGAGAGTCAAACTAGATGCTACATGCAAGGCCTCTGTACAAGGGTCTTTGCTCAGGAATCCAAACCTTAGTCTCTGATCACTTCACTGAAAGACAGAAAATGTTAAAGAAGGCTAGAACCCTGCCTTTAAGAGGAAGTGAGGGAATGAAATGTTATTATAGAACTACTTATAAAAATGAGCTAAAGTCTATGGACTGATTTCCATATTGCACCAATTATCCTCAAATTGCCTTACTTTTTTCTAGACAACATTTTTTACATCTTCGTGCCACTTGGGACCCTGGGGACATTGCCTGGAAGTTGGGCAGAGGCAATATCAAACCTATCTGCATGAGTGGCTAGTTGATTGCCAGGTGTCTGTAGACCGTTTGTGTTTCTTTCTCCTTTTATTTTCATTGTGATTTTTCAGTCTGAGTATGGATGGAAGATACTGTGTAAAACTCAGCTGGGTAAAGCTTTACTGAATTTTTTTCCCCAAACGATTGCCTCATTGCATTTTTTTTAATTAAAAAAAATTTTTAAGTACAGTTGACACTCAATGGTACATTGCCTTCAGGTTTACAACTTAGTGATTGGGCAAGTTCATATATTGTGCTGTGTTCACTGCAAATGTAGCTACTGTCTGTCTCCGTAGATCACTATTAAAATATCATTGACTATACTCTGCTGTTCCTTTTATTCCTGTGACTTACTTCCTAACTGAAAGCCTATGTTCTCTCACTCCCCTTCACCCATTTTGCTTAACTCTCCACCCACCTCTCCTCTGGCAACTATTTGTTCTCTGTATTTATAGGTCTGATTCTGCTTTTTGTCTGTTTATTCACTTGTGGTATTTTTTTTAGATTCCACTTTTGAGTGAAATCATATGGTATTTGTCTCTCTCTGTCTTACTTATTTCACTTAGCATAAAACCCTCTGTGTCTATCCATGTTGTTTCAAATGGCACAATCTCATTCTTTTTTATGACTGGATGATACACACACACAAACCTCACATCTTCCTTATCCGTTCATCTATTTATTGATGGACACCCAGTTTACTTCCATATCTTGGCTATTGTAAATAATGCTACAGTAAGCATTGAGGCGCATGTATCTTTTTGAATTAGTGTTTTTATTTTCTTTGGGTAAAAACCAAGTAGTGGAATTATTGGATCATATGGTATTTATATTTTTAATTTTTTCAGAAACCTTCATACTGTTTTCCACAGTGGCTGTAGCAATTTATATTCCCGCTGACAGTGCATGAAGATTCCTTTTCCTCCACATCTTCTCTGACACTTATTATTTGTTATCTTTGTGATTTAGCTATTCTAACAGGTGTAAGGTGAGATCTCATTGTGGTTTTGATTTGCATTTCCCTGATGATTAGTGATGTTGAGCACCTTTTCATATCATTTGACCATGTGTATGTCTTTGAGAAAATGTCTATTCATGTCTTCTGCCCATTTTTAAAATAGTATTTTTTTTTTTTTTTTGGTGTTGAGTTGTATGAGTTCTTTATTTTGGAGGTTAATCACTTACTGGATATATCATTTTCAAATGTCTTCTCTACTTATGTTGTCTAAATAATTTACTTTTGCTTTTGTTTTCCTTGCCTCAGAAGACATACTTAGAATGTGTTGCTACAGCTGATGTCATAGAAATTACTGCCTATATAATCTTCTAGGAGTTTTTTGTTTTCACATCTTACATTAAGTCATTAATTCATTTTAAATTAATTTGTGTGTGTGGTGTTAGAGAGTTGTCTACTTGATTTATTTGCATGTAGCTGTCCAGCTTTATTAGCACCATTTATTGAGGAGACTGTCTTCTCCGCCATTATATGTTCTTCTCTTCTTGACCACATAATTAATTGACCATATAATTATTGGCTTATTTCTGGGTTATCTATTTTGTTCCATTGACCTATGTGTCTATTTTTGTGCCAGTACTTCACTGTTTTCATTACTGTAGCTTTGGAATATATCTTGAAATCTGAGATTGTGATGGCTATAGCTTTTTTTTTCCTTCCCAGGATTGCTTAGGCTATTTAGGGTGCTTGTGGTTCCATACAAAATTTAGGATTGTTTGTTCTAGTTCTGTGAAAAATGCTGTTGTTATTTTGATAGGAATTGCACTAAATCTGTACTTGCTTTAAGTAGTATTGAAAATGGTCATGCATCACAAAGGAAAGCAGGAGAAAGAAAACAAGGAACAAGAGAAGAAAACAAAAAATGAATGACAGACTTAAGTCCTAATATATCAGTAATTATATTAAATGTGAGTGGTATACTCATATGAGGACTTTAACATACAAAACAGATGAACATAAGGGAAGGGAAGCAAAAATAATATAAAAACAGGGAGGAGACAAAAACATAAGAGACTTAAATATGAAGAACCAGCAGAGGGTTGCTGGAGGGATTGTGGGAAGGGATATGGGCTAAATGGGTAAGGGGCAGTAAGGAATCAACTCCAGAAATCATTATTGCACTACATGCTAACTAGCTTGGATGTAAATTAAAAAAAATAAATTTAATAGAATAAAAAAATAAATTTAAGTGGTATAAATGAACCAATTAAAAGACAAAGTTTGGCAGAATGGATTTAAAAGCTATCTAAAAATACACTACGACAACAAGCTCACTTCGACTATAATGATATAGGTAGGCTGAAAGTGAAGATTGGAGAAAAGATATGGCATAAAACTAATAAAATGAAATGAATTTGAGATATTATATAATAAAAGGGTAAATACATAAATAAGACATAGAATTCTAAATGTGTATGCACAAAATAGTCCTGCAAAATATGTGAAATAAAACAGATACTATAAGAATTAAAAATTATCAAGAGTTCAACACTGCTTTCCCATCAATTGATAGAACAACTAGACAGAAAATCAGTGATATGGAAGAAATCAAAACCTTCAAACAATGGGACCTAATCAATATTTGTAGAACACTCCATCCCTAAACAGAAGTACATACATTCTATTAAGTGCTCACAGAACCTATACCAAGGGAGTCTATATAGTAGGCCATAAAACGTGATCATTTTTTAAAATATTTATTTTGAGAGAGAGCGAGAGAAAGAGAGAGTGCGTGAGTGAGCATGAGCACAAGAAGGGCAGAGAGAGGGGGAGAGGGAGAATCTTAAGTAAACTGTATACTGTCAGCACAGAGCCTGACATGGGACTCAACCCACGAACTGCAGATCATGACCTGAGCCAAAGTCCGACACTTAACTGACTCAGGCACCCCAAAACTTGATCAGTTTTTAAAGAATTGTAGGGGCACCTGGGTGGCTCAGTCAGCTGTGTGTCCAACTTCAGCTCAGGTCATGATCTTGTGGTTGCTGAATGTGAGCCCTGTGTCAGACTCTGTGCTAAAAGCTCAGAGCCTGGAGCCTACTGCAGATTCTGTGTGTCCCTCTCTCTCTGCCCCTCCCCTGCTCTGTCCCAAAAATAAATAAACATTTGAAAAAAAAAAAAAAAAGAATTGTAATGATGTAGCTTATCAGTTAGATTATTCTTTAACTACAGTGGAATCAAACTAAAGATCAGTAAGAGAACAATAATAAGAAAATCTCCAAATTCTTGGGAAATAAATAACATACCTCTGTATAATCCATGGGTCAACAGGAAACCTAAAAGGAATAAAAAAAAATACATTGAATTAATGAAAATGAAAATACAACATAAAAAATTTGAGGGACACAGCTAAAGTAGTGCTCAAAGAGAACTATATTTATAGTACTCAGTGCTTATACCAGAAAAGAATGGAAGTCTCAAACCAATAAACCAAGCTTTCACCTCAAAAAACTAGAAAGAAGAACAAAATAAATGCAAAATGGGGAAAAGAAGAAAATAATAAAGATATGAATAAAAATTAATGAAAACTGAAAACAGGAAAGCAATAGGAACAAAACACAGTGAAACAAAGAATTGGTTTTTGAAAAAGAATCGATCAAATTGAAAAACTACTAACAAAACTGAGACCAAAAGTAAGAAAACATACAAATTTCCAAAATCAAGATTGAGATAGGGGACATCTATTATGAAGCCTGTCAACACCAAAACTATGACAAGAGAATACTATGAATAACTATACACAACCTAGATGAAATCAGCCAACATCTTGAAACACATAAATTACCACAGTTCACTCACTATGAACTATATCATTTGAATAGTACTATAACTATTAAATTGAATTCACAACTAAAATTTCCCAAAAAAGAACTCTCCAGGCCCAATTGTTTAGAGAAGAAATAACAATTCTATATAATATATATAATAATAATTCTATATAACTGCTTAAAAAGAAAAAACAGAAAAGGAGGGATACTTCCCAATTCATTTTATAAATCTAATACTTACCTCCATGTAAAAAATCAGACTCTACAGAAAACGGAAACCACAGACCAATATGTCTCATGAATATAGACATAAAATCTTGAACAAAAATAAGCAGAGTTCAGCATTGTGTAAAGTGAAGTATATATATCATGTCCAAGTAGAGTTTATTCCAGAAATACAAGGCTGGCTCAATATTTGGAAAATCTACCAATTTTCAACCAATAGTGAAAAACGTCAATAAGCCAATTTATAGAAAAGCCTACAGCTAACATTATACTTAGTGGTAAAATATTGAGTGGTTTCCCTTTAAAACTGGGGAGAATGTCCACTCTTACTACTCTTATCCAAAATATTAAAAGTTCTAGCCATGACAGTAAAGCAAGATAAAGAAAAGATACATAGCATAGAGTAAGAAATAAAACTGTATTGATTTGCAGATGACATAATTATTTTCAAAACAGAAATTAAAACAACAAAAATCCTGTGGAGGCACCTGAGTGGTTCAGTTGTTAAGCATCCGACTCTTGGTTTCAGCTCAGGTAGTGATCTCAGAGTTCATGGGTTCCAGACCCACCTCAGGGTCCTCAGTGACAGCATAGAGCCTACTTGTGATTCTCTTTCTTCCTCTCTCTCTGTCCCTTCCCTATGCTTGTGTCTGTGTGTGCTCCTGTGCCTGTGCCTCAAAAAATAAACATTTAAAAAATGAAAACCCTGTAAAACCACAAAGTAAATTCAGCAAAGTTCAAGATAGGAGATAAAAATACACAAAGTCAATCTTATTTAAGTATACCTGCAATGAAGACATGGACACAAATTGAAAATCTATCATTTAGAGTTGCTCAGAAACTCTAAATGCTTAGTTATAAACCTAATAAAAAAAAGTACAGAATTTGTGTGATGAACACTATGAAATCCTTTTAAAAGACATCAAACAAGATCTAAATATATAGAGAGAGATTTTCCTGGATTGGAAAATCCAACACAGTAAAGATACCAGTTTTCCCCAAAATTGATAAAAAATTAAAATTTTTTCTAGAGATAAGCAGTACTATTCTAAAATATATGTGGAAAGAAAATAGAATAGGTAGAATAATTTTGAAAATGTGAGGAAAATCAATTTCCATGATTTCAAGAACATTATATAACTATAGTTATCAAGGCCGTGTGATGTTGGCAGAGGGCTAGATGCAGCGATCAATGGACATAGAGTAAAGGAACCAGAAATATCCTCACACTAATATGCCTAATTGATTTTTGACAGAAGTGCAAAAGCAATTCAATACAGGAAAATAGATTTTTTTCAACAGTGATGCTGGAGCAATTGGATATCCACAGGCAAAAAAGTGAACCTCAATCTAAGTCTCACACTTTATACAAAAATTAACTCAAGGTGGATCACTGACTTAAATGTAAAATCCAAAAATAAAACTTTTAAGAAGAAAATAAAAGAAAAACATCAGGATCTAAGGCTAGGCATAGACTTCGTATATTTGATACCAAAAGCATCAATAAATTTTACTCAAAATTTAAAAAAATTCCGGGAGCATCCCTTTTAAGAGGATGAAGAAAAAGGCTTCACAGTGGGATAAAATATTTGCAAACCACATATCTGACAAAGAAACAGTAACTTCAATATCTAAAGACTTCTCAAAACTTAACAGTAAAAACAAAAATTCCAGTTAGAAAATAGGCAAAAGATAGGCATAGACATTTCACTGAAGAGGCTATCGTTGGAAAAGAAACACATGAAAAGATGGTAAATATCATTAGCCATTAGGGAAATGAATATTAAAACCATAATGAGATAGCACTACACACGTATCCAGATGTTTGCAACAACAAATAGTGACAACATCAAATGCTAATAAGCACAGGAGAACCAGAACCACTCATGCATTGCTGGGGGGCATGTAAAATGGGAGTCGAACAGTTTGGCCGTTTCTCATAAAGCTAAACATGTAAGTAGCATATAACCTCAATTTAGCAATTATACTCTTGGTCATTTACTCTAGAAAAGTGAAAACATATTCACATAGAAACTTGGATGTGAATATCCAAACCAACTTAATTTGTAAACTGGAAATGGTACAGATGTTCTTCAGTGAGTGGATGGTTGAGAAATTGTGGTATGTGACCATGGAATATTACTCAGCAACAAAAGGAAATGAACCATTGATGCAGGAAACAACTTGGATGAATCTCAAGGGAATTATGCTGAGTGGAAAAGTCAATCCCAAAAAGTTATATACTGCAATGATTCCATTTACATAGCATTTTTAAAATTACAAAATTATAGAAATGGAGAACAGATCAGTGGTGGCCAGGTATGAAGGAATAGGTGGGAACCGAAGATAAGTAGGTGTGGCCATAAAAGGGCAGCACAAAAGGTCTTTGTGGCAATGGAAATGTTCCATATCTTGACTATCGATGTCAATACCGTGATTGTGATACAGTGTTATAGTTTATCAGTATGCTGCCATAGGGAGAATCATAGAATTTCTCTATTATTTCTTTAAATGGCATGTGAATCTATAATTACTTCAAAATACAAAGACTAATTTCTAAAAAACCCATGCAAGATTAAATGTCTGAAAATAATCAACAAAATTATTTAAAAAGCAGTGATGTTTTACTAAAGATGAAATCATGCTCTGGTGCCACTGTAATTAAAGCAAATATGATATTGACTGAAAAGACCAGTGGAATTGAACAGAGAGTCAAAAAATAAATTCCAGTGACTATGAGAAGTTAACATATGCCAAACGTGATATGTCAATTTCAGGTTAGAAAAATAATTGACTTAATAAACAATGTTGACATAACTTGCTTTCCATCTGGAAGAAAATTAAAATTATGCTCCTCTCTCCTTACATGTAAAAATAAATCCCAAAGTATTACAAATTTAAACATAAAATAAAAAGCAGTAAAAATTTTAGAAGAAAAATTAGGAGAGGATGGGGTAAACCGTATCTTCTGAAGCAAGACAGAACACTACAAGCCTTAAAGGAAAAATACATGACTGTGTAAAACTTGAATTTTTAAACGTGGCCCAAAATACTATAAAAAGTCAAGAGATATAAAAAGAAGTTGAAAAAAATGTTTCAAGCAAAAAGAACAGAAAATGATTAGTGTCCCTAATGTTAAAAGAATGCCATTTCCCCTTTCTACCTCATGTACAGCATCAGTGTATTTTAGAATTAGTATTCTTTTTATTATTCTTCTTTATTTCTTTTGTGCCAGTTTGGTGAGATGCTTTCCCCCACTGCGCTCTCCCTGCGTTGGTGTAGTTGGTCAGTGGGTGCATTCCTCTACCTGAGGCCATAGCTCCTGTCACGTGGCCTCATTTGCACAGCTATTGTTCTTGTCAGCAGCCCGCTGCTCTTTCCTCTTTGTATTAGTTTGTTAGGGCTGCCATAACAAAGCTTGTACCGCACACTGAGTGGCTTAAACACCAGAAATGTATTTTCTTAGACTTCTGGAGGCTAGAAGTTTGAAATCAAGGGCAGTGGAGAAAGGATCTGTTCCAGCCCTCTCCGTGGCTTGTACCTGGCCATACTCCCTGGGTCTCCATGTTCTCTTTCCTCCGTGTGTGTCTACATCCAAACTTTCTCTCATAAAGACATTAAGCATTTGGATTAGTCCCCCCCCCCCCCCAACGACCTCACTTTAATGTAATCACTTCCATGAATACTCTCCCTCTAACCGCCACATTCTGAGGTATGGGAGGATTAGGACTTGAACATGAACTTTTTGAGAGGGGACACAATTCAACGTATAATACTCTTTAAACCTGGAAGTAATGATGGCTCCTGTTCCTACTAGTTTCCCAAGGGCTTCATCATCTTTCTGGTTTCCCTGCCCACAGCTCTGTAAAGAGTTCCCTTATTAAACTTTCTTCAGATACCCCTTCAGTGAGCCATCTGTTGCCTATAGGAACCATGACCAGTATAACGTCCAAGTAGCTATGTGGAACACACATTGAAATATTTGAAGCTAGAATTCGGAAAGGTGTAAGATGACTCCAGAGTTTCAAACCTGTCCAACTGGTCACTTACCGGGACCATTTTTGCTGAATCTGGAATGGAGGAAAGGGGAAGTGGTTGTGAGGGCACTTTAGAGCTGTTTCAGTAGCCTGGAAGGGAATGACTTTTAGGAGACTAAGAAATTAAATACTGGAGAGATAATGCAGGTAGCTAATCTGGATACACTATAAAGATATATGTTAAATAGAAGGACTTTTAAAAAATTGAAGTATAGTTGACATGCAATGTTATATTTGTTTCAGTTGTGCAACATAGCAGTTTGACAGGTCTGTATGTTAAGCTATGTTCGCTACAAGTGTAGCTACCCTCTTTCACCACACAGTGCTGTTAAGTACCATTGACTGTATTCCTTTATGCTGTGCCTTTTATTCCCATGACTTTTTCATTCTGTAACTGGAAGCCTGTATCTCCCACTGCCCTTCACCCATCTTGCCCATCCTCTACTCTTTTCCCCTCTGGCAACCATCAGTTTGTTCTCCATATTTATGGATCTGTTTCTGCTTTTTGTTAATTTGTTTTGTTTCTTAGACCCCACATAAGTGAAAACATGGTACTTTTCTTTCTCTGACTTATGTCACTTAGCATAATACCTCTAGGTCCATCCATGCTGTCACAAATGGCAAGATCTCATCTTTTTTATGGCTGCACAATATACCATTGTGTGTCTTTATCCACACAAGGGGTCTATCTATTTATCTATTGATGAACACTTAGGTTTCTTTCATACCTTGGCTATTATAAATAGCGCTGCACTAAACATAAGGGTGCATATATCTTTTTGAATCAGTGTTTTAATTTTCTTCAGGTATATACCCAGTAGTGACATTACTGGATCATATGGTATTTCTAGTTTTAGTTTTTTGAGAAACCGCCATACTCTTTTCCCCAGTGGCTCTACCAATTTACATTCCTACCAACAGTGCATGAGGGTTCCTTTTTCTCTGCATCCTGGCCAACACTTTTTATCTGTTGTCTTTTTTATTTTAGCCATTCTGACAGGTGAAAGGTATTACCTCATTGTGGTTCTGACTTGTATTTCCCTGATGATTGATGATGTTAAGCATCTTTTCATATGTTTGTTGGCCTGCATGTCTTCTTTGGAAAATGTCTATTCATATCCTCTGCCCATTTTTAAAACAGATGATTTGGGCTATTTAGTTTAGATTGGTGTAAGTTCTTTTATATATTTTGGTTATTAACTCCTTACCAGATATATCATTGCAAAATCTCCCATTTAATAAGTTGCTTTTTAGTTTTATTGCTGGCTTGCTGTGCAAAAGCTTTTTATTTTAATGTATTCTGAGTTGTTTTCTTTTCATTGTTTCTTTTCTTTTTTTGCTTTTGTTTCCCTTACTGAAGGAGACGTATCTCGAAAAACGTTACCAAGGCCAATGTCTGTGAAATTACTGCCTATATTTTCTTCTAGGAATTTTATGGCTTTATGTCCCATATTTAAGTCTTTAGTCTATTTCAGTTTATTTTTGTGTATAGTGTAAGAAAGTGGTCCAGTTTCATTCTTTTGCATGTAGCTGTCCAGTTTTTCCAGCCCCATTTATTAAGGAGACTGCCTTTTCCCTCATTGTACATTCTTGCTTCCTTTGTCATAGATTAATTAGCCACATAAGTGTGGGTTAATTTCTGGGCTCCCTATTCGTTTCTGTTGAACTCTGTGTCTGTTTTTATGCCAGTACCTTACTGTTTTGATTACTGTAGCTTTGTAATGTATCTTGAAATACAGGAATGTGATAGCTCCATCTTTGTTCTTCATCCTCAAGATTGTCTTGGCTATTCAGGGTCTTTTGTGGTTTTATACAAATTTTAGGATTGTTCATTCTAGTTCTCTGAAAAAATGATGTTGGTGTTTTGATAGGGATTGCATTGACCAAAGATTGATTTGGGTGATATGGGTATTTTAACAGTATTAAGTCTTGTAATTTTTAAGAATGAAGTATCTTTCCATTTGTGTTGTCTTCAGTTTCTTTCATTGTGTTTTATAGTTTTCAGGCTAGTTCTCATCTCCTTGGTTAAGTTTATAACCATGTATTTTATTCTTTTCAATACAATAGTAAATGGAATTGTTTTTTAAATTTTATTTCTACTATTGTGTTATTCATGTGTAGATACCTGATTTCTGTGTATTACTTTGTATCCTGCAACTTTAATGAATCTGTTTATTACTTCTAATTATTTTTGGTGGAATCTTTAGGGTTTCTGAGTCAAGTATCATGTCATCTTCAAATAGTGACAGTTTTACTTCTTCTTTACCAATTCTGATGCCTTTTATTTACTTTTTTTGTCTGATAGCTCTGGCTACAGCCTACAGTACTGTGTTGAATAAAAGTGGTGAGAGTGGAAATCCTTGTCTTGTTCCTAATCTTGGAGGAAAAGCCCTCTTTTCTACCTTTGAGTACAGTGGTAGCTGTGAATTTTTCATATATATGGCCTTGAGGTATATTCCCTCTAACCCCACTTTATTGAGAGTTTTTATCATAAATAGATGTTGCATTTTGTCAAATGCTTTTTCTGCATTTGTTTGAGGTGACTGTGTTATGCTTCATTTTATTAATGTGTTATATCACTTTTATTCACTTGTAAACATATAACTATCCTTGCATCCCTGGATAAATCCCACTCAATCATAGTGTATGATCCTTTTTACATATTTTTGAATGTGGTTTGCTGATACTTTGTTGAGGATATCAAATGAACAGCTGTGTTGTAGTGTTTTGTCTGGTTTGGGTATCAGGGTAATGCTGGCCTAATGGAATGTATTTGGAAGCTTTCCTTCCTCTAAATTGAAGGAGTTTTAATATGGGTTGCATTATAGCCAAGCAAATTATTCTAATTGTAACTGTATGTGTTAGTAGAAAAGAGGGAAGGACCAGTTGAGGATATATGAATAAGAGAAAGTGTGGCAACTCTGTAGTTAGGCACATATCCATCAAGGAACAAAACTATTATCAGTACAAGGGAGATAAACTGACTTTTGCAAGAATGAGTCTTACCTCCATTGAGACTGGAAGGAGCATTAATGAATGTGTGTAAGGCAATAACGCCAAGAGGAAATGGGGTGCTTCTGTTTCTTAACATCTTTTGCTTTGCTTTATTTCAGCTGTGAGTGAAAGCACAGCTGTATGAAAAAGTGCTTTTATATTCATGATTGGTTGGTTTCTCATATTAATTTCTGGGAGATTCTAAATAACAAATGTTTTACTATTGTGTTGAATCTGCCCAGTGTCACTGTCCATCTGTCATGGAAATATGTTATCAGTGACTCTGCACACAAGTATTAGTACAATTATTATTCATTATGTCACAATAAATGTTGAAAATATATCCCAGTTTCTTGTAGATGTCATTTACAGTTCTTGTCTTCTTTGTTAAGGTACATACACATTTGTGGCCATTTTAAAAATAGATGAACAGGGACTTGTGGTTTACCCTATATTACTAATTTGGAAAAATAATCTAGAAAAAGATTTCCCCGCTAAAATAGTGCCCTTCAACTTAGCTTCTACAAAGGAACTATTAGGATTTATTATGTTAGTAATTCAAAAGCAATTTTATATGATAAAGTTGATGTGCTAAATATGCATGGCTTTAAAATATATTTTCACCTTTTAAGGAAACTTGGAGATGGTCGGGACTAATTCACCTCATTTTACAACTGAAACCACTGAGGCCTAGAGAACTAAGTGAGGTGCCTAAAGTCCTACCACTAGCTGGTAGACTAGAACCTAGGACTCCTGACTCCACAGGCAAGGCTTTGGGCTCCATACTGAACTGTCTCACTCTAACGTCAAAACAATCATATCTTAAGCATTTGATTGTATACCAGGTTTGGCCTACCATGACAGAAGATATTTTTTTTAAGTGCTCCACAGAATAACTTTTTTTTTATATAATAGTTTTTTGTCAAATTGGTTTCCATAAACACCTAGTGAGATTAAAGCCCAGCAGTGTAGATGCCCAGAACTCATGTAATGACTTTATGCTCTCAGCCCCTCAGCCATGTTGAAGCTCAGCAGAATCATCCTGGAGACACAGTGATAGCAGAGCTTGCTCAGAATAGGACCTGTCTTCTGGAATTCTTACCAGGAGTTCTACAAATTATGCTCTGAAAATGCTCAGTAAGGGTTGTTTTTGTTTTGTTACTAAGGATTTTTTTTCCTTGATAAGAGGGCTGGAGGGTAGAGAGAGAGAATCTTCTTTATTATGAAGTTATTTATGGAGCCACTGTTTCTTGTTTATAGTTTTGTTTGTTTATTTTTGTTGTGTTTTGTTTTAAGAGAAAGCGGCAAACTTTATCTTTTGGGGCCAGACAGTGAATGCTCTAGAAGAGCAAGGTGGAGTCCCCACTTGAGCAGAGTGTTGCTCACACATGTAAAATATATCCTCTTGGTGGATGTCCTATTTGATAAGCATTGGTGAACAAGTAATTTCTAGGAATTGTAGGTGAGCATAGCTGTGGCCTTTGCCTGTAACCAAACAACTCTGGCCTCTGAGCTAAAAAGAGATCATGTGTTCACTCAATAACCGAGTAAATATTTATTACACATTAAGGATATAGCAGGGGACCGGTCCCATTGGCCAGTGTGGGATGGGGAGTCAAGGTCCATATAGAAATCATGGTCATATGTGGCTCACTTACTGTATGGGAAAGACCCAGCATGGATCCAAGGCAGATGCCAGCACAGGCTTTAAACAACCAGTGCTCATCCACATGACACTTTTTGTTACAAGATTGACTTGCCAGGATCTCACTTTCAGGGAATCAAAAAATTATCAAAAAGGATTTATTTTACATACATTCCTCATCTCCAAAACATACTTGGCATTCTCTTTAATGACCATTTCCTTCCCTATTAACATTATGCCAATATTCACTTTTAACAACTTTATTCTGTAAGATTTTTGGGTGTTAGTTAGAATGGTTCTGCAAGAACGTTGAGAAAAAAAAATTTTAAGTTAAAAATTTATTTAATGTTTGTTTATTTTATGAGAGAGTGAGAGCGCAAGTGAGCAAGCACATGAGAGGGGAGCGGGCAGAAAGAGAGGGAGACACAGAATCCAAAGCAGGTTCCAGGCTCTGAGCTGTCAGCACAGAGTCAGATATGGGGCTTGAACCCACGAACCATGAGATCATGACCTGAGCCGAAGTTGGACACTCCACCTACTGAGGCCACCCCACCTGCCTCCTTTTGGACTTTAGTAGACACTGTTTACTACATGCCAGCACAAGGTAAATTACCTTTTACATTTCATTGCAAAGTAGGTATGATTTTCCATTTTATAGATGAGGACACAGAGAAATTAAGGAATTTGTCTGGAGTATAATGGATTTTATGGCAGACTCAGGACTTCTGGCTCCAAAGTGCACACTCTTCCTCCTGCACCAAGCCACCCAGGATCCTGGAAACTGGCTCCTGAGTGCTTCCCTGAGGGGACTGCCCTGGTGTGGCAGTGGGAGCAGTGAGGTCTAAGTGCTTCCAAACATCTGCTACCCTGTGATGAGCAATGAAACCAGACTCAAGTTGGGGGCATTTTCTTCTTATCTTAAATTGTATTTGTTTCTGACTTCTTACTAGGTACTGTTTGAGGTCCCAATTCAGAATAGGACAGGGGCAATAATAATAATAGCCTCCTTTTATTTATATCTTACTATGTTCCAGCAATGGTTCCAAGTAATTCATTTAGTTCTCAAAATGTTCCTATGAGGTGAGACTTTTCATTTGCTCTAATAGATGAGAAAATGAAGATACAGAGGTGAGGTAACTTGCCTAAAGTCACACAGCTAGGAAGTAGTAGGAGCCATATTTCAAACCTGGCTGAATGACTTTCATGTTCCTCTTAACCATAACAGATGGACTCTTCACCAAGGGAATAACGGGGTAGAGGAGATATCCAAGTGAACAGACAAGTGCAGTGTGGTGTGGTGAGGGCCATGATGAGGCATACACAAGGCACTGCTGAATTCAGAGGAACGTTGGGCCTTAGGACAAGCACAGTAAACTGCCTGGCAGTTCAGTAAGGAAGGCAGAGGCTGATTCATGAGGCCAAAGAGTGACTTGTGCAAATGCCAGATGCAGGAGCGCATGCTGTGTTGGGCATCCACCTGTGGTTAGTCCCTTGTGGCTGGAGACAGGGAGGGGAAGGAGACCAGAGAGATGAAGACTGGTGTTACAGGCACCGGAGGAAGAGGTTGAGGAAGGTGCCTTTCCACAGGGAGGTGACACAGTGGTTAGTATGGAGGGGGCAATACTGGAGGAGCCGAGATAGTTTGGAAGTCAACCACATTCATCCAGGTAAGAATAAAAAGAAAGCTTCAGTCAAAACTTTGTCCCTGGAGGTGAAGACAAGGAGGTAGAGTCAGAGGGTTTTTAGGAGTGTAAAGTGAGCTAGACTTAGAAGACTAATTATAGGCGAAATGAGGGATTGGGAAGAGCCAGGTTGATTTTTATTTCCAAAGGCTTGGCAGATACCAATGCTATTCACCACACGGAATGGAGGAGGGGGAGTTAACGGTGACAGCAACAGCACGAGTCAGTCGTTGCTGTACACACTGTGCTGTTCCCCATTCTAAATACATGATCTCTAGTAACAGCCCTGTGTTGTAGGCACTGTTATTATCCACGTAGATAAAGAAATGGAGGCACAGAGGGGTAAATCATTTGTGTACGTGCAGCTGCTAAATTGTAGAGCCGGGATTTGGACTCAGGAAGACTAGCAGCAGATTCTATGCTCTCAGCCCCTGTACTATGTTGGTAGTAAGATGAGGTGAATTTGGGCATCTCAAATGTGAGATGCCTGAAGAGCCATCAGATGACCATTTCTGGCAGGGAGGTGGGCACAAGGGCCTGGAGCTCAGAGTGAAGATCAGAATTCCTCTGCCAGCTCAAAATAGACATAGTGTAGGGATCATCTGCAACTAGACAGCCAGGGGCAGGGACTCCCTGTATGGTCATTTTTTGGGCTTATGTCCTCAATAACCCAAACACGTTGGAATCATGAACATTATGAACAGATTTTTAACTATACGCTTAATGGTGAGGGTTTGAAATTTTAGTAAGTACTGCTTGAAACCAGTGGGCATCCAATTTATGGAAGAGATTCTGCTTATAAAAATGACTCATCACCTTGGATTCTTTGGGGAACAAGGTGGTGGGATGATTAAATAGATAAAATACAGACAGGACTCTCACTTGTCACATGATTCTGGATACAGCGAAGAGATCAGTCCTGATATGGAAAGAGGCTGGCAGAATTAGTGGGGAAAAGCTAGGCTCAAGGCGTAGGAAATAACCAAATTAAATGGGCTGCTTGCAGGCACAAGTCTACTGTGGGCTAATTTGTTTCCTGCAAAAAGGAAAAAATAAACCCTCAACTCATTTTTGTCTTCTTAAATTTTAAACAGGCGCTGTGTAATTGCACTTTCCTTCTCTTAAGATTGTTGTTTGGGAAAGGGGGAAGGGGAGAGAGAGAGAGAAAGGGAGGAGAGAGAGAGAGTGAGAAGAGAAGAGAGGAAGTGCCTTGGGCTCCATCTCATTGCTTATCAGGGATGCTAATAACCTCCCACCTGCCAGTACAGCCACGAGATGGGTATGTTTCATCTAAGCGTCTTCTCTTTGAAATATTAGTGCTTGCTCTTTTTCTGAGGAAAATTTCAACTTCAGTTTTCTTTCATCTCTGACTCTGCACGAGAAGCTATAGTTTAATGGCACTTAGTGGACCAATTGATTAAACATTGACCTCATTTGCAGGCTCAACCCAGACAGGATACAGAGAAAGGATGAAGCCTGTTTTGCCAGGCAACAAGCTCATATTTCCTCCATCTCTGCAGGACATTTGTGCATCCATCAGATTTTTTTGTGGAAGACTTGTTATATGTCAGGCACTGTGTTAATTGCTGGGGAAGAACAACAGAGAATAAGAATTCATAATCCACTGAGAAGGAAAAGTCCACAGGCTATAGCAGTGCAGTGTGATAAGTACCACCAGGAGGGTAAGCATAGAGTGCCATGGAGAGACCTATCAGGGAGCGTGAAACCAAGTCTTGGAGTATTAGGGCAAGTGTTCTATATGCGGGGTGGGGGGGTGGGGTGGGGAATGGGTGTGGAAACTAAGCAGAGACTTGTAGGCTAACAGAAGTTAGGTTGAGGGCAAGAAGAAAGTGGGAACAGCATGTGCAAAAGTCCTGAGGCTATAAAAGAAAAGGCACTTGGAGGACAGATGGAGTTTATGTGACTAGAGAACATGAGTATGGAAGGAAGAAGGAGGTAGGTTGATAGGAGAGGTAAGGCTGGAGAAATAAACAGAGGGTTTTGGACAGCTATTACAAGCTTTTACCACAATTATAATAGGAGCCATTAAAATACTTTAACAGGGATTGACATGATTTAGTGTATAAATAATGTACTGGCTGAAGCATGGATGATGCCTTAGACTATGCAAGACTAGAGAGGTGCCATTGGGATGTTGCTGTAGTAAAACACTATGAGAGGACGCTGGCCTGAACTAATACAGTGGCTTGGTAATAGGTTGGTTTGGGAAGAGGTAGAAAGAGGGGGAAGCAAAGGGTCAAGGATGGAGAGGTAACACAGCCAGGCTGTGAAGGGTTCACTCTTTCCACTGCCCTGAGGGTGTCTGTAGGCCACGCTTCTTTTGTTTGCTGCTTATGGAGCTACAACTCTTAGAAAAACAGACTATATAACCTCTTCATGTTTCCCATGCCCTCATTACATGCAACCATTAATTCATTGAGCAAATTCATTCTATTTCGTGTATGCCCTTGAGGAATTTATAACAATTAAATAAATAATTAGAAAACCATGACGAGTTACATCAGCATGTTAGGGTGGGAACATGGAGAATCTAAAGGTTTTGAGGTTGCAAAAACTAATTTGGCTTCCTCTCTCAGAAGGGGGAAAACCCCTCACTGCTAGTTGAAATTTATACATTGATACATGTATGACAGAATCACATCCAACACATTGCTGACCTATCTCATGAGTTCTACACCTGCATTCCCAATTGCTTTCTCTCTGTTTTTTAGTTTATTTATTTATTTAGAGAGAGAAAAAGTGCACATGTGCAAGTGCTCACAGGGGAGTGGCAGAGAGAGTGAGAGGGAGAGAGAATCCCAAGCAGGGTGAGCACTGTCAGCACAGAGTCCAGTGTGGTGCTCAGTCACATGAACCATGAGATCATGACCTGAACCGAAGTTGGATGCTTAACTGAGCCCCCCAGGTGCCCCTCAGCTGCTTTCTAAAAAACCTTGACATAACGTCCTTTGCAAACATCAAACTTAGCATTTCCAAAAAACAGCTTACGAATCTTCCTTCTATATTCCCTGTTGTGTTGAGTGGTATCAGCATCTACTGATGATTCAGGCTAACCTCTTTGAAGACAACTGTGACCTCTCATACTTCCTCATTGCACACTGACAATCCAGCTGGTTAGAAAGACTTGGCAACATCCAAAATGTATCCATATCCCTGTCCCACTAGTTCAGACTGGCATAACTTCTTCTTTCACTAATCCACAGTCTCAAAATGATTTCTTGGACACTACTCCATTTTTCACATTCTCGTCAGAGTACTTCTTCTGTTAGCAAACCAGACTGTCATGATTTGACTTAACTCCTAAGCACTCTCCATACTCAAAGGATAAGATCAAAACTCCTTAACAAGGTCCTTCTCAGTAAGGCCCCCAATTATATTTTTAGCCTCTCTCCCCGGCTAGACTATTAGCTCCACCATGGCAGAGATGAGGCCTTATTCATCTTTGTAGACTTAATGTCTAGTATAGCACATGACACATCATATTTGTTCAACAAATGTGTGCCAAAAGATTAAGCATATAAATGTGACATCTTCCCACTGTATTCACCTATTTTCTTTCAAGTTAAAATAGCCCATGCTGTGTTTGGCTGTAGGCAGCATGGCTGTGGCAGAATGAACTATGGCTTTCCTGGCTTCTGGTATCATCCTCCTCATCATCATCCCCAGAATTGCACGAACATCTAGTCATTGAGCTCTTACTGCCAGTGATGGATGATGTATAGAACAGTGAAAAAACGTAGCTCACTTCCAGAGAGAAGGTTGCGCTCACATCCTGGGCAGTGATAAATATGGCTTGAAAAACAGGGATGAGCTTATAAGAATGATCATTTTTAGTGCACAAAGACTGAAGGCTTTGGTGCTAATGATGGAGCTTTGTTAATTGGCAACTGGACAAGAGAAGGAAAATTGACCTGGCTTCAAAGGCAAGTGCTGGGACTCTCTGGCATTTAGTGGTATCCTTCAGAGCCTCTTGGGAGAACACACACCTAGACAGAATGCTGGTAACAAACATTTCAAGGCTAAAGAAAATTTGTGTTTGGAAAAGAACAGATTATATATTACTTGTGTGTATCTGTGTATGAGTGTAAATGGAGAAAGGGTCAGTGAGAGAATTACCAAATTTCAGCATCTTTTTTATCCAGTTTTATAAGATAGGTGTTTGAGTATCTTGAAAAATAAACTTAATGTAGTAATCCCAACATCAGGAATAATAAGAGCTGCTGTTTAAAATTATTAATTTTATATGTTGATATAAGTAGTCTAACATTACTGTTGAAGATCACAACCTCTGTCGTCAAACAGAAATGGTTTCACTTTGGGGCAGCTGGGTGGCTCAGTTGGTTAAGCATCCTACTTCTGCACAGCTCATGTCTTCACAGTGGTGAGATCAAGCCCCATGGCAGGCTCCCTGCTGGACTTGGTGCCTGATTAAAATTGTCTCTCTTCCTCTGCCCCTCCTTGACTCCTATGCGTGTGCTTGCTTGCTCTCCTTCTTACTCTCTCAAAACAAAACAAAACAAAACAAAAAACATGGTTTCGAATTTTACTACCTTCTCGGCCTTGGAAAGTTAGTTAAACTGCCTAAGCCTCTATTTTCTTGTCAAAATAGGGATAATAACCTGTTGCCAAAAGTTCATTGAAGATTAAATGAAATCACATGCATAAGGTGCTTAGCATGGTGCTTATCATACAGAGCAAGTGCACCACAAATGTCGGGGACTGTTTTCTTCAACAAAAGGGGTGTCATGCTGTATTTGTGTAGTTGGGGATCATGCTTTTTCTTCCTAATACTTTTTAGTTCTTTCAAAATATTCTATTGTATGACTGTAGAGTAATTTGTTTTACTACTCTGGGGTTAGGAAGCTCATTTTCAACTTTTACCTGTTTATGAATACCATTGCAAATAACTCTCCTTAGCTTAATCTCTACCGTATTAATCATGTATCCATGAGTATTTTCTTAGCATGAATTGCTGGAAGTGGAATTACTAGGTTAAAGGGCATGAATATTTGGAGAGTTTTCATACCTGGTGCCCAACTGTCCCCTAGAGAAGCTGTACCAGTTCATTCTCCCTGTCGCCTATAGGAGAGATCTCCTTTCTCACCCTCACACATACATATGTAAACATAAACATTTAAATCTTTCCAGTTTAGGGGCTCCTGGGTGGCTCAGTTAAGTGTCCAACTTTGGCTCAGGTCATGATCTCATGGTTTGTGGGTTCAAGCTCCATGTCAGGCTCTTTGCTGACAGCTTAGAGCCTGGAGCCAGCTTCAGCTTCTGGGTCTCCCTCTCTCTCTGTCCCTGCCCCTCTTGTGCTCTGTCTCTGTTTCACAAAAATAAATGTTAAATCTTTCCAGTTTAGTATGTCACCACCGCCCCCCTTTTAATACTTAAGTATTACAGTACCATTTGAAGCCTGGCATCTCTGGAACATTTAATATTAATATTGGTGGTTACATGAATGAGAAGTGCCCCTTGTATAGCATGCTGAAGAAACGGGAATATCCTGCAGAAGATGAGGGGAAAGGGCAAACTCCACTACTCTCTTCAAGGATATCGGAGGTCTTTGTGAAAGACTTGCTTCCCATGTTGTGTGTGGTTTAACTGTACAAGAGGAGCCAGCCTTCAACAAAAATAGGAGAGACTTCTTTCAAATACAAGGACAGAACAGCAACTTTAAAAAACGGGAAACACTGGAGGACTCCTGAGGGAGGTCATGGGTCCCCGAAGCTCTTACAACCAAGCATAGTCTTCTTTCTGCTCAAGTGGCTGGAGAAGCAGTGACCAATCTGTGATTCTGTAGTTCTTTGAGTGGGGTGTTGATTTTGTGACATTTTTGGAACTAGAAAGAAATGGTTTTATTCCAGTGCACATATCAAGTGACATTTTAAAACAGATGAATTAAGCTCCATTCAGAGCCATCTTTCCCTTTGTGAGATCACACACATGAAACGCAGTCCTGCCATCAGCTGTCTGATTTGAAGCAGGTACTAACTTGCAGTCATGTCCACAATCTTTTAAAAATAAAACTTTCTGTATTCTTTTCATGCTTGGGCAGAGTTTTATGGAAAGGGGCATTTACTGTTAAAAAGTATGTTTAATGGCAGAGTAGATACTGAAGAAATAAATAAGGGCGAAAATGCTGTTTTTTTGTTCCCAACCAGTCCACCCCAGCTCCTTCCCCTGGATTCTTTCACACAAAGAACGCATTGTTATTGGAGCCATTACAGAGCCCTCCGCTTTGCCAGGCTCTGCGGGGCTCGGGGGAAATGGCTATAGATTGCAGCGGAAAAGTCCATCAGACAGATCACATGTGACCCCACTGTTTCTCAGAAAGAATGCACTAGAACACTTCAGCTGAATAGACAGATTTTCCAAATGTTTTAAATCAGTTTTGAGACAAAAAGAGGAAGATGCTAAGAAATGGATTTGGCCTATACACAGTCGACCATGCGGTGCCCATTTCTCTGGAACGCAGACATTAGGGGCTTTCATGTGGATGGGGGACCTTAAGGGGCAAAAAAAAAAAAACAAACCAAAAAAACCCCTCCCAGCCCACCACAACAATTAAGCGGCAATTGAAGAAAAGGAGGCAAGAAAAGATGGCCCTGTGTTAGTACAATAGCTCAGGGGCTTTTCATTTTGGGGCATAAAGACAGAACAGAGAATGTTGTTTTCTTTTTAAAGCCCTTTTAAAAATGGTAACTGCATCCTGCTCTTGTAGATGTATTACTTATGACATCCCAGTTTTCATCCGTTCATGATTTTACATTAGAGTTAAATCTCTGCAGCTTGAATCTCACGGCTGAGTTAGCCAGAGCCCATAAAATATTGAAACCTTTAGAGCAGCAGCCAGCCAGGTTGAGAGAAGTTCATGTCCAAAGCTGAGCTTTAGATTCTGAGACATCCCAATTGGAGTGTAGTACAGAAAAAAGCACTGATAAAATTTTCATAAAAATGAGCTAAGGATATTGCTAGCATGCTTCCCAGCATCTGTATGAAAACTTAATCTGAGCTAATGGAAAGGATATGAAAGCCTTTCTCAATTCAAACACAGTCAATGCATGATTCATAAATTATTGTCAGAGAAGTGATTCAGCTCCCAGATTTATTCTCTTTTGGGTAGAAGCAACCAGAGGAAAACTGGGTCTTTTTGACCTTTAATGCCAGCAAATTTTACAGTAGAGCTGTCAATATAACCAAGTAAACTGGTCATTTCTCCAAACAGCAACAAAATACCCTCATATACCCAGTGCGAGCTAATATTAACTTGGCCCACTAGGTTACTGACAGCACATTCAGAGCAGCAAATACCAAACATCTGAGCTTATCTGGTTACATAGGAGAGAGTGGAATCTCTGTGTGGCCATGCCCACGTGGTCCACAGTAGTTTGGGTAAAATGTGGCTCTTTGGTGTTTCCTTACCTCCAACCTTTTGAGTGGTGAGAGTGGACTCACATGACCCCATAAAGAAAGCATTATTATCATTAGCAGCTCAAATTTCTAGATGGAGAAAAGGAACTCAGGTTTGTGCATTGGATCATTAAAGAATGGTGTTATATATAGAAATTATGGACATTGTTCAGATGAATGTCAAATATGTTTAATTAGGACAGCAGATGGTAACTTAAATACTCCAGTGTGTTGGGAATCCTGTTAAAAATGTCCTTATAGTTTTGTATTTCATCATTCACCGGGTATGTTTGTACCCTACCAAATGCTGAGCATCACGGAGCATGTGAAATGAGTTAAAAACCTTATGCAATAGAGCAGTAGAATTTCAGAATCAGAAAAGTTCTTCCATGTTATTTTGTCCAGGCATTCTCCTCTTTAGCGCTTTAGTCTTTTCTGCAACATCCCATTGAGTGGTCAGCCTGTAACATGCTTGGTAAGAATCCTTGCCCTTGTTTAACAGCCAATTACTTAAGTTAAAACCTATAATCAGTTTTGATTCCTGTCTCTCACATGCCTGCACTTGGGACCTTGTGTTGCAAGTTCTGTCTACCGATGTTTCTAAGAACTCTCCAGCCCTTCTGCTGTGGTGCTGCAGCCCTGTTCAGGCCTAATTATCTCTCACTAGGACTGTTTCAGACTCTCCAAGTTTCCCTGCCTGTGATCTCCTCTTCATCCAATTTACCCTGCTTTCTGTCAGTGTAGTTTCTTTCTAAGACAGATCTGATCATGTCACCCATGTGTTTTTAAAAGCCTTTTTAGGCTCTTCATTTATTACGGAACTAATTCCAAATTCATTAGCATGCTATTCCAGGCTGTCACATGGGACTCTGAGGTACCTTTTCCAGGTTCATCTCCATGCAACCCTGGAATAGTGGTTCTCACTCCTGGTTGCACATCAGACCCACCTGCAGGTAGAGCTTTTAGCAAATACCAAAATGTTGATCCAACAACCTGAGATCAACTGAGTGAGAATTTGGGGAAGCAGGACACAAACAGATATATGTTTTGAAAGTTCCCCAGGTGAGTGTGATGCATAGGCAGGGCTGGATGTACTGCTTTAGGAGTACTGAGTCATTTCCTCTTCTTGTTTTTTTTATTCCTTTTTTTTTATTTTGAGAGAGAGAGAAAATGCACGTGTGTGAGCAGGGGAGAGACAGGGAGAGAGAGAATCCCAAGCAGGCTCCACACTGTTGGCACAGAGCCTGGTGCCTGGGACTCGATCCCAGGAACCATGAGATCATGACCTGAGCCAAAATCAAGAGTCAGATGCTTAACTGACTGAGCCAACCAGGCGCACCAATCACTTCCTCTTCTTTTAACACCATGGACTTCCATGCTTCTGTGATTTTCTTCAAACTGTTACCAGGAACTGAAATCACAGTCCTCTCATCTCCATCTAGGACAAAGGCAAACATTTGTATTTAGAGTAGTGTCTTCAGAGTAGTCAATATGTTGAGGGAACTTTAAAGAATGGAAGAGGGTTCCCAGAGGAGAGACATTGGGGGAAACTGAGCAGCACACCAGATTCTAGGGGCTCTTCTATGGGCTGGGAATACAGCGAAAATGTTTGGACTGTAGAATGTAAGCTCCATGAGTGTAAGAGTCTTCTCTCACTTATTTCATGTTGTTTCTCTAGCTCATAGACAACCCCCAGGGTAGACTAGGTGCACAGTAAACGTTTGTTAAAAGAATGAATGTTAATTTGAGGTGCCTCTGAGATCTACAAGGAATATGAGATGCACGAGTATTGCTGACTTCCATTTTTGGCTATGTCATTAGCTTAGTCCAGCACTTGAGTTCACGAAGATATTTTATGAATTCTAAATCTGTCATGTAAAGTATGAAAGTTCTCCCAGGTTTCTGTTATTTGCAAACATGTGTATTAACCACCAGAATAAGGTTGTGCTTGTTTCCATTTATGTGGGTTTGATCTCCGAAGGTGCCTACCCTGCTCCCAGATCCATTAAACATTGATAAAGTGTGTTCTGTATGCCCAATACTATAAATTTATTAAATGTGAGAGTTTAAGAGCAGTGTGATGTGTAGTCCTCCCCTCAAAGATCTTATAGTCTAGTTGGAAACTAAATTGCTGTAAAACAAAATAGTAGAAAGACAGAAGGCAATCTATCACCAAGCTAATAAATAGGTTACATGAGGTACAACTGGACAGTTAATAATAAAATAGACAGGTGCTCCCCTCCCCCATAGGTGAAATGCACACTTTTACTCAAGTGTGAGTGGTCAGCAGGCAAGCACAATTTAATTCCTGGGGCAGAAAGCTACACCAGGTGTTGTGTTAGAACTCTGTCCCAGCTTGGCCATGGTTGAACCTTGTAGAAGTCCTATGTTAGATTCTGCCCAAGAGAGTCCCAATGACCATATATTCCAGGGTTTGTTTTTTTTCTTTTTAGAGATTTGTACAGTTGGAGTCCTGTTTAGAATAGTTGCTATCTGTATCTTCAAATTTAAGATCTCTGAAGTAATATTCTCAGACAGGAAGAATTACTTCAAATAATTAGGTCAACTTGAAGTCTTCCTTACTGAATCCCCTGCAGCAGCTGATGGAGGATAGCTGATCGGATCACCTCCCTTCACGCCAACCCCTCCCCAGAGCCACGTCCGGTGCACCAGGGAGACCAGGGAGAGCCCAGGAGGGAAGGGCTCTGGGGCTGTTGCCAGCTTCAGAGATTCTAGCCAAGCTGTAGCAGTAAAGCCAGGACATCATGTAAGTCACCTCCGATTTTGAGAGCCTTTTCTCTCCTTAAGGGATTGTCTTACATGCCAAGATGTATAGGATACATACTGTAGAAGCCAAGGGATGTAGACTACAAACCAGTGCGTTATTTAAATCATGCCTAGGGGAAGCAAGAAGGTTCTTCTAATTAGCCTTTCAAAAATCGCTGTGATAACAAGATGGGGGCCAGAAAAATGGGCTGAGGCATCCTTGTATACCTGTGTGTGGAACATTTCAAAACACTTACTGTAATTGTCCAACATCAGTAGAGCTGCTGTTTCAAGGGCTGCTAAAGACAAAATTCTACCGTGTGGTTAAAATGTTGGTCTTTGTGCACGAAGATTAAAGAGAACAATCTCTCATTTATTTCTCTTTGCTGTATAGGGCGCATAATTGCATTAGCAGCATTACCAAACTCCTTAAAAGATCCCTTATTCAGGTTGATTTAAAAAAAGAAAAAAACCTAAAATAAGCTTCTCACCTGAAAAAATAAATACCTATGTAAAAGCCCAGGAAGCAGGGCTATTTCCCTGCTCATGGTTTCTTTCTACTGTAGCAGCATCTGAGGCTATTTGGTCTCAGGGTGTCTGTCACCTATAGAGTCAGGTTTTATGAGAGCTGACCTCATTTGCTTCCTTTGTTTTTAATTGCCCAAGTAGCAGTGAAAAAGGAGGCGAAGAACACCATTACAGCTCACCAAGTTAACATACATAAATGGCCCTGTTATATGGGGAGGCTGTAATAAGTCATGTGACAGAGAGCAAAGGCAGCCCAGCGTGCAAAGGGAGCAATTTTCTGCCCCGCAAACAGCACTTCAGGTGCTGTCGTTCATCTTTCTGTGACTTGCTCTGTCAAAGTCCGCCCAGAGCAGAGGTGTTCAGGGACCCGACAGGCCATAAGTGTCCAGCTGAAAAACCTGGGAGATATCCCCAGGCCCTAGGAGTTCACTTTTTCGGTTGCACTGATTTACTTCAGAATGCTCCTTCAGGGAATTTCTGCCTTCCGTTGCTTTACTTTCCCATTTCCTTTCTTGTCATCTTTAAAAATCCATTAAAGATCACGCAGGCAGTTTCTGCAGGCTCAAATCTCTGAGAGTTTCTGTTGCTTTCATAAAATGCCCTACCCTTTCAGTAGGCTGTGGTCTCTTTTGTGTGATTAGGACCTGGATGCTATTAAGACTTTTAATTAGAGGTGGTGATCATAGATCAAGGAAGCTGAAGATGGCCGAAATTCTCAGGGAAGGCAACATTTTCCCATCCGGGGAGTTAAAATGGCCACTGGGCTCACAGATCCAGTGTAGGAACACTAACTATGGATTATCAAAACAGGAAGCAAAATTAAAATGTGCTCTGCACCCCCCATTTCTCCCTGATTATTTGTTTCAATAGGCCTCCAATTGGCAAGGTTAAGTGTTTATTGTCAACACCCGCTGAAGGCTGCTTTAGGAAAAGAAATTCAGCCTTTAATTTGTTTACAAATCCAATTTCCAAGCGTACTCCTTACCCAGCAAAGCGCAGACATTTCTGAAATCTTGCCCGTATTTTCTTTCCTCCCACTGAGTCATCTGTCTACAGCATCGCACGCGATTCTTTCACTGTGTAATATGCATGCAGCTTTCTCCACAGTACAGGAAGATTATATTCAAATGCCACCTTGCCGATCATATCATATTAATTCAGGTTTGTCTATCATTTTGTGTGGTTGCTGCTTTGCCTTAGGTATTATAATAACAATACCTCACCTGTCATATCCCACTAGCACTGCCTCACCTAGAAAATTGCTCTAATATTGCCTCGGATCTTACAGACCCTTTTTATTTAAAAAAATTTTTGCACAAGCTGACCTATTACAGCATAATAATTGAACTTTTACTGGAAGCCTCTACATATATTTTTACTACGCTTTTTTTTTCCTACCCCAGCAATTGTTACGTATTGGTTCTAAGGCAGGTTGAATCATTCAAGGCCAGTCTTTTTTGCCCATCTGTAAAACATTTTGTTCCCTTTTCAAACCACTGCCAATCTCTGTTTGGGTGGCTTTAGTAATATTTCCAAATAGATGAGCAGCTATTCAAAGTGTTACTTATTTGGGGATTTTAATATCAGGCAATATTATATGTTTCTACGAGAAGATGTGTGGACGTCTTGGGTTGAAAATCGGAGCTTAATATTTCATTTCTTGAGACACAAATTTAAATGTACATGTTTGAAAACAAAATAAAATTTCTCTGAAACACGTTTTTCAGAGAAATCCAAAGTGTGGCAAATGCCAAATGGAGATTTCTTTTCACAGTAATAGAGAGATTTTTTCATTAATGCATTTTTTTTTTAACTAGCAAAAGGTGCTTAAGTAATCTTCAAGTATCCACAGCCATAGGTAATTTGGTCTCAGGGCTTATGAGGAATCTGGCTGCCTTCACATGGCATGTTGAATTGGAAGAAGTCTACCTTTAAGCGCTATATAATGAAAACAAATGGTACATTTAAAGCCTGCCACTGCCTTGTAATGTATGCTATGTTCCAGAGAGAAGAGCAAGTTACTGAGAACAAATACCATCTCCTTGGCTAAAAAGCCGTCAACAGTGTCTTTTCACATAATTAAACTGGACATGTTTTAGAAAAATGAAATGACAAAGATACACTGTTAAGCTGCAAGTAGTATTCAATGGCATTATCAAAGGCAGAGATTCCAAGGTTTGCATATTAATTGAGGGAAGGTGCTAATTTGAGTGCTTTAAGCTCCATTCACAAGCCTGTTTACATGCTTTGTTCCACCTGGACCTGTTTGGAGGTTTGTCAGAAACCTAACAAGCAGAAAAATATTGCATTTGAAAATACACATGCATGTTTAATTAAGCCAGGGCCACTGAACATTCCTCAATATATTTAGCTGGTGAGACTTAAGCTCCATCAGAGCATCAGGCATTATCACCTTTTGAAGTATTGCCGAATCTTTAATATTTAAAGCACAAAGCAGACTGTAATAAAAAATTCTAGCAGACCCTAGAAGATTAAAGACACTTTATAAATGTGACAGTTTGTAAATGGAACACCAGTATTAAAGGATCCCCCCAATATTTCACAGCATATTTTTCAGGTGTATGCTAAATTATGAATACAGTTAAATAGCAGTAATTATTCTCCAGGAGTGGACAGCACATTTAAATGCCTATGAAATTTGCAATCGGCTACAGAATAGGGATTTATAGCACAGTGACCTGAGCAGGCAAGGTACTTCTTCCTAGTAGGTAGCAACAAAAGCTCTTTTAAATCCGCTGAGCACTTGACTCAGCCCATCTGACGTGCATCATTCAGGAGTCTGAGGCCACGGACCAGCCTGGATAAGTGCACAGCTGTAAACAGATGTGTTGGGAAAGAATGAACTAGGGCTCTCATACCCAGAGGCGTGTGTCTCAGGAGCCACATTTGCAAACACCATTAAACAAAAGAGCTCTGTGGCTTTTGTGTCTTTGGCCCACCGATCTGATCAAACACAAGCTGTACCTGGCATAGAGTAAGCTCTAAGCAAATACTTGTGATATAAGTGAATGAATGAGTCATAATAAATGTAAAATGATGTGCCTATTGTCATACCTTCAGATTTTCATGAAATGAGTTTTCCTGGAAACTAAATTTAGCTTGATTTAGTCCAATCCATGAAAAAAGCATGGAGGATAGTGGTATGTTTTGCACTTGAGGCAAGAGCATATATCACAGTGTTTTTTGTTATCAAATACTTTTTAGGGAGGTGAGATAGTATGTGCATTACAATAGACATTGTTCTATTACTAATCGCCTGGAAGTGTGGCCAAGTCACTGAAACTCCATCAACTTCAGCTTCCACATCTATAAAATGATAAGAGTGTAAATAAATGAAAGACTAAATGAAAAAATGAGTAAAGCTGAAAGCTGGTTCTTTGAAAAGATAAGCAAACTGAGACAAACCTTGATAAGTAGTTAGACTTACCAAGAAAAAAATGAAAGACTCAATCAGATATGAAAGATCTGTTACAACTGATACCACAGAAATAAAAAGGCCTATAAGACACTGCAAACAATTATATGCCAACTAATTAGAAGAATTGAATAAGTACCTAGAAACCTACAACCCACTAAGCCTGAATCATGATAAAATAGAAAATGTGAACTACTGATTACTAGTAAGGAGATTGAATCCATAATCAAAAACCTCCCAACAAACAAGGTTAAGATGCAATGGCTTCACTGGTGAATTACACTACACACTCAAAGAAGTCTTGATACCATCTTTCTCAAACTCTTCCAAAAATAGAACAGGAGGAAATTCTTCCAGACACATTTTGAGGCCAACATTACTTTGATACCAAAACCAGACAAGGATGGCACATAAAAGAAAATTATAGACCAATATCCTTGATGAACATAGGTGCAAAAATCTTCAACAAATGCTACCAAACTGAATTCAACAATATATTAAAAGGATCATACACCGTGATCAAGCAGGATTTTTCCAGAGAGGCAAGGATGGCTTAACACTTGTACTTCAGTCAGTGTGACACCCACAGCAACAAAATGAAGGATGAGAATCCTCTCATCTCAGATGCAGAAAAGACACTTGACAAAATTGAGCAACCATTTATAATAAAGATTCTTGGAGCACCTGGGTGGCTCAGTGCGTTAGTCATCTGACTCTGGATTTCATCTCGGGTCATGATCTCACCATCGTGACTTTGAGCCCCATATAAGGCTCTGCAGTCAGTGAAGAGCCTGCTTGAGATTCTCTTTCTCTCTTTCTTCTCCCCCCCTCCCCCCGCCCCTACGCTGCTTGTGCTCCCTCTCTCTCTCTCCCTCTCAAAAATAAACAAACCTTAAAAAAATAACAAAGCCATTCTCAGCAAAGTGGGTATAGAGGAGACATACCTCAATATAATAAAGACCATGAATAACAAGCCCACAGCTAACATCATATTTAATGATGAAAAGCTGAAAACTTTCTCTCTCAGATCAGGGACAAGACAAGGATGTCCACTCCCACCACTTTTATTCAATGTGTTATTTGAAGTTCTAGTAAGAGCAATTAAGGAAGAAAAAGAAAAGGCACCAAATTGGGTAGGAAGAAATAAAGCTGCCACTATTTGCAGATGACATAATAGACAACCCTAAAAACTCCATGAAAAAAAAGTTAGAACTAATAAATGCATTCAGTAAAGTTTTAAGATACAAAATCAGTACACACAAATCTGTTGCATTTCTTTACACTTTAAGAAGAGACCATCAAAAAGAGAAATTAAAAAAACAATCCCACTTACAACTGCATCAAAAAGAATAAAAATACCTAGGAATAAATTTAACCAGGGAGGTGACAGACCTGTCTATTGAAAACTATAAGACATTAATCAAAGAAATTGAAGAAGACACAAATAAATGGAAATATATTCCGTTCTCATGGATTGGAAGAATTAGTATTGTTAAAATGTCCATACTACCCAAAGCAGTCTACACATTCAATACAATCCCTATCAAAATTCCAAAGGCATTTTTCACAGAAATAGAAATCCTAAAATGTTTATGGAACTACAAAATACCCTGAATAGCCAAAGCAATCTTGAAAAAAGGGATAATAATTCCTTCTTGTAAGAATTAAACGGCACAATGAATGGCAGTCCCTTTGCTTGATACAGACACATAGAGATCGCTTAATAAATAATAACCTTTCACTGAGGAAGGCAGAGCGGGGTAGTAGTTAAAAGCAGAGTTTCTGGTCCAGACTGCCTGTCTTTGAGCCCTGGGTTTGCTGCTCTACTTGCTGACGTTGGGCAGGTTATTTGATTTGCCTGTGCCTCAGTTTTCCTGGCTGCAAAATGGAGAGAGTAATTGAATCTACCCCAAGGGTTATTATAAAGATTAAATGAGTTAATATGAACAAAGTGGTTGGAACTAGGCATGACAGTAAGCAAATGAGGTTTTGTGAAATAAAAGAAGCAGTAATGCTGTCGCCGGCCACAGGAGACCTTCCGAAAAGGGATATTGAAACCCTGCAACTCTTTGTGAGGCAAATGAAGTGCATTGCAGAAAGGACCCAAGAGAAACATCAGTCATTACTTTTGCAAAACCTCTGAGGTCTGTGGTATAATGTAAAGAACTGCAGGGGCTGAGTTTCTGGCTTAGAGCCTCAGAAGGTATTCACCAAAACACTGAAAACTAATGTAGCTATTGGAAACTTTTCTGGGACTCAAGAAATATAGGAGCTTCTCAGACATCTACCTCGCAGGAGAAGCTGGTATCACCTCTCAGCTGTTCTGCTGAGACCCTGGGGCCCTTCCCAGGCCCCACTAAAGAGACTGATGAGATTGAGATTAGCCTTGTTTATTGAGAACCTACTGTTGCAAGGGCTCTGCAAACTCATTATCCCTCAGAACCCCATGAGGAAGGTACTATTATTATCAGTATTTTACAAATGAGGAAATTAAGGCTCAGAGCAGTTACTTAATTTGCACAAGGTCATAGAGCCAGTAAGAGGTGGAGCCAAAACTCAACCCAGACAGTCTGACTCTGGAGCCCATATTATTAACCACTAAACTATATTGTCTTCTTGTGGGTGAATGTGTGTGAGCGCTCAGAAATTTTTAACTGTATTTTACTTGGGTTCTATTGAGTTTAGGGTTGAGGTAGGGTGATAACCACCACTTATGTTCTTGTTTATATAATTAGAGTGTGTGCGTATGTATATATATAACAGACATATATATATAATAGGCATATATAAGAGACGTGTGTGTGTGTGTGTGTGTGTGTGTGTAGGTGTTATATGCGTGTGTCTGTTTACTTCAAGGAATCCCATGAAGCAGAAACTTAAAATTGTTTTTCACTGCAAAGCAGTAACTATGAGGCACAACAGGTGAGAAAACTTGCCAAGAGGCCAAATTTTCTTCCTTCTAGGAGGAAATACATTCATGCCTCTATTTATCAACATCCTTGGATAGTACCCACATGCTGCCTCTGGGTTTCACTCTGTGGTTTGCTTTGACCAATGATAAAATAGCAAATTTCATATATGCAAACATGAAAACTGCTTGTATATTGAGGCTTTACCTTTCTTGCTGGTCTTAGATCTTTGCTGCCTATGAATAATTCTTGGCTAGCCTGTTGGATGATGTGTGACATCCATTTGCTTCTGTTTTCCCAGTTGATAGCTGCCAATCCCTAAACTTGTGAATGAGGCTATTCTAGATCATCCGGTCTCCAGCTCATCCCCTTTCCACCTCTCCTCACCCCCAACAGCAGGTGTATGAGAAAGCCTAGTGTAAGCTGGCCCAGAAAAGCACTGTCCAACTGACCAACAGAACATCCTTTCTCTTGCTACCCCCAGACCTTAGAAATTACTGCTGGAAAAGCAATTTAATCTCTATCGCAGTGGTCAAAGATTTATGTGCTCACTAATTAACTAAACAAATATTTTTTTTTTATTTCCTTTTGTGCTTAGTCCTGGGCATGCAATAGTGGAAAGTCAAGAACAGTTTTTAGGAAACTGCCTTGGAGGAACATCCATATAGATGAAAGTGGTAGTAAACCAATTTGTTAGGTATTGCAGGCTCTGCAACAACACTTGATAATAACCAATAGTGGGGAGCATTGGAGAGAGAGAACGAATTAGGTATTACTGCCTTCTTAACACCACAAGTGGCAAAGCGGTTCCGATCTGAAAAAGGGAGATAGAGGTTGATAGAGGTTCACTGAGTTGGAACCATATAGTAAATACTTTTGGATAACTTAGTCTTTTTATGTAATAATATATTTTCCTATGTGATTAAACATTGTAATACAACAGAATTTTTAACTGGTGCATTTGTATCCATAGTATAAATGTGCTGTAATATATTTTATAATTCCCTATTGCTAGACATTAAAAAATTTTTTATTATATGTAATTTTAAGGTAAATATCCTTTTTCTTTTGTTTTTAAAGTTTATTTATTTATTTATTGAGAGAGAGAGAGAGAGAGAGAGAGAGAGAGAGAGAACAAACATGTCCACGTAAGCAGGGGAGGGGCAGAGAGAGAGAATCTCAAGCAGACTCTGCTGACAGAGAGGCTCAATACCATGAACCATGAGATCATGACTTGAGTCAAAAAAGAGTTGGATGCTTAATTGACTGAGCCACCCAGGTGACCCTCCTTTTTCTTATTATATATTTTAATTATACTTTCTTATTGTTTATATATTTTATTATATTTCTATGTTATATTTCTAATATATCCTGCATATCATAAATTATTTGTACATTTTCTTTTTTTCTTAGTTTTCTGGATTTATGCTCATTTAAACATCATTACAATGTCTATTGCAAAATTTCCCTTCAAAAAAACCATACCATGGGGCACCTGCGTGGCTCCATCAGTTAAGCGTCCGACTTTGGTTCAGGTCATGATCTTGTGGTTCCTGGGATTGAGCCTCGCATCAGACTCTATGCTGATAGCTAGCTCAGAGCCTGGAGCCTGTCTTCAGATTCTGCCTCTCGCTCTCTCTCTGGCTCTCCCCTGCTCATGCTGTCTCTGTCTCTCAAAAATAAAATTAAAAAACATTAAAAAAAATTTTAAAAACCCAAAAAAACTGTACCACGTTACATGTCAAAATTTTATAAGATTTTGGGGCCACTTTAAGTGGAATTCATTTAGTTACTGCCTAGAAACATTGCCATGTTCTGGTGACCAGTTTACTACATACAATAAGTATTGTCAATTGAGTCTCAGTGCAGATCAATGAAAACCTAATGAGTACTTGCTGTGAGCCTAGCAATGACCCCATTAATATATCACAGTTAAACAGGGGTTGGGAAATACAGAAAGTGACAAAAACAAGTTAGATTGCACAGAACATGAACTTCAGGGATACCGTCTGAGGAAAATGCTAATAGTATTAGGAAAGTTTTCGAATTGAGAATCAGGAGTCCTCTTAATTAGACTCTTGGTTCCACCACTGGCCAGCTGTAATTACTAGTAATAACTAATATGTATTGGTGTTACTACAGTAAACCAAATAATACATTAACTATTTAAAAACATACCATCTCCTTTAAATTTTACTGCTATCCTAAGTACTGTTATTATTCCAGTTTTACAAATGGGAGTGTTAATGCTCCAAGAAGGATGCATATTAATTGCCCAAGGTCTCAAAGGTAATAAATTGCAGGGCTGTGTCTAAAATCCGGTTCTGTGTCACTCTTAGGGCTTTTATCCATTGTACCACACTGCTAGCTGACTGACTTTGGGCAAATCACTTACTCTTGCAAAGGGCCAGTTTATTCATACTTAAAACAAGAAATTCAAACTAAGATGACCTTTAAATTCCTTCCATTTCTAATATCTTATGATTCAAACATTCCTTGTTACCATACTGTCTGCCTAGTAATCAGAGCTTGAAAAATCTTGACCAAACATTGCAATAGGTTTGGAAATCTTACCTCGGAAAGGAACTTTCCAACTATAAATCCCTAACATCTTTTAAGTATAACTGTGTTCTGGCGTTGAAATCTTGGATCCAGTATTCATCATCATCATATTTTCTCTCTCTCTCTCTCTGCCTCTGTGCCTTTAAAAGAAAAAGTTTGGGGTGCCTGGGTGGCTCAGTCGGTTGAGTGTCCAACTTTGGCTCAGGTCATGATCTCACAGTTCGTGGGTTTGAGCCCGCATCGGGCTCTGTGCTGGCAGCTCAGAGCCTAGAGCCTGCTTCCGATTCTGTGTCCCTCTCTCTCTTTGCCCCTCCCCTACTCATGATCTATCTCTCTCTGTCTCGCAAAAATAAATAAATATTAAAAAAAAAAGTAAAATAAAAAATAAAACAAAAAGTTGAAGGGAGGAAATTTATCTTTTGAGCAGACAAGAGGAGACTTGGAAATATACTACTTCTAATTCTACTGTGGTGGGGGTTGTAAACTGAAATAACTACTGGGAAAGTTCTTTTCAAAATAAATGCATGAAATGGCCCAGATGTAAACAAGCACTGTCTTACTAAGTTGCTTGCATTGCTACCATGGATAATGCCTACCTAGTACATCATTTTATAAAATATCATGTAGGGGACGTCTAGAAAACATGACAAATCGATCACACACACACACACACACACACACACTTAACTCCTTTCTATCTCAAAACTCAATAAAATGACAACAAAAGCATAAACCATAGGGGAAAGAAAATGGAAAAGGACATATAAAAGGATGAAAGCTTTGAACCCATTTTTTAATCATGCAAATTGATACAAAAATGGTAACTGCCTTGGCAGAGTAGAGGAAGCTACAGCTTAAGGCCCATATAGCAGGAGAAAACTAGGAGAAAGAAGCTGATTCATTTCACTGAACTCGAAAAACCCAAGCTTGGAGATCCTGGAGTCACACAAGTGTGTGTGTGGTGTGGGAGGTGGGGGCAGGGTGTTTGACAAGCGGTGCTCGTTAAAATTCCTTAAACAGTAACATTGAACCCCTAGCTTCTATCCCCATCAAGCCAGACAATACACTTCTGTGCAGGAGATCAAAGGGATATTTTTCTGGATAAATTGTACTGTAGAAACTCTGAATTTGAAAACAAACAAACAAAAAAAAGAAAAGGTGAGGTGTAGGTCTAAAAAGTCTAGGGACGAGTGTTTTTCTTCTGGCTCTGGATAATGACTTGTCTTACTAAGAACAGCTAGAAGAGCTGCATAAACATTTTTTAAGGATCTATTTGAAGATATAACAGAACTATCAGGGCATTCAAGATTTAAGGGACCAAGATCCCTGACATAAGGAAAGTGGAAAGTGGTAAGAATAACACGCAGCCTTGCTCATGTCTTCAGTTTATAAGGGACAACCAAGAAACTGATGTTATATGGGGATGGAGAGACTCAAGTTTAAGCTTGGAGTCTGCCAAGATAGTGGGTTTTGTATAATACTCCAGACCTGTAAAGACTTAAATCCGACAAGTAAGGGCAAATGTAAAGTCTCATAAAGACTGCAACCTAGATTTAAATTATTGATCATATTAAGGAAATACTTTCCAAGCTAAATTATCTGCTAGAAGAAAATATACTTTAATTCTGGGTGATATTATATGATCAAAATCCTGAAATTTTGTTTCAAACACTATGTCTGGGATTTAGTTTTTTTTTTCTTTTTAAGGCAAGTCAGAAGACATAAACAAATGACTGAAAACAAAGGGGGAAAAACAGAAAATACAAGTATCCAAAAGAAACCCAGATATTAAAATCATTAGAGATCCTGAAGTAACTATGACTGATACACTGTAGGAAGAAAAATATATAAAAACTCAGGAGAGAAATAGAATCTATAAAAATAAATGGGTATGTTTTTTAATTTAAATTTAAGTTAATGTATAGTGTAGTATTGGTTTCAGGAGTAGAATTTAGTGATTCATCACTAAATGTTGACTCATCCCAACAACTACCCTCCTTATGCCCATCACCTATTTAGCCCATTCCCCAACCAGCCGCCCTGCCAGGAACCCTCAGTTTGTTCTCTGTATTTAAGAGTCTCTTATGGTTTGCCTCTCTCTCTGTTTTTATTTAATTCTTCCTTCCTTCCTCCTATGTTCATCTGTTTTGTTTCTTAAATTCCACATAAGAATGAAATCATGTATTTGTCTTTCTCCAACCGCCGTATCTTGCTTAGCATAATACACTCTAGTTCCATTCAAGTTGTTGCAAATGGCAAGATTTCATTCTTTGTGATTGCCAAGTAGTATTCCATTATATGTATATAACACATCTTCTTTGTCCATTCATCAGTCAGTGGACATTTGGGCTTTTCACACAATTTGACTATTGATAGTGGTGCTATAAACATTGGGGTGCATGTGCCCCTTTAAATCAGCATTTTTGTATCCTTTGGATAAATACCTAGTAGTGCGATTGCTGGATTGTAGTGTAATTATATTTTTAATTTTTTGAGGAACTTCCAACACTTTTCCAAAGTGGCTGTAGCAGTTTGTATTCCCACCAACAGTACGAAAGGCTTCTCCTTTGTCCACATCCTCGCCAACATCTGTGGTCTCCTGATTAATTTTAGCCATTCTGACCAGTATGAGGTGGTATTTCATTGCAGTTTTGATTTGTATTTCCCTGATGATGAGTGATGTCGATCATCTTTTCATATGTTTGGTAGCCATCTACAAGTCTTTTTTGGAAAAGTGTCTATTCATGTCCTCTGCCTACTTCTTCACTGGATTATTTGTTTATCTGGGTGTTGAATTGTTTAAGTTCTTTATAGATTTTGGATACTAATGCTTTATCTGACATGTCATTTGCAAATATCTTCTCCTATTCCATCAATTGCCTTTTAATTTTGTTGATTGTTTCTTTCACTGTGCAGAAGCTATTTATCTTGATGAGGTCCAGATAATTCATTTTTGCTTTTGTTTCCCTTTTCTCAGGAGACATGTTTAGTAAGAAATTGCTGTGGCCAAGGTCAGAGATTGCTGCCTATTTTCTCCTCTAGGATTTTGATGGTTTCCTATCTCACATTTAAGTCTTTCATTTGTCTAGAATTTATTTTTGTGTATAGTGTAAGAAAGTGGTCCAGGTTCATTCTTCTGTATGTTACTGTCCAGTTTTCCCAACACTATTTGGGAGATGCTTAAGAGGCCATCTTTTTTCCATTGGATATTCTTCCTTCCTTGGTTGAAGATTAGTTGGCCATACATTTGTGAGTTAATTTCTGGGTTTTCTGTTCTCTTCCATTGATCTATGTGTCTGGTTTTGTGCCAGTACCATACTATCTTGATGATTAAAGCTTTGTAATACAGCTTGAAGTCCAGGATTGTGAGGCCTCCAGCTTTGGTTTTCTTTTTCAAGATTGCTTTAGGGTCTCTTCTGGTTCTATACAAATTTTAGGATTGTTTGTTCTAGCTCTGTGAAGAATTCTTTCTGGTGTTATTTTGATAGGGATTGTATTGAATGTGTAGATTGCTTTGGGTAGTATAAGATTTTAACAATATTTGTTCTTCCAATCCATGAGCATGAAATGTTTTTCCATTTCTTTGTGTCTTCCTCAGTTTCTTCCATAAGCTTTCTATAGTTTTCAGTGTACAGATCTTTTACCTCTTTGGTTAGGTTCATTACTAGGTATTTTATAGTTCTTGGTACAACTGTAAATCAAGTTGGTGCAACTTGATTTCTCTCTGTTGCTTCATTCTTGGTGTATAGAAGTGCAACTAATTTCTGTATGTTTGTTTTATATTCTGCAACTTTGCTGAATTTGTGTATCCCTTCTAGCAGTTTTTTGGTGGAGTCTTTCAGGTTTTCCACATAGAGTATCATGTTGTCTGTGAAGAGTGACAATCTTCCTTGCCATTTTGGATGACTTTTATATCTTTTTGTTGTCTGATTGCTAAGGCTATGACTTGCAAGACTATATTGAACAAGACTGGTGAGAGTGGACAGCCCTGCCATGTTCTAGACCTTAGGGGAAAATCTTTCAGTTTTTCCCCATCAAAGATATTAACTGTGGGTTTTTCATATATGTCTTTCATGATTTGAGGTATGTTCCTTCCATTCCTACTTTCTTGAGGGTTTTTATCAAGAAAGGATGCTGTGTTTTTTCAAATGCCTTCTCTGCATCTTTTAAGAGGATTATGTGGTTTTTTTCCTTTCTTTTATTAACGTGATGTATCATGTTGATTGATTTGAAGATATTGAACCAGCGCTGCACCCCAGGAATAAATCCTACTTGATCATGGTGAATAATTATTTTAGTGTATTGTTGGATTCTTGTTGAGAATTTTTGCATCCATATTCATCAGGGAGCTTGGTCTGTATATTTCCTTTTTTAGTGGGGTCCTTAGGTGACCTTTCTATTGCTGTAAGTGCGGTGTAAAGTTCCCTACTATTATGGTATTATTATCAATTAGTTTATTTATGTTTGTGATTAATTGACTTATGTATTTGGGTGATTTCAAGCTGGGGGCATTACAGTATTTGTTTTAAAATCTAGTTTGTCTGATATAAGTATAGTTACTCCAGCTTTCTTTTGATGTCCATCTGCATGATAGATGGTTCTTCATCCCCTCACTTTCATTCTGCAGGTGTCTTTAGGTCTAAAATGAGTCTCTTGTAGGCAGCATATAGATGATTTTTTAAAATCTATTCTGATACCCTATGTCTTTTGATTGGAACATTTAGTCCATTTACATTCAGAGTGATTATTGAAAGATACGGATATAGTGCCATTATGTTTCCTGGAGAATTGATGTTTCTGATGATGTTTTCTGGTCCTTTCTAGTCCCTGTTACTTTTGGTCTTTTGTTTTTTCTCCAAAGAGTCCACCATAAAATTTAGTGGCCATGAACTCCTTTAACTTTTGTTTCTCTGGGAAACTCTTTATATATCCTTCTATTCTGAATGATACCATTGCTGGATAAAGAATATATTTTTCCCATTCAGCACATGGAATATATCTTGTCACCCCTTTCTGGCCTGCCAAGTTCCTGGGGACAGATATGCTGTAAACCTGAAACTGCTTTCGTGATTTTCCTTGTCTTTGTATTTTGTGATTTTGACTCTGATATGCATTGGCAATGGTCAGTTTTTGTTAAGTTTAGTGGAAGTTCTCTGGGCTTCTTAGATTTTGATGTCTGGGTCTTTCCCAAGATTGGGGAAGTTTTCAGCTATAATTTACTCACATAAAACTTCTTTCTCTCTCTCTCTTCATCTTCTGGGACTCCTATGATACAAATGTTATTCCTGTTTAATAAGTCTCTGAGTTCTCTAAGTCTTGTGATCTTTTGCCTTTGTTTCCCTCCTTTTTTTCAGCTTCATTATTTTCCATATTTTTTATCTTCTATATCATTGATTCATTGCTCTGCTTTGTCCATCCTCCCTGTCATGGCATCCATTTGAAATGGCATCCAAGTCATTTTTAACTTCATCCTGACCAGATTTTAGTTGTTTTATCTCTGCAGAAAGGGATTTTCTGGTGTCTTCTATGCTTTTTTTTAGCCTCAGCTAGTATTCTTACAACTGTGGTTATAAATCTTAATTCAGACATCTTACTTATATCTGTATTCATTAAGTCTTCTGTTCTTTCTTTTGTGGTGAATTCATTCATCTTATCACTTTGGGGGAAGAAAAAAATTAATAACATAAAATTAAAATAGAAAGTGAAAAAAATGAAGAAAGCTAGATTTAGATGTGATTCAGTCTGCTTGTTGAGAGAAGCTTGAGAGAAAAGAGAAAAGAGAAAAAAAAGTAAAAAAATAACAAAAACAAAAACTTAAAATTTCAACAAAATAGAATAAAAATAAAATAAGTAAAATAAATGTTCTCTTTCTGTATCCAAGAAAGAAAGACAACAACATAAAAACATAAGCAAAGAATACAAGTGAATAATCAAACAAATGAAATCTGAATGAAGCTAGATCCAGTTTCCCCTAGAACTGAAACTTTTAATTATACTGTGGAGGGAATGTGCCTTGAGGAGGAGCAGGTTGGCAAGGCTTGTTGTAACGGGTCCATTCTCCACTTGGTGCTGCTTAGCTCACTGGGATCAATCAGCATGGGTGTGCTGGAGGTGAAAATGGCTTCACTCACTCTTTGGTCTCCAGCACAGAGATTTTACACCCTCACAGATGCATGATCAGACACCTCTCCTTTGTGTCAGGTTTCCATCCACTCCCTGCATTTACCTTGTCTGTTTCCAAGCTGCCTGCCTGTCAGATGGCACCTCCCTCCACAGTTTTATCTCAGAAGGGGCTGTGTTTCAATACCCCATACTTCAGAGATCCCTGTGGCTTTGACCCATTCTGATCCTCCAGAGGAGGGTCTCGCCATGTAGTGGCTGGGTATTGACTTGTCCTAGAAAACATTCATGCAATTGTACAGTGGCAGAAGCTCAGAGTTTATGGTAAATTACAACACACAGTTGGTGCCAGGTTTTGCTGCACTCTGGGTCTTTGTTCCAATCTCAGTAAACGTGGCAGCTCTCCAGGGTTCACCAGGACTTTTGCCCATGGGGAGGCTGTATCACCTCTGCCAAATGCACTCCAATCAGGGGAACCACTTCTCCCTTTGGGGTACATAGGCCCCTCAGACTGTGCTGCCTGTTCCCAGGGATTCACCCTGCTTCCTCACTAGAGCGCCACCAGGCACTAAGCTCTGAAACTTCAGACTCTGTGCTCCACTCTTTATAGAAAACTGGCAGTATTGAAACCCTCTACTTTTTCCTTGTCAATGGGTTTAGGGAACAGGTTCCTTGTCTAGTCTTCTGTGATTATTATTTTTTTTCCCTCTCTATTTTCAGCAACTTTCAGGGGAAGTGCTTTTCTTCTACGATCCTGATACACTGCACTCTCTCCCCCTTTCTCTTTCTCTCTCTCCTCTCTCTGCAAAAAACAGCTCCCCCCTTCCTTGGCACCGCAGCAACTTTTCTCTCCTCCAGTTCATCTCTCTGTGCTGTGTACCTGCCAAGATCTCTCAATCAAATTATGCCAATTATTGCATTAATTCTCAGGTAAGTTTCCTAGATGTTTAAAACGGTTTGATGCTGATTTAGCTGTGTTTCAGGGATGAGACAATTTCAGGGTCCCCTTACTACACCATTTTAACCTCCTCAAAATAAGTAGATATTTTATAGCTGAAAATACAAAAAGTGAAAATTAATATAGCAGTCTCTGGATTTAAGGCATGATTAATGAGTGTTGAAGAAAGAACTAGTGAACTGGAAGATATGTCAATTAAAAAACTAAAACATGAAGCAAGTAAGGTTGGCAAGTATAGGAAAAGACATGAAGGACTGATGGGACCCATGAAAAGATATATCAGTTGCATAATGGAGTCCAGAAGAAGAAGAGAGATAATATAGAATGAATCAGTATTAAAAGAAATAACTACTGAGGCACCTGAGTGGCTCAGTCAGCTGAGTGTCTGACTTTGGCTCAGGTCATGGTCTCATGGTTAGTGAGTTCAAGACTCACATCAAGCTCACTGTTGTCAGCTTGTCAGTATAGAGCCTGCTTCAGATCCTCTCTCCACCTTTCTCTGTCCCTCTTGCACTTGTGCTTTCCCCAAAATAAATATTTGTAAAAATGTATAAAAGAAATAACTATCAGAATTTTATAAAGTTGATAAGTTACCAAGCTACAGATTCATGAATCTATAACCCCCTACCATGATATATAGAGAAAAACATATAAAAACATCATCATGAAACTGCCAACAACAACAAAGTACAGAAAGAGAAAATCCAAAGAGAAAGACTCATTACCTTCAAAGGAGTAATAGTAAGGCTTACAAATGACATCTCTATAGGAAAAATTGAAGCCAAAATACAGTAAGACATCTTTGATATATTGAAAGAAAATATCTACCTAGAATTCTATACCTAGAAAAATATGTATTTCATGAAGGCAAAATAAATATTCAGAAAAATAAAAACAGATAACTAGTTATCATGAGATTTGTATTAAAAGAAACACTAATTGAAATCTTTTGGTAAAAGGAAATGTTTAACACAAAACAGAAGCCACAAAATGCATAAAGGAATGAAAAGCATTGGAAAATGAAAACAATGAGAAAGATAAGTGAGTATTTTCTGTATAAAAATATTAAATAATGAGTTGTGAGGTTTAAAATGTTTGCTCTTTAAGGGGAGCTGGGTCACTCAGTTGCATGAGTGTCCGACTCTTGATTTCAGCTCAGGTCATGATCTCACAGTTCATGGGATTAAGCCCTGCTTTCAGCTCTACGCTGACAGTGCCAAGCCTGCCTGGGATTCTCTCACTCACTCACTCACTCACTCTCTGCCCCTCCCCTGCTTGTGCATGCACACCCTCTCAAAATAAATAAATATTTAAAAATAAAATGTTTGCTATTTAAAATATTGAAATATATGGCAATAAGAAAAAAACAGCAGGAAGGAATAAATAAAGCTAAGTGAAAAATGTCTTCTAATTTGCAGGTTAACCATTAAATGAATAATGAAAGAATATAATTTATCATAGTGAGCAACGTAGAGAATTCTTGATTCAATATGTTGTATATTTGAAAGTAATAGAACATTGTATGCCAATTATACTTCAATAAAATAAAGAATAGGTAGCTAGTAAGATAATAAAAGTATGTAATGAGTAATGAAAATGTGTCTTTAATCCAAAATAATGTAAGAAGATAGGAATAAGTAACATAGAGCAGAGATCAAATAGAGGACAAAGAATAAGATGATAAATTTTCAAAAGACTGGATCAGTAATTTAAATGTAAAAGATAAATCACTCACAGAACAATGATTGTTTATGTAAAAATAATTATGTGCCACTTAACGAGACATTAAATCTAAGAATGAAGAGGGACTGAATGCAAAAGTATAAGAAAAAGATATACCATGCAGGTACTGACAAAAAGTGCTATGTTTACACTAATATTAAATAAAGTATACTTTAAGGCAAGAATTATTACTAGAGATAAAATAGGGCATTTTGTAGATGATATATTGGGTTTATCTACTAGAAATATATAATTATTATAGATGGATATAATACCACATCAAAATATACAAAGTAAAATTGAACTAAAAGGGAGATATGGACATATCTAAAACCATAATGTATGAGTTTAACACACTTATTTTAATATCCATTAGAATAGACAAAAAGTCAGTAAAGGCATAAAAGATTTGATCTCAACAACTTCTGAACATATTTAGGAACTTGTACCCAGAACTGAGAAACACATATTCTTTTTCAAGTGAAATGTAACATTAACCAAAATTTGCCATTTTCTAGGTCACAAAGTAACTTTAATGAACTTCAGAGGATTAGTATTCAAAGTATATTCTTTTACTGCAGTAAAGTTAACTAGAAATTAGTAGCATAAAGGAGAGCTAATAAATCCCCAGTTTCGGAAATTAAAGAAGACACACTTTAACAACCCAAGAATCCAACCCAAAGAAGAAATCACAATTAGCAAATAATAGTAAATGAGTAATAAAAAATGTTAAACTCTGTTGGATATAGGTAAAGCAGTGAAAATATGTAATTTAAGTATCCATTTCAAGAAATTAGAAAAGAACAGAAAATTAAACCCAAAGAAAATAGGAATGAAAAATAAAAACAGATAATAATTAAAGAGAAAAGAAATACTCAACAAAGAGTATTCATAAAACTAAAAGTTGGTTCTTTAAAACTCTAAAATTATAAGCACCTGGAAAAGCTGTTTAATAAGAGAGAAGGCACAGATTACCACCATTAGGGATAAAAAAGGAGATAATACTACCAATTCTACAGATATTAGAAAAATAAAAGGATATTGGAAAAACTTTAATATATTTTAAATTTTTTTGATTTTTTGATTATACTTTATTTTATTTTTTAAATAGTTTAATTGTCAAATTGGTTTCCATACAACACCCCACAAGTGCCCTCCTCCATCACCACCACCTCTTTCCCCCCTCCTTCCCCTTCAACCCTCAGTTCCTTTTCAGTATTCAACAGTCTCTCAAGTTTTGCGTCCCTCTCTCTTCCCAACTCTCTTTCCCTCTTCGCCTCCCCCTGGTCCTCCATTAGGTTTCTCCTGTTCTCCTGTTAGACCTATGAGTGCAAACGTATGGTTTCTGTCCTTCTCTGCCTGACTTAATTCCGCTTAGCATGACACCCTCGAGGTCCATCCACTTTGCTACAAATGGCCATATTTCATTCTTTCTCGTTGCCATGTAATACTCCATTGTATATATATATATATATATACCACATCTTCTTGATCCATTCATCAGGTGATGGACATTTAGGCTCTTTCCATGTTTTGGCTATTGTTGACATTGCTGCTATGAACATTGGGGTACATATGCTCCTATGCATCAGCACTTCTGTATCCCTTGGGTAGATCCCTAGCAGTGCTATTGCTGGATCATAAGGGAGCTCTATGGATAGTTTTTTGAGGAACCTCCACACTGTTTTCCAGAGCAGCTGCACCAGTTTACATTCCCACCAACAGTGTAGGAGGGTGAATATATTTTAAAATTTAAATGAATAAAGCTTTTGAAAAACACAATTTATGAAAACACCCATAAGAAGAAAGAAAATCTGAATAGTCATATCTATCTATATATCTATCTGAAATTGAATTTCTTTAAACCATCACACACAGAAAATTCCAGGCACAGATGGTTTCATTTGTGATTTTCCCTAATTATTTAAAGATTAAACATACACTAATATTACATAAACCCTTTGAGGGAACAGAAAAGGAAAGAACACTTTCTAACTCATTTTATGAGGCTAACATATTCTGAAAATAAAATATGACAATGACCTTAGAAGAAAGAAAATTATTGGACAGTATTTCTTATGAACATAGAAGCAAAAACTCCGAACTAAATTTTAGCAAATAAAATCCAACCATATATAAAAATATGATACATCATGAGCAAGTGATATCTACTGCAAGAATGGAAGATTGAATTAACATTAGCAAATTTAACTAATATGTTCCCTATATTAACTGCATAAAGAACACCCATATGATTAAACAAATTCAGGAAAATAATTGATAAAGTCAACACCTCTTTTGATAAAAATGCACATTAAACAAAGTCTATTTATAAAAATCAATTGTATTTATATGTTAAGTAACAAACCATTAGAAAATGAAAATTTTTAAATACATATACAACAGTATCACTAATAAAACACCAAGAAAAATGATAACAAAAGATTGGCATAATATAAAGAAAAATCTCTTGCTAAGAGAAATCAAAAATCTTCCATTGAAAAAGATGGATGTACCATATCCATGGACTGGGATGGTCAATACAGCAACATGTAATATCTCCCCTAAATTGATCTGTAAATGCAGTGTAATCCTAAACAATATCTTAAGTTCTTTTTCTACACCTTAAAAAAGTAATTGTAAAATTTATATGGGAATGGAAAGGATCAAATGTCATCCAGGTCAGATATCAGATGACTATCCTAAGCTTTGTGGTTCAGAATATTGCAACTTCCCAGTCCTGCTACTGTAGCCAAGGGAGCAGTTATAAGCAGTATGAGAATGAGAAGAAATGGCTGTTTTCTAAAAAGACTTTATTTGCAAAATAAGTCATTAGTCCCAGTGTTGTTTTGCCAACTTTCAGTCAAGACAGTCCTTGAAAGGAAGAAAGTTGGAAAACTTTATCTGCAAGGTATCAATATATAAAAGTACAGTACAGAGATGTGGGGTATTAATGCAAAATACACATAAACAAATCCACACTTAATGGATACCTGCTTTATGACAAAGGTAGTGTTACGGAACCCACCACCTTTTCCCCTTAACTAATACAATCCAAATGAGTGAAATGATTTAAAATGTTGCCTCCAAGTCCAGTTGGCCTATTATGATGTATGAAGAATGAAAAGCCTTTAATATATGAAGAATGAAAGGCTATATGACTAAAGGTGTGGTTTCCATGTTAGCCTAGAAAAAATAGTCAAGCCTGAAAATGATTAGCCATAATCCCCCAAGAGAAGAATCACTTTAGCTCTTCTGACTAGCAAGATCATGGTTTCAGTTAAATAGCAGCAACATTTTGTGGTGGGTAATATTATTTTACATGTGCCTGTGAAATGAAAGACTTGTTTGCCTTATATGTACATGGTTGAATGTTAAAGACTCTGTGCAGGTCACTTGTGTGTTGTCTGGCGTACAGATGCTATATCAGTTAGGATATTGGTTTAGCTATTTTAGCAGTCTAAATTAAAAATGACCTAAATAAAACATTTCCCCTGCGTAAGGGTCTGAGCTGGGATATGCCCTAAGGATTGGGTAGCTCTGTGAGGGCTTCCAGATACCCACATTCCTCCCATCCGGTTGCTCTGAAATTCTCCAGAGCATGTGTCTCAAATATTAAGGTACATCTGGGAATCCTATTCAAATGTAGATTCAGTAGATCTGGGAATGGGGCCTGAGCTGCTACCTTGCTAATGAACTCTCCAGTGATGCCAGTGTGCTCCCGTAGAAACCACACTTAAAAATATCAAGGCCCACACATCAGAACTACACATCTGAATTCCTTCCACCTGGATGTCATGCCAGATTTTAGTATGGTTGCTGTAACAAATCACCATAAACTTTGGGGCTTAAAACAACAGAAATTTATTCCTTTATACTTCTGGAGGCCAGAAGTCCCAAATCAGTATCAGTGGGCCAGAACTGAGCGATCAGCAGGGCCACACTGCCTCCCTCCAGAGTTTCTAAAGGAGAATCCATTCCCTTGTTTCTTCTAGCATTTCCTGGCTCCATGTATCCTATGGCATAGAAGGAACCTGCCCTGTGGACACCTGATTTAAGATCCATAAAACTTAGTTTGGACTTTGACCTCCAGAAGTGTAAGAGAATAAATCTTTGTTGCTTTAAGTCATGGAGTGTGTGATAACTTGTTACAGTGGCAGGAGGAAACTAAGAAAGCAGTGGACACCAGCTACGCAATTGGGATTTATGGACAGATTGACCTGGGCGGTTGCTGACGCAGCACCCCAGGACAGAACCAATATGGAAGCCTATGTCCATGAATAGGGCATGTGCAAATAGCCTATCCCAGGGGGGATCATCATTCCTGTGCTGGCCCCGACCTGTGGCTCACGTCTGTTCAGCTGCAGTAGGCTGAGTCTGAGAGCAACGTAGAGCCGATTGTCAGCAGTGGAGAAGTGGTGGTGCACAGAGAGGGAGGTCTGGAGGGAATAAATCAGGTCCAGTGGCCATCATGTTGCCGGAGAGTCTCAGGGAGTCAGACTTGTCAGACTAAAGTGGGGAGACATTGGGAACTCTGGAAGCAGCTCTTGTGTTGAGTTGGTCTGGCACTAAGGATAGGTCTGGGCCCACAAATGAGCCTATCAATAGACCTAAGAAAGGCAGTCTGCTATGTGAGAAAGGTGCTGAGTGGCTGTTGTAAGAGTTCAGGTGGGTTATTGCAATACCTTTTTTCTAAATTAAAAAAAAAATTTAACATTTATTTTTGAGAGACTACTAATGTCATCTGCGAAGACAAGTTTATTTCTCCCATCTCAATTTCTCCAGCTTTTACTTTCTATTATCATCTTATTACATTATCCAGGATTTCCATCTCAGTGTTGAAAAGCAGTGGAGAGAGGGACGATCTATGACCTGCTCCTTATCCTATCTTCATGTTTCTCATCATTAAGTATGATGTTAGCTGTAACTCTACGATTTTTTTAGATGTTCTTTATCAAGTTGAGAAAGTTATTTTCTATTTCAGTTTTCTGTGAATATCATCAATGGGTACTAGATTTTGTAAGGTTTTTTTTTAATCTATTGCTATGAGCTCCTATACATCAGCAGTTCTGTCTCTCTTGGGTGCACAGGAGCACATGTACCCCAATGTTCATAGCAGCAATGTCAACAATAGCCAAAACATGGAAGGAGCCTAAATGTCCATCACCTGACGAATGGATCAAGAAGATGTGGTATATATTCACGATGGAGTACTACATGGCAATGAGAGGGAATGACATATGGCCCTTCGTAGGAAAGTGGATGGACCTTGAGGGTGTCATGCTGAGTGAAGTAAGCCAGGCAGAGAAGGACAGAAACCATATGTTTGCACTCATAGGTCTAGCAGGAAAACAAGAGAGACCTAATGGAGAACCAGGGGGAGCGGAGGAGAGAGAGAGAGTTGGGGAGAGAGAGGGATGCAAAACTTGAGAGACTATTGAATGCTGAAAATGAACTGAGAGTTGAAGGGGAAGGGGGAGGGGGGAAAAGAGGTGGTGGTGATGGTGGAGGGCACTTGTGGGGAAGAGCACTGGGTGTTGTATGGAAAACAATTTGACAATAAAATATTATGGAAAAAATCTATTGCTATGACCATGGAATTCTTATTCATTAGCCTGTTAATGTGATGGAGTACACTAACTGATTTTGGAATGTGGAACTAGCTCTGAATAACTGGGATAAATCCCACTTGGTTGTCGTATATAATTTTTTTATACATTGTTGCACCTGACTTACTAACATTTTATTCAGTATTTTTGCTTCTATGTTTATGTTATATATTAATCTGATGTTTTCTTTTTTGTAATGGTTTTATCTAGTTTCGGCATTAGGATGAAACTGGCCTCACCGAATGACTTAGGATGTATTCCTTTGCCTCTATCTTCTGAAAGGGATTATAGAGAATTGGTATAGTGCCTTCCTTAAATGTTGGGTAGAATTCATCAATAAACCTATCTGGACTTGGCACTTTCTGTATTGAAGGTTATTTATTATTGGTTCAATTTCCTTAATAGATATAGGTCTATTCAGATTGCCTGTTTCTTACGTGAGTTTTGGCAGGTTGTGCCTTTCATGGAATTGGTCTGTTTCATCCAGTTTATCAAATTCATGGGCCGTTGAGCTCATAATATTCCTTTATTATCCATTTAATTTCCATGAGATCTGTAAGGATATCCATTCTTTCATTCCTGATATTAGTAATTTATGTATTTTGTTTTTCTTAGTTAACCTGGCAATTATATCAATCTTTTCAAAGAACTAAGTTTTAGTTTTGTTGATTTTCTCTTTTCATCTCAACTTTTCAATTTCATTGATTTTTGAGCTAGTTTTCCTTATTCTTCTGCCTAATTTGCATTTAATTTTCTCCTTTTTCTGTTTTCCTAAGGTGAAAGCTTAGATTATTGATTGTAGGTCTTTTTCCTTTTCTAGTGTTAGATATTCAGTGCTTTAAATTTTCCTCTATGCACTGCTTTGAGTATATCCCATAAATTTTGGTAAATTCTATTCTCATTTTCATTTAGTTCAAAATATTTTTAAAAGTTCCTGCAGAGCAAAAGAAACAATCAAAAATAAAAGGCAAGTGACAGAAGATATTTGCAAATAACATACAAATAAAGGATAAGTATCTAAAATCTATAGGGAATTTACCAAACTCAACATTTGAAAACCAAATAATCCAGTGAAGACGTGGATGACAACAGACATGAAAAGACACTTTCCAAAGAAGACATCCTGATGGCTAACAGACACCTAAAAAGATGCTCAATATTCCATTATCAAGGAAATAAAAATCAAAACCACAATTAGATACCACCTTACACATGTCAGAATGATTTAATGCAGGAAACAACAGGTGTTGGTATGGATGTGGAGAAAGGGGAAACTTTATTGTTGTTGGTGTGAATGCAAACTGGTGCATCCACTCTGGAAAACAGTATGGAGGTCCCTCAAAAAGTTAAAAATAAAATTACCCTATGACCTAGCAATTGCACTACTTGGTATTTATCCAAAGGATACAAAAATGCTGATTCAAAGGGGCACATGTATCCCAGTGTTTATAGCTTCATTACCAACAATAGCCAGATTATGGAAAGAGCCCACGTGTCCATTGAGAAATGGATAAAGAAAACGTGGCATATATTTACAATGGAATACTGCTTGACAATCCACAAGAATGAAGTCTTGCTATTTGCAACAACTTAGGTGGAACTAGAGTATAGTATGCTAAGGAAGATAAGGCAGTCAGAGAAAGATAAATATTATATGATTTCACTCATGTGGAATTTAAGAAACAAGACACTTGAACAAAGGGAAAGCAAAGGAAATTTAAGATAAAGAGAGAGGCAAACTGTAAAAGACTTATAAATCTACAGAACAGAGGGGTGTTGGGTGGGGAGGATAGGCTAAATGTGTGATGGGCATTAAGGAGGGCAGTTGTTGGGATGAGCATTGGTGGGTGTTATATGTAAGTGATGAATCACTAAATTCTCTTCTTGAAATTATTATTACACTAGATGTTACCTAACTTGGATTTAAATACATGTTTAAAAATTTTTTAAATGTTTTGAAATTTGAGATTTCTTTCTTAACGTGTATATTATTTAATATCCAAATAGTTTTATAGCTATCTTTTTGTTGCTGATTTCTAGTTTAATTCCATTGTGGTCTTAGAACAGACAGTAGGATTTCTGTTCTTTTAAATTTGTTGAGGTGTGTTTTATGGACCAGTATGTGGTCTATCTTGGTGAATTTTTCATGAGAGCTTGAAAAGAATGTGTAATTGGCTATTGCTGAATAAAGTAGTCTACAGTGTCAATTACATCCATCTGATCAACTATATCCTTACTAAGTTTCTGCTTACTCAATCTATCTGTTTGTAATGGAGTGATATCAGGTCTCCAAGTGTAATAGTGGTTTCATTTATTTCTCCTTGCAGTTCTATCAGTCCTTGCCTCATGTACTTTGATGTTCTGTTGTTTGGTTCATATACATTAAATATTGTTAGGTCTTGGAGTATGTAGCCTTTTATCATAATGTAATCACTCTTTTTTATTCCTGATAACATTCTTTGCTCTAAAGGCTATCCTATTGAAATTCATATAACTAGTTCCACTTTGTTTTGATTAATGTTAGTATAGTATGTTTTTCTCTATTCTCTTTTAATCTGTGTGTCTTTATATTTAAAGTGGTTTTCTTGTAGACAACATATATTTGGGTCTTATTTTTTATTTACTCTGACAGTCTCTGTATTTTAATCTATGTGTTTAGACCATTGACATTAAGGATGATTATTAATATACGTAGATTAATATCTACCATATTTTTTACTAGTTTCTACCTGTTGCCTCTGTTCTTTGTTCCTACATTTGTCTCCCACAATTTTTCTGCCTTTTGTGGTTCTAATTTAGCATTTTATATAATTCTGTTTTCTTCCCCTTATTAGCATATTATATATTTTTTTAAAATGCTTCTTAGTTATTGCCTTAGAGAAAAGCTACTTGGTAACCAAATGCTCTCTATTCTCCCCATTGTGACATTAAGTGAAACAAAGGGCAGTCTTTATGAACACAGACATAGACTTTGCCTTCCCTCTAACAGAGAAAAGTGAAGGGAAAAAAGTGATACAAACCAAAACCAGCAGAATGTAGACTCACCATCATCTAGGTGTAAGTTCTATGCAATGAAAATGACTGCCAACATGGAATGACCTAATTTAAAATATTGACTGTGTGATATATGCTTGAAGTTCTCTTTGAGAAGCCAGGAGAGGGGAACTGAGGTACAAGTAAAATCAGGACACCCTCTAATCCTAAAGTACACGTCATACAAATTTAGATGTCATGGCCAGAGAGCAATCACAGTACCCAAATCAAAGTAAATGGGAAGATATTTTGAGTAGAAGGGTTACTGAATGGCTTTAAACAGAAAGAGATCTTGATCCTGAGAATGCCATGCATGTGACCCAGGAAACTGGCATTTATAAGGCCCACATGCATTTATGAACATAAAGAGTTAGGCCTAGAGGTATTTTCATTATAAATTCTTGCAACTTTAATCTACCCAGTAGGGATCGACTTTAGAAGTCTGAAATTAACTGATACATTCATATAAAGTTCTTGGCAAGAACTCTCTATGTCATGCAAAAAAGCTCTTAAAAGAGTTTTTATTTCAGACCAGAGTTACTCCTGTATTAAGGGAGAATTACGGTACTTAAATCTTTGGTTAGTTTGTTGTTGATTACAGCCAAACAATTCCATTCTGGTATTGTCTTTTGAGCTCTTTGTTGTAAAGCAGACAAATAATACAATTAAAGAAAATACTGTTGAGGAGTTTTATGGACTCCTGAACATACATAAAGTATTTTGGCAAAAATTAAGCAAGTTTTATTAAATTAGAAATGATTAAACATTTTTATTTGGGTATATTTGACACAGAATGATACATTAGTTTCAGGTGTATAACACAGTGATTCAAGTTCTGTGTTATGCTCTGCTCACCACAGGTGAGCTGCTGCACCATCACTGACTTTATTCCCTGTGCTGTGTCTAAACGGCTTTTTAAAAATATTGTATGCTACAGCAATTATTATTACTTTCATTATTACGATGATCATACTTGTCAGATGACTTTTGTACTATTCTATTGTGAAGAATGGCTTGTGAATAATTAAGACTTTGTCTTCAGTATTCACTTAAAATAGAAGATGAAGAAACTACTTAATACTTTAAGATTTTTCATTCCTTTTATTAATGGGGTATTTAATTTCCTCATAGACTTTAGAAAGTATACAGGAAGGGAGTTTTGTTTACTGCTGGACTGATTTTTACCCAAATGTATCTAAAATATTTTTATAAGTTATAATCAGGATAACCTGGATATGACTTTTAAAGGTTTTAAAAGTTTGAAGTTGCATCCAAGGCAGCAATTCATAAGGAAGGCTGAATTTGGTGCTGAGCTGTTAAAATAAAACTATCTTGACATTTGAAACTACAGTTCACATGTGATTTCTCCAGAATTGGATCTTTTGTACTTAATGGTGCCTGACCCTTCTATCCAAAGATTTCTCCACATGTGATCTGCAGATCACTAGCTTTTTAAAATACTCATTGAAAAACTGGTTATATGGGCAAACATGAAATGCTCTGCACTAGTTTTTCCTCTTACTCAGTTTCACTGTTTAAAATATTTAAGGGTTCTGAGAAGTCTTATATTAAGGAAACATGTTTAACTGTGTCTAATTCAGAATTTCCAAAATTAATTCCAAAACAATTTCATATCCCACAGAAGCAATATTCCACAGAGTAGATGTGTATATGTGAGACTTAGTATGTTTTATTGATTTACAAAAGCAAAGTGTTTTCCTTTATGGTAAACAGTTATCTGACAGTAAGGATGGTCATTATATGTCTTGCTTCTCCTCCCACTCCCAGATTTATAAAGGTAAAATTGACATGCAGTAAGCTGCACTTATTTCAGGTGTACAATTTGATAAGTTTTGATGTATTCATATACACCTATGAACCCATACCATCACCAAAATCAAGATAATTAACATTTCTGTCACCGCTAAAAATTGTTCCTGTGTTCCTTTTGCCATCTGTCTTTCCCACATAGTGTTAAATACAGACGGCTTGTTCCTGACTTTAGGAGGAAGGCATTTTTAATACTTTCACCATGAATTCTGATGTTAGCTATAGGGTTTTTTTTTCTTTCGTAGGTGTCCCAGATTGAGGAAGTTCTTTTCTGTTCCCAGTGTACAAAGTTTTTTTTTTTTTAGCATAAATGTCTTTTTATCGAATGTTTTTTCTTCATATATTGAATTGATCTGTTAAAATGGGAAATTCCATAGAAGAATTCTCTAATATTAAACCAATCTTGCATTTCTAGAGTGAACTGACACTTGATCACGATGCTTTATCATTTATCTATATATTATTGAATTCAATTTGCTAATATTTTAAGAATGTTCGCATCTATGTTCTTGTGGGCACTCTCTTTGGTTTATCAAAATATCAGAGTAATGCTGACATCTTAGAATGAGTTGAATTGCATACCTTCCTTTTTGCTTTTCTGAAGAATTTGCCTAGAATTGGTATAATTTCCATCTTAGTTCTTTGGTAGAATTTAATAGTGAAGTACCTGAGCTTGGTGTTTTCTTTGTGAGATAGTTTTTCACTACTAATAGATAGAGGAATATTCAGGTTTTGTAGTACTTGGTAGAGTGCACCTGTTCAGTAGTTTGTATCTTTCAGAGAGTTAGCCCCCCCTTTTAAGTTGTAGAATATATTGTAAAGTATTTATAATATTACTATTTTCATATCTGTAGACTCTGCAGAGGTGTCATCTCTCATTCTACATACTGGTAATCTGTGTCTTTCCTTTTCTTCCCAGATTAGTCCAAATAGAAATTTATTAATTTTATTGATCTTCTCAAAGAACAAACTTCTGCTTTTATTGTTATTTATTTCATCTATTTATGCTCATATTTATTTTTTACTTCTGCTTGCTTTCAGGGTTAATTTCATCTTTTAAAATTAAAGGTATTAAGGTGGAAGCTGAGATCATTTATTTGATACCTTTCTTATATTTTACTATAAATGTCTTAGTGCTATAAATTTCACTTTAGATACTATTTTAGCTTCATCCCACAAATTGTAATATTTTGTGTTTTCATTCTCATTTAAATCAGAATACTTCCTAATTTCCCTTTTGATTTCTTCCTTGGCTTATGAGTAATGCAGAACTGTGTTGTTTGATTTCTAAATATTTGGAAGATTTTCCAGGAAGTTTTCAGCTATTGATTATTAATTTCATTTCAGTCAGAGAACATACTCTGTATTGCTTGAATTCTTTCAAACTTATCAAGACATTTTACAACTCAGAATCTGGTTTATCTTGGTAAGTGCTACATATGCATTTGAAAAGAATATGTATTTACTTTGCTCAGTGAAATACACTGTAAATGTCAGGTCAAATTAAGCATTAAGTCTTTTATATCATTGCTGATTTTATGTCTACTTGTCCTAATAGTTATTGAAAGAAGGGTGTTGAAACAGACCACTTGAAATAGATTTATCTATTTCTCCTTTCTGTTTTACCAATTTTTCCTTCCTTTTTTTTAGGTGCATAAGCATTTAATACGTTACAAACTCTTCATGAATTGGCCCTCTTTTTATTATTAAAAGAATCTTCATCCCTGATAATATATATAATTTTCCCCTCAGAAATCTACTTCGATACTAATTTAGACACTCTGGCTTTTTTTTAACTTTATTTCTTTCTCTATTCTTTTACTTTTAACCTATTTATGTCTTTATATCTAAAGTGGGTTTCTTGTGGTTAGTATGTAGTTAGGTCTTTTATTCTGTCTGATAATCTCTGACATTAAGAGAGGTATTTAGATAATTTACACTTAATTATTTAATTAATTACTTAATTACTAATATGGTTAAGCTAAAACTACCAGTTTTCAATGTTTCTATTTATTCATCCATGCTTTTGATGCTCTTTCATACTTTTTTCTTTTGGATTGAATTTTTTATGATTCCATTTTACTTCCTTTTTTTGGAAAATTAGCTTTAACCCTTGGTTTTATTATCTTAAAGGATGGTTTTGCACCTTATACATCCTTATACACCTAAAGAGGATGCATCTTTAGTATTTCACAATTTATCTTCAAGTGATATTATACCATTTTCCATATAATTAAGAATTGTATGACACTGTACTTGCATTTCCCCCTCCAGGCCTTTCAACTATTGTTGTTACACATTTCACTTTATATATGTTATAAACCACACAGTAGTTGGTTATTATTTTTGCTTTAAATGGTTGATTTGATTTGAAGATTTAATAGTAAGACTTTATATTTACTTACATAGTGCCTTTTCTTGATGCTCATCTTTCCTTTGTTTAAATAGAAATTTACATCTTGTGTAACTTTTGTTCTGCTTGAAGGACTTCTTTTAACAATTCTTGTAGTCATGTCTACTGGTGATGAATTCTTTTGCATGTCTTAAAAAGGTTTTCTTCACATTAATTTTTCTGTACCAAACTTTGTTTATTCATTATTCATCTCTGTACAATTAAACTTTCCAGGAACACTAACAACTTTCACATTTACTTTGGGAAGATATTTTTAGTGAGTAAAGACTTGTAGGTTGAGGGGTTTTTCTTTCATCACTTTAAAATTGTACCTGCACTGTCTTCTATTTTGATTTGTTTCTGATGCAAAATGTTCTGTCATCATTATCTTTGTTCCTCCATACACACTGTCTTTTTTATTTGGTTGTTTTTAAGGTTTACCCTTTATAATTTGTTTTAAGCAATTTGATTATGATGTGCCTTTATGTTTCTTGTGCTGGGGTTCTCTAAGATTCTTGGAACTGTAGGTTTAAAGTTTTCACCAAATGTGGAAGATTTTTTGGCCATTTTGCCTTTAATTTCTTCAGTTTCTCTCTTCTCTTATCCCCCTGAGATAATAAAATGGGGCTATACCACAACTCACTGATATTCTGCTCAGTTTAGTCTTTTTTCACAGTTCAAAATGTGTTTCATTTTGGACAGTTTCTATTGCTATGCATTCTAGTTTCTTAATCCTATGCAATGTCTAATCCATTGTTAATTCCATCTAGTGTATCTTTTATGTCAGACATAGTATTTTTTTTAATTACTAGAAGTTTGATCTGAAACTTTTTTGTGACTTCCACATCTGAACTTATTATGTTCAATCATTCCTCTAGCTTCTTGAAATTGAGATATAGTAATCATTTTAATCTCTTGTATACTGATACTGTCATTTGTGTCATTTTTGGGTCAGTTTTGATTCATTGCTTTTTCTTGTTATGTCTTATTTTCCTGCTTTTTTTTCATACCTGGTAATTTTTGACTAGATGTCAGACATTGTGAATTTTGTCTTGTTAGGTGCTGTATATTTTGTATTCCTGTAAATCTTCTTGAACATTTTTTAGGATGTGGTTAAGTCGCTTGCAGACAGTTTGATCCTTCCTTATCTTGCTTTTAAGCCCTAGGTGGAAGCAATATAGGGTTAATTTTTTTCTCTTCCACTACTCAAGTACTACTCCCCTTCTGATTCCTCAATCCAATTCAAAATTATGGTTGAACTTTCTGGCTGCTGGTAACAGGCACTATCCTTGAACCTGTATGAACTAAGATATTCCTTCTAATATTTTCTGCTGGTTTTTTCTTGGTAGTTGTCTGACATATATGTATGGGTCATTACTCAGCTCAATGCTCAAGAAAAAAACTCAAATTTGTCCTGGGCTTGCTTTCTATACAGCTCTCCCTCTGCTACTCTGCCCTGCAAGCAATAGTTCCCCAGGTATCCCTAGACTACCAGCTTTGTATCTTCATCTCAGTAAGTCCATCAGACAATATCTTGGATACCCATCCTCCCTGTACTGTAGCCAGGAAACCCTTCCAAATTCTAATCTGGGCCACTCATAGGGCTCACCTCATTCAATTATCACTCTCCTTCACTGCTTAATATCTAGTGTCTTGTTGTCTTATTTATTTTTCTGGGCTTTTGTTCATTTGTTTCAGTTGTTTCAGGCAGGAGTGTAAACGCAGACCCTATTACTCCTCTGGCTGTTGAAGAATATATTACTGATATGTCTGAGTCTCTTTATATGCAAGACACATGGTCACACACTGGGCACAGACTATCAATTAGGTTAAAAAAAATCCCTTAACCTATAGATTTTCTTTATTTTATAGGAAAGTCATATAAGATGAATAATACCTAGCCTTTCCTTTTACCCTATGAACATTCAAGCCCACCCTGGTTTGATGCTGACTTATTTGCTTCTGACACATCAAAGTAAATTTTAGCCCTGAAACCTGGGCAAAACTGACTTTCCTGAGCTGTGTAATATTTTGCCTCTGAATTTCCCTGAATTTTCTAGGTCCTATTTTCCTGCTACACAGAACAGATCTCTGTAGGTGAGCACAGAGTAAGGATTCTGAGTCTTTTGTTGTGCTCAGACATAGAAGCAGACACAAAAGAAATATAATGGATTGGAGCAGATGCCTATGAGAAATGTAAAATAGCTTGGTTTTCTCCTACAAAGCTATATAAAGCTATAAGTTAAAAAGCAATTTAAATTTGGGAGAACTATGGTGTTTGGACAATTTTAGGTTTGGCCATATGTAACTTTCGGTGATGCTATTAGTTTTAAAATTTTTCTTTTTAATTTAAATGAGTATGTCCTAAAGATATGTCCCAACCATTCTGGGTTTTCTTTTCTCCCTCTCTTCAGTCTCCACCTCTGATTGTTTCCTGGATGAGCATATGCTTGGATCCCTCAAGCATAGTGATAATTTCTCCTGACCAGCAGAGCCAGTCATTATTTATTATACTTTGCTCTTACTCCTTCTCACTTTTCTAGTGGGAACATTGCAATGGCTGCTGGCTAGAAAATTAGCCTAGGGAGCTCCTTCTGTTGGTCTCTTTCCTCATTATGCTAGTAAAAAATTTAACTGTGATATTCTTGTGTGTGTGTTTGTGTGTGCACATGTGTGCATGTGCATATGTGTATGTAGACCCACATACATATCTGCATAGGTTGGAAGCACACTGTAGGGGTTAATAGTGAGTAATTTAACTGTGGCTTTCTCACACATTTTACTCTCTCTTTCTCTAGAGTGGCTGCAGAAGTAAAGTGTGCTCATGTATTGTTGCTTCACATTATAAGCCGAGCTTGTGGGTTTATGTGTCATCTCACTGTTTCTGCTGGGTTGTTTTCTGGCTGGATGTGATATCGTTTCATCCATTGTCAGGGGGCTGCCCCAGATACCTGGGATGCTCAAGAGATGCGACACTTACTTGCCATGTGATAGCAACGACTTCTGTTTATTTTTGTGGCTGCTCCTCCTGCAACCCTCTGCGGGATCCATGGATATCCAAGCTGATTGGGAAGCTGAAAACCACACAACCTCACTGAGGCTTGAAAGATTTTTGCTTATGGGTATTTTTAAGTAAGCACCAGGCAACCATGGACTACAATTTGCAATAACTTCTTTTTTTAAAAGCATCCTTATTATTTTAAGTCTCTTCTGAGTCACAGTTCCACAGTTTCATGAGCTTTTAACTAATAGCCTTGTTAGTATTGTACAGCTTAGCTCTGGAAAGGTGACTAATAGTAACTCAAATACATTGAAACCAGAGGCCATGTGTCATACCTCCTGTGTATCCTCGGCAGCATCTAGCTTGGTACTGGGCACTCTGATAGTACTTGCTGACTTTGTGATTCATTTAGGGCAAAAAAGTCTATTTTCTTAGGATAAGTATTTTAATCCAGACTAAAGACATGAGCCTTTGTCTTTTGGAATGATTGACCTGCTTATGGAGTTAAGAGATTTGGGGTGGAGGAGGGGGGTGATGAAAAATGTTAATCCAAAAGGGTCTTCTGATTTCTGCAAATGATCCAATCTCACTATTAGTTTCAACTAATAAGAACTCTGTCTATCTGATGTTGGGGGAGAGAAAAGAAGAGAATGATGGAAGAAATGTAGAAAATAATTCTTTAATTTTTGTGTGGGTTTTATTTTACAGAAAACTATTCTCTTTATACCTTTGTCTCTAAAGAGGCACAAGCTGATTTTTAGAAGTGCTGTTATCAGTAGTGACTGGAGCATAGGAATGTGGGATTCATTCAATTTTGGGGAGAAACATTACATTTTCCATGTGCCTTAAAGCAATCCATTTAATTGACTATCTGACTATTGAACTTTCTAGGGTTTTCATGTTGTTTTAACAAGCCTCTCTATAATTAGGTACAAGTGGTATGAGACAGTAACTGGTAAAGAAGCTACAGTTATTTTATATTTGTATCTCATTAATGAGCCTTTAGATTAACATCACCAGTTCATTTGCAGGGAGCTGTCACTGTGGCCCATGAAATCCTAGTGTCCCAGCTCCTCAAGCAAAACATGTGCAACCCTTAACCTAAGGCAGCGTCTTCCACTGGAGGCATGTGTGAACACTGGTCCCATCTTTGGCTGGCCTTGTGCCTGTAAGTGGGAAGTAGACCTTTGTATGGCCAGTTCCAGGGCACGTGAAGATAAATCTCCAGGAATGGGGAATGTGTAACTGATCAAATGAGCATTTTGATTGTATCTCCCACATTCCAGCTACTCTGGGGGAAGTCATGTCACCCCGTGATGGGTGATGCTGCTTCAAACTATTTGCAAGAAATAATCTAAATGTCAAATTGTGGGTATCATGGGGCACTGCACATGTTGAGACAAACCAGAGTGTTAGGAAACTTTGAGTGAAGCTGGTTTTGAAGGTTGTGCAAAAAGAGACCCTAATCATCAGACACCAGGGAAATGAAAAGAGCCAGAAGAATCTTCCTTTCAGTTACTTCACACTCCAGTCCATAAAGAGCAAAGTCATTACCGTAGGTCTTTATATATTTCTTTAAAACAATTCAGAACATCCATTCAACAAGCATTCGCTGAGTGTTTCCTATGCTCCATGCTCTGTCCTAGACATTAGGGATATGGCAGTGAACAAAACAAAGTTCGTACTTTAATGGAGCCATATTCTTGAGGGGAATGAGGATCCTATCTCCTCTCCAATTGTTATAGGTACTATGAAGAAAAATAAAGCCGGGGAGGGGATCAAGAATGCAAGAGACAGTGTGCTCTTTTATATAGGGAGTTAGGGAAGGTTTCTAAAAAGGTGACATTCCAGAATATGAACTCTTTTGGGTCACAATTCCCATTGCTTCCCCACCATGGCAGCCTTTTCCTGAATTATCGTACTTGTTTTGCTTGTGTAATGATAGTTGTGACAATTTGGGCACTTCTCTAAAATTCATAATTGACTACATGACCAAGGATAAGTTGAGCCAAAATTGTCATGAATAAAATTGAAAGTTAGATGGCATTATCTCCTCTTCTCTTTGCTCTCTAGACAACAAAGCACAGAGTAGAGTTGACTCAAAGGATCCAGGAGCCAAGAAAGAAAAGGAATTCTGATGTCTTAGAAGGACATTATAGGAAGTAAGTTGTAGTGAAAGAAGACCCCTGGGAGAAACACAGGAGCCAGTCTTGGATTTTAATTTTGGTTTCTCTACTTACCAGCTGGGTGACTTTTTTTTAAGTACTCAGATTCTTTTTTAAGTTTATTTATTTTGAGAGACAGCACAAGCAGGGGAGGACCAAAGAGGGGGGGAGAGAGAGAAAATCCCAAGCAGGCTCCATGCTGTCAACACAAAGCCAGATGTGGGGTGTGAACTCATGAACCGTGAGATTGTGGCCTGAGCTGAAATCAAGAGCCAGATGCCATTATGATTATGATTATTAGAGAGGGAGAGAGAGAGAATCTTAGGCAGCTCCACATCCTGTGCGGAAACTGTGAGATTAGGACCTGAGCCGAAAACAAGAGTCAAATGCTCAACTGAGTGAGACACCCAGGCACCCTTTGAACACACTTTTTAACTTCCCTGAGCTTCAGTTTCCTCAGCTGCAAAGGATAACATTTCTTTTATCAGTGGGGTCTGCTAAGAATTAGATCTTTCTGTAAAGTTCTTAGCATGGATCCTAGGATATGATATGCACTCAGTGTTTAAAATGATTATTGTGCTTAGCACTACCATTTATAGCACAGCTCTCTTCCTATGTAGCCGTATGCTCTATGAGTATGTGTAAAGAACTTCTGGCCAGCATTATTCTTTACCCTATTTCATTAATTCATTGAACCATTCATTGAAGAAATATCTTTTCTATGATGTTGCTGAGCTCCCTGTGAGATTCTGTGAGAAATAAAGGATATCCGTGCTTTTTGACTTGTAGAGAGGAGTGAAACATCAAAGAGGACCTTTTCCAGATGACCTTAGAGTCTTTTACAATTTGGATTTCCTGTGATTGTAAGGCACTTAGCACCCAGTAGATAGAGAGGTGGAACTCTGGTAGGACCGAGGAGTGTATAGGGCCCCAGAACCCCAGCACAAGCCAGGCAGTGCCCTCTGGGGGCTCAGCCACTAGCAGAAGTAGTAACTAGTTTATGGCAGCCTCCATTCCCTTCCAGTTCCTCACATATTAAAAAAAATATATTCCTTACATTTTCACACTGATTTTTAGAGTTTATTGGGCACTTTCATACATATCATCTCAAATGGTTCTTTACTACAACTGAATAAGACAAGTGTTCTTATCCTTATCTTATGACGAGGACACTGAGGCTCAGAGACTAAGTGAATCCCCTGAGATCCATGGTGGCAGAACCAGAATTCCTACAAAGATCTGAGAGCTGGGTTAGGCGTTCCAGGATTCCAGGGGATAAAGTGCTACTGAATGTCAGAGCGGTCCTCCTTGATGAGGAGAGTCATCTTAAGCCAGTCTGCCTCGCTGATGCAGCAGTTGCTGGCCAGAGTCGGAAAGAAACCCTGTGGTTCACTATAAAGGGAAAACCTGACCTTCTGTATCAGGTTCCATCCTGTCTGCCCCCACATACCATGCTGACCACTGGAATGTGGAATCTTCTTTTGTGGCCATCAGGGGCAGATGCCCCAGAGTGCCACCCTCTCCCTTAGCTCATGGCCCAGAACCTGTGTGAGTGGCTGGCATGTAGGCTATTACTGTGCATGATCATTTGGCTAACAATGTGCACCTATCTACCCAGATGTCAGATACTGCTGTTGTCCCAAGGGAAGAAGAATAAACAAAGCCCTTGCCCTCCTCCATTTGGGGACGCCTCGCTGTTTGAATTGCACTGGCAGCGCTCTGAGCTAGGAAAGGAGCTGGCTGCTTCAGCAGCTCATAGAGGTGCTCCCCCACCTTTCTGATGGCCACTGGGATAATTCAAAGAGAAAGAGTAAAAACTTACCCCAAGGTATGGCAAGTGAAGGTATTGCATACTGCAAGAGGTCTGTGCATGTATTCTACAGAATGACAAGCTTCCTGTCTCTATTCCTTCACCAGTTTGCCTCCTCTGGCTCTTGTGACCCCAGCAGGACCAGGCCCTCCTTCCTGAGGGGCTTTGCCTGGGAGCTCACACTGGAGCCTCTTCTTTTATCATGTCACAAGATGGCACGCCGCAGTTTGTCCCACTGTATCTTGTGAGAAGCTGATATTCCAATGATGTTATTAAAAAGTGGCACCTTTCGCCACACTGTGAGAAAATCTTTCTGGTGGGGGCAAGGAGACGGCGATACATTTTCCCCAAGGAGCTCACTTCAGCCACAGCGTTTGATGTATGGTGACATCTCCCCCACACGCTGCCACACAGACACACACACAGACCTCACAAACACATTTCCTAGCTGAGATGGAAAAGGAAGTTAAGGGACTTGTTCAGGGTCACACAGAGGGACAAGGAGGTCAAGGCATTTACACGGGGGCGTAAAGCATTCAGCCCACTGCTTTTTGGCTCTTAGACCTTCTCCCTGACCTCTGATCATCCCCCACCTCACCTCCTTTTCAGCTGAGTAAACGTGTAATGCACACTAGAAATGCCACTGCAATTCAGTGTATCACTTATCAACAGTGGCTTTTAGCTAACAAGAATGCTGATAACTCTTACTCCCTATGGGTATTTCTCAATTCTGTGTTGTATGTTTTTGTTTTTGCTTTCTTAGAACTCAAATCTGTGCTCACCTCAGCATTAGATCCAAGGCTGAGGAAAAATGAGATGGTCCTCATTCTAGTCTCATCTCTCCTTCCCACTGGCCTCAGGCTTTTAGGTCCTTGTTCGGCATATCCAAGGCCCAGCTTCCTGGAACGTACAATGGAAATTGTAATACCATACCAGCCAACCTCACAAGGATATTGTGAAAAACAAAGGAAATGATAAGCTTGCGAAGTTTTGAAATGACTAGAAGGAAAAGGGACTTTTTCTCTGTGAAGGGACCCTGGAACACAAGCTAGTGGGCAGGGAGTCAGGCAGCTCTGGGTTCAAATCCTGCTTCAGTTGTGTGCTGCTGGGAAAGTTTCTTGCTATCTAGGGTGTGTACAATGGAGAGGTAATAAAACCCACTCGGCAGAGTTGTGGGGAGGATTAAATGAGAGAGCCTGTTTAAAGCTCATAGCAGAGCACTTGACCCAAGGATGTTTATTTCTTCTTCCTTTGTACCCCATGGTCCATGCTCACAGCACACAGACTCTGAGACTTACAAAGCATTTCATGTCTGACTCATCCTTGAATAGCCAGAGTCTGTAGCTGGGGCTGCCACATTATGGGAGCTCAATAAATATATTGGTGGTAATGAGTGAATCTATAGATTAGGGATGGAAAATTAATTTCAGAAATTCTTTATAATGTTTGATACTGTCAGTGTGGACTTGTCTTCCTAATTGGCAACATGGGAGTGAATTTGTCAGTTTTATTCAGACTGGAACAATTAGGTGGTAATTTGTGCATTTAGCTCATAGATTGGCTTAGGATGATCCAAATCTTGCAGCAGTTTTCTTCATGCAAAACAAATCTGACTTGTTATCTGGCCCAACTCAACAGTGCAACTAGTTTCACAGCAGGAATTCACATAGACAAGTAAACACTGGGGGAAAACTCCCCTGTGAAGTAACCACATGCCTAGGCAGGGCTGTCTCCTAATTTAAGAGCCAATTTTTAAAATAACTGTCAAATTAAGCTGGCTAATTGCTCTGGTCTCCATCTAGTCAGCCACAGGTGGAAAGGAAGGGACTGATCTCAAAGGTAAAAAGACGATATGCATAAAAGAGACCCAACAGTGCCCTCAGTGAAATTATATTTGCAAAATGGATGACAATATGCTTTTACAGAGTCCATTTTTCAATCACTTTCCTTGGCACTTTTGGAAAGTGATTATGGATGGATTTGATTACACACACATCATAATTTTTAATACTCGTAAAGTTGTCAAACATAATTCTTTCCATTAGATTTATCCCTAAATTAGCTTCAAATAATCTTGACTTAAAAAATATTAAAACATTGTTCTAGGCAAGACTGAAGCCAAAGGGTTGGATACAGAATGTAGGAAAAAGCAAAGGGAGGAATATATCCTAAAGCTTTGAGAACTTTGAATATCTTTTTTCTCCTGCTCCCTGAGAAATTAATGAACAGACAACCCTGAAACTTCAAAGCCATAACACCCTGCTTTGGGATTTACAACCTCCATCTTGGTTGTTTAAAAATGAGCACATATGGAAATGATGTATCAGCATATCTTTTCAAGTTTTTTTTCTGTTGAAAATTAATCAACAACCCTCCAGTTATTTATGGCTTAGTACATATATAAAATTGGGGAAAAAATTAGAAGCATCTTTAAAAAAAAAAACCCAAAACATGTTTAACCACAGTAGTAAAATATGGCCATGGTTAAAATTATAACCGTACAGATTAAGGTGAAAAGCCCACCTAGTACCTGGCAATCCTCACTTCATACTGCTTTGTAAAGACAAGAGTTTGTTTTTCCTTCTTGAAAATGTCCATGTCTATGTATAAAATTAAATATATATGTAATGTATATATTTTATATATGTGAAAAATCATATGTGTGTATCCTTCCTATCCCTTTGCATTTAGGGGGTATAGTCAAATGTGAGTGCTCAGGTCTGAGCTGTACCTCTTCATCATTTTGTATATCAGACAGGATACATGTGTGATGGTAACATAATTAGATTTTGAAGCCAGATTGCCCAAGCTTATCAACTGTATGACCCTAGGTAAATCACCTTACTTAGTTAGGTCACCTAGAAAGCAGAGTGCTCAGATGGGAGCATTACGTGAGTGAATATAGCAGTGTCCCAACCGCCCCTGGTTCAGAATAATTCCTTAGGAATAATGACGATGACCATAGCCAGACCTGCTCACTCTAAGCTCCAAAATATTGCCTTTATTCTGATCACATATATTCTCAGCTTTACACCTCCTCCAACTTAATATACATACGTATTTTAATGTGGCATAAGACGTAGGGGTCTACATTTCCTCCCTAGCTGCTCTTTCCTCCGAAGCACCGGTACTTCAAAAGCTATAACCGCTCTCCTCGAAAGCTTTCAGAACTTGGAGTGAACTCCATCACTTTCTCATTTGGTATTACTCATGTGCTCCATTTGTGTGTGGCCTACTTCCAACTGATGAGCTTATAGCTGAGCTGCCCTGCATTTTAGGAATCTTCCAGCACAAAAAAGAAAGACTTGGCTTCAGAAGGGATCGTGACTGGCCAGTTGATCTGTTTAAATAATATGCCAAATACTGTGGAAATAACAAGGAGGAGAAAATTACATTCACACTTCTTTATTGGTGCCATTAACAGTGTTTTGTCATCCAGCTGATGAAGCAATGCCATCTCCCCAAAACCACTGCAGTGCAAAAACTCTCTGGAGCCTTGTCCAAACCCTCACCCCTGTGTTGCAGCAGCTGCTGAGGCTCCTGGGGTGGGGGAGGCTGTGTGAGGTTGCACTAGTTCAGAGGAAGCCAGAGGACCGGGCCACTTTCAATAAGACTCTCCAGAAGTGTTAAAGCATCTCCATACGGGTGTCATTGGAGCAGTGGTGAGCCCCCTCCTCCCCTCACCACTCTGGAGGTCAGGGGTACCCGCTTTGAGCCAGGCTGCAGTCCACCCCATCAGTCTTCTGCCTCTCTCTGTGCCTGCTGGTTGGCTGCTGAGGCCTCAACAAGAACAGCCCTCCTTCCTTCTGTCCTCTCTCCATCCTTATTAAAATAAATGCCTTATTTCTCATATCAGGCAGACTGGAAAGGGGGACAGCTATCTTCTTCCATCTCTCATCCCTCTCTGAATTTTTTTCTGGTCTGAAGCTCATTTCTCTCTCCACCCCACTCCTGCCTCCCTTTGCCCATCCTTTCTCAGGGTCTCTCTAGGATTTCATTATATTCCAACAACAGATAGTCGTTTAGATGGAGAATATCTCCTCGGAATATGATAGGAAAATATAAAGTATAAATTGAACTAAGTCACTCCCTAATTTAAAGTACTGCCTAGGACTAAGATTCAAATCTTTCCAGGACTTACAGTTTCCTACAGATGTGGGTACCCTCCAGCCTCATTCCTTTTACTTTTTGGCTCATTATACTGCAGCCACCAGGGTTTTCTTTCCATTATTAATAATGACTGTCATGAGCCAAGCATATCCAGTCTTTACACATGGCATGGATATGTCAATAAGACATGGCTAGTAAGGGATAGACCTAGGATTGAAATCCAGGATGGCTCCACTCTTGGCCCATACATGGTACTGTCTCTTGCCAACATTTCAAGCATGCCAAATTATTCTCTGCCTCAGGACTTTTACAGATGCTGTTCCTCTCTTACTCTTCTCCCAACCCTTGTATTGGATAACTTCTCTTCATCTCTTGGGTTTGAGCCAAGATGTTACTTCCTCAGAAAAGCCTTTCCAGAGCTTCCAGCACCACCATCAGTCTAGATCATTCTCCATTGTTATTCTCCTTCACAGCCCTCACTTCTTGCCCCCAGAGCTTTTATTATCATTAACATTTCTACTTGCAATTTTTGGTACACTTATATTACTTGTTCAAAAATATTTGCTGTCCTTTCTACCAGCCCCTCTCCATTGGGGGGATTAAACTTCTCCACCTGACTGACATCAAGTTAAGCCATGTAACTTGCTTCGGGCAAAAAAGTGTGCTCTGGGAAAAAAAATGCTAGAGCCATTGAGTGGTTCTGCCATCACTCTTTTCCTCTGTCACAAGGGGGTATGTCTCAGGGGCTGCTCCTTCAGCCTAGGTCCAAAGTGAAGAGGACAGGATACAGAGCTACAGTGGATCTAATGCAAACAAAAAGGAAACCTTTGCTGTAGTAAGTCACTAGGATGTGGAGGTTATTTGTTACTGCAGCATAACTTAACCTAGGCTGACCAATACATGTGCTTATGTGACATTTTCTCTGTACTGTACCATCCATTTCATGAAACCAGGGACTGTGTTTTATTTTATGTTCTTTACTCAGCATCTAGCAAAGGGCCTGGCATATTTAAGGACTTGACAAATATTTGTTGACTAAATAAGGGAGCAACGCATTAACACATAAGCCAGCCTATGAAGGCTACCGTTTGGTGTGTGTTATCATGCTGAGCAAGTAGTTTTTTGTAAAGCTAATCAGCTCTCTTTCCACACCATGTACCCTACCCCTTGACACCCTCCACACCTCTTCCCTTATTCCATCTCAGCAGACACTTAATTTTGACACTGCTTGAAATACATGTGCAGTTGCTATGTAAGGTTTAAAAATTCCTAGGAGAAAAGTCCTTTTATAACTATTTTAGTTTCCACAGAAAAAACAAGGAATATTCTTAAAATGTCTTCTTTCCAATAAAGAATAGCTTATCCCAAAATGGTCAATGGACCTAAAAGGACCTATCATATCTGATTCTATTTGCTCTTCATTCAGTCAAGCTGATATATATATACATACACACACTTATTTATTTATATTTATATAGTATATATTTATATTCATTTTTATATATATTGCATATATGTATATTTATGTATCTATTGCAGAAGATATTACTGAATATATTCTGAAACTATAAGAAAATGTACTGGCTTTCTCTGAGCCAGAAAATCTTTCTCTGCATTTAAACTAACCCTAACTTCCACAGGTGGATTCATAAGCACTTTTTTCCCCTACAAGGGACTCTGCTAAAGATCATTAGGAGTAGAGGACATATGGACAGAGGAACAATGTTCTCCTCTGAAAATAGTCTAGGCAATTTGTCCATTTTGCCACATCCCATGGAAGCCAGTTGTGCTAGAAGCTTCCCACCTGACCCTTGCCTTTGCACATGAGAGTAGGACTCCATCTTATTTATGTTTGTTTGCTTCCTAGCACCTAGCCTAGGGCCTGGCACATGGTGGAGGCACTTAACGGAAGCTCAGTAAGTGGTCAGAGTGTGAATGGTTTGGGAAACTAGAAGTGCTATGTGGATGTGGGCCCTTCTCATTTACATCCTCCAGAGAACTTGGAATCCGGTGGACAGAATGGGTGATGCACTATACATGCAACCTGCCCTTCCTCCTCAAAGCTCTCCCCATGTCAGGGCCTGGCTTCCAACCTCCAGTTGATACCACTGTTTCCAATTATTTGGATCCTGCCAGTCACAGTGTGGGTATCAGCCAGCCAGTAGTGGGCTGAGAGGAAGGAACTGCATTCTAGCACTGCTCTGCCACCAACCTTCTGTGTGCCTGGGCCTCATTTGCAAAATGAGCCTGTAACTCAAATGATCTCTACAGTCTCTTCCAACTCTGACATTCTGTGCTGTTTCTATGAAACACCCCAGACTTGGAAGGACTCTGTCTCTCGCCATTGTTTCTTCCACCCCGTCTTCAGAGCTATACATGCCGTAGACCAATTAGCTGGGTAATTGTTCCCGAGTACAAGCTTATTCCTAATTAGACAGTGTCTGGGTTCACACTATAGCAATTAACCCCCAAATGGAATAATAACTCTAGAATGAGCACAGCATAATTGTTTTGAAGCTCACCCCTCCTTCTTACTGATTTCCCTTGGGCTACAGTAGGAGAGGAAATGTTTGCTGTAGGTTGGCCACTTTCTCCTTGACCCCTGCATGGTCTTTGCCATGTAGTCCTTCATTTTTCTTCACGACTGGCTTCTAGCTGCTTGGGTGTTACTGTGGCTTGCTGTCAGGCCACTCCCTGACCTATGACATTGCAGCCCCTGTGCATTCAGTGACAGTCTCCCCTCTGCACCTACAAGCCTTCCATAGGTCACTCAGGACCAAAGCTCATGAATAAAAGTGCCACCCAGAAACAGCTAGAAAAACAGATTAGGAAATGATGAGATTTATTTCCAGTCTTCACAAGATAACAGCACGTGGGTTGCATAAATGTAACTGCTTTGGCCTTTTTTGCAGAACTCATGAATACACGGGTAAGAGAGAAAGCACTGCTAATATAACTCACAGTTACTCAACCACACGCTTCTCAAACAAACTCCATTTGCTACAGCACAAACAGAGCAAGCAGTGAGAATTTTCTGTTACTAAATTTGTTAAAGTGATTTGTAGGTATTTAAACTTGAGTATGTTTTTACAGTTTGAAGTAATTGGCCTATTTTAAATAACTGGCAACACACATACACTGTACTTTCCCCCCTTCCTTTTGCCCTGCTAAATGTTTCCTGGCATGCTGACAGCTCCAGGCACACTCTGCATCAGGGTGGCATACAATGGGCCAGGGGTGACATGGCCAGAGATCTGTCCCTTGTAGTAGGAAGTTTGGTCTGTCGGCAGGAGAGGGGACCCAAGTCTGTGTTTGTGACTTGGCACCCAATTCAGGGATGGGTAAAAGGTTTGTCAACCAGGAAGGAAGGCCCAGGGAGTAGAGCAGAGTGTGTGGCAGTTCCAGGTCAGAGGTAGGACCATCACATGCAAACTCCTGCTCAGTCTGCGTTTAGCAGCCGTGTACCTTGTTCTGTTAAGTCTCAGTTTCTTTAGGTGTAAAACCGGGATATATCTATCTCACATTCTGTGAAACAATAAAATACAGAAAGGATCTCACATAGTCCCTGGCACACAATGAGCTACAATAAATGCTGGCAACTATAAATAGTAAAATAATAGCCTTGAATATGAGTATGTTCAGTCCTATTTGAAAACTGTACTCCTTAAAACAATTTACTTCCGTAAAAAAAAATGATAAATGTATAAGTCTGCAACAATCCACCTTAATGGTGCCCCCTAGAGTTGGATAATAAACCTATCTAGAAGCAGCAGCCTTGAACACTTTTAGCAATGGTTGGCCTTATGGTTTTATTATGTTATGCTGAACCATCCTCTCCACCAGAAATGTTCAGCAAGAATTGCTGCCTGCTGTAGACTCAATTATTTCCCTTCCAAGTTCAGATGTTAAAGCCCTACCCCTCGGTGTGATGGCATTTGGAGATGGGGCCTTTGGGAGGTACTTGGGATTAGGTGAGGTCATGGGGGTGGGGTCATGATGGGATGAGTGCCCTTAGAGCCACCATGCTCTCCACCTCATGAAAACAGACAGAAGACGGCTGTCTGTAAACTAGAGAGGCCTCCCCAGGAGCCAGATCAGCCAGCATTTTGACGTTTGACTTCCCAAGCTCCAGAACTCTGAGAAGACGAATTTCTGTTGTTTAAACCACTAGTCTATGGTACTCGTTGTGGCAGCTGAACAGACTAAGACACTCTTCTGAGAGCTTACACAGTACTCCTGCTCTAACAGGACAACAGTGCCACTGAGTTTGAATCTTGTGCTTAATAACATTCTGTAGTGGACTGTGGGCCGGTTAAGGGGCAAGGACTACATATTTTCACTCTGTACATGTCCATATTTGTCTAATAAGTGACTGTTTTTCATAGACATTTGTTGAGTGAAAAACAAGTTCTGCCCCTTCCAATCTAACTAAACGCTACTAGGTCAGGGGTCAAGAGTACATTGCACAACCCAGACTGAGACATCTCTGCTCCTTGAGTCATTCTCAAGGAAAGAGACTGCTACCTGTTGGTCTTGAAAACATGAGCTCCAGGCACCTGGGTGGCTCAGTCGTTGAGTGTCCTGACTTTGGCCCAGGTCATGATCTCACAGTTTGTGGGTTCGAGCTCTGCATTGGGCTCTGTGCTGACCGCTAGTTCAGAGCCTGGGGCTTGCTTCAGAGTCTGTGTGTCTCTCTCTCTCTGCCCCTCCCTGTTCATGCTGTTTCTGTCTCTCAAAAATAAATAAATGTAAAAAAAAAAAAAAGAAAAAAGGAAAAAAAACAGGGTCATTGAAATAATCTGCATATTCTACTAGGTGAGGCATGAGACAGTGAATGAGTGGGAAAGGAAGAGTTTGGCATTTAACAGTCTGTGTGATTCGTAAGAGAATTGCTCTGTAGTTGATTTGAGTGTTGGACTAATTCCTAGTTTTCTATTATAAAAGAGAGCTTCTCTATGGGAAAGTGGAGCAATACAAATACTATTTGTTCTAACTGGTCTGAAAAAATATATTCAGGAGAAAATGTTATGTTGATACATTTGAGTACCAGTCATCTATATAGTCCCAATCAGTAATAAGCTAGAATAAGATTATACAGGGGCACATGGGTGGCTCAGTTGATTAAATGTCTGACTCTTGATTTCAGCTCAGGTCATGACCTCACAATTGGTAAGATCCAGCCCTGCAACGGATTCTGCACTGATAGTGTGGAGCCTGCTGGGGATTCTCTCCCTCCCTCTCTCTTCCCCTCCCCAACTCTAGTGTGTGTTCTTTCTTTCTCTTTCTCTCAAAATAAATTAACTTTTTTTTAAAAAACAATTTTTCATTGCATTATTTCCCATGTTTCACATGCATCATTTCAATAAACCTCAAAATTAGATTAGATTGGTTTCTAATCTTAGAACCCTATCCCTCTGGCCACAGAAGGGCACATGACCCAAGATTGACCAATCTGGCGTCTTCTCCACGATTATTCCCCTGGTAACTAAGGAAAGAGAACAACTTTCTAACTGGTGGTAAAGTTGCCTGTGACTGTAGGTCTCATCTCATAGGGAATTCTACTTAGAGGGGAGGAAGCCAACATATGGAGAGAAACAAAGGCATATAGGTCTATTTTAGTTGTGACAGAAACTAAACTTGAAACATCTTAGGACAATAAGGCAATTGATTTTATTGATGTTTAATTAACATACAGTGCTAAACTAGCTTCAGCTTTACAACGATTCAGCAATTCTGTACATTATTTATTGCTCAGCAAGTGTAGTCACCATCTCTCACCAATGATATTACAATATCACTAACTGTATTCCCTGTGCTCTACTTTTCATCTTCATGACTTACTTTATAACTAGAAGTTTATTTCTCTTAATGTGCTTTATCTATTTCCCCTATTCCCCCCTACCTCCCTTCTGGCAAGGGTTTGGTTTGGTTTTGGTTTTTTTCTTTTTTGGTCTCGGTTTTCTTGTTTGTTCAATTGTTGTGTCTTAAATTCTGCATATGCATGAAATCATGGTATTGTCTTTCTCTGACTTATTTAGCATTATACTCTTTAGGTCCATCATGTTGTAGCAAATGGCAATATCTCATCCTTTTATGGATGAGTAATATTACATTGTATATAATAATTCCACTTCTTATTTTAATTCCAGTATAGTTAACATGTTATAATAATTTAAGGGGTACAAAATAGTGATTCAACAATTCCATGCATCACCCAGTGTTCATCACAACAAGTTCAGTCTTTAATCCCCATCACCTATTTCACCCATCCCCTCCATCTACCTCCCTTCTGGTAACCATCAGTTTGTTCTCGCTAGTTGAGTCTGTTTCTTTGTCTCTTTCCTCTCTCCTTTTTTTTTTTCTTTGCTAGTTTTGCTTCTTAAATTGCACATGAGTGAAATCATATGGCATTTGTTTTTCTTTGACTCATTTATTTCACTTAGCATAATACACTCTAGCTCCATCTATATCATTGCAAATAGCAAAATTTCATTCCTTTTTGTGGTTGAAAAATATTCCATTGTGTATAAATTCCCCTTCTTCTTTACTCACTCATCTATTGATGGATACTTGGGCTGCTTCCATAAGTTGGCTATTATAAATAATGCTGCTATAAAATGCAGGGGTACACATATCCCTTTGAATTAGTGTTTTGCATTTTTTGGGTAAATACCCAGTAGTGCAATTATTAGGTTGTAAGGTAGTGTTAAGTTTTTGAGGAACCTCCATACTCCTTTTCACTGTGGCTGCAGCAGTTTGCATTCCTACCAACAGTGGGAATGCAAGGATGTGGTCCTTTTGTTCCACATCCTTGCCAACATCTGTTGTTTCTTGTGTTTTTTATTTTAGCCATACTGACAGGTGTGAGGTGTGATATTTTATTGTAGTTGTGGTTTGCATTTTTCAGATCATGAGTAATGCTGACCATCTTTTCTGTGTCTGTTAGTCGTCTGAATGGCTTCTTTGAAGAAATGTCTGTTCATATTTTCTATCCATTTTTTAATTGGATTGTTTTTTTGGGCATTGAATCATATAAGTTCTTTATATATTTTGAACACTAATCCTTTATCAGATATATCACTTGCAAGTATCTTCTCTTGTCTTGTAGGTTGCCTTTTACTTTTGTTGATTATTTCCTTCCCTGTGAAGCTTTTTATTTTGATATAGTTCCAATAGTCTATTTTTGCATTTCTTTCCTTTGCTTTAGGAGACTTAGCTAGAAAACTGTTGCTATAGCTGATGTCAGAGACATTAGTGCCTGTACTCATCTCTAGGATTTTTATGGTTTTAGGTCTCCTATTTAGACCTTTAATCCATTTTGAGTTTCTTTTTTGCATGGTATCAGAAAGTGTTCCAGTTTTCTTTTCCATGTAGCTGACCAGTTTTCCCAACACTATTTGTTGAATAGACTTTTTCCCATTGTATATTCTTTGTTGCTTTGTCAACCTTATACTTTTATTTCTGGGTTTTCTGTCCTACTCTACTGATCTATATGTATGTTTTTGTACCAGTACCATACTGTTTTGATTTCTACAGCTTTTTGATATAACTTGAAGTCTGGAATTGTGGTACTGGGAGCTTTGTTTTTCTTTGTCAAAATTGCTCTGGTTATTTGAGTCTTCTGTGGTTCCATATAAATTTTACGACTTTTGTTCTAGTTCTTTGATATTTTTGTTCTAGTAATATGGTATTTTGATAGGGATGACATTAAAAGTGTAGACTTCTGTAGGTAGTATAGAAATTTTAACAATATGCTTCCAATCAGTGAGCATGGGATATCCTTTCCATTTCTTTGTGTGGTCTTCAATCTCTTTTATCAGTATTTACTGTTTTCAGAGTATAGGTCTTCAACCTCTTTGGTTTATTTATTCCTAGATTTCTTGTTGTTTTTGGTGCACTTGTAAATGGGACTTTCCCTCTAATTTCTTTTTCTGCTGCTTCATTATTAGTGTATAGGAATGGAGCAGATTTCTGTACAGTGTTTTTGTATCCTGCAACTTAACTGAATTCACTTATCAGTTCTAGTAGTAGTCTGGTGGAGTCCTAAGGATTTTCTAAATATTGTATCATGTCATCTGCAAAGAGTAAAAGTTTATTTCTTTACTTTGTTTTCTGACTGCTGTGGCTAGGACTTCTGATACTGTGTTGAATAGAAGTGGTAACAGAGGACATCATGGTCTTGTTTCTGCCATTAGGGGTTAAGCTCTCAATTTTTCACCAATTGAGTATGATGGAATTTTTCATATATAGTCTTTATTATGTTGAGATATGTTCCCTCTAAACCTGCTAGATTTTTTAAAATTATTAATGGATGTTGTATTTTGTCAAATGCTTTTTCTGCATCTATTGAGGTGATTATATGGTTTTTATCTTTTCTCTTGCTGATGTGATGTATCATGCTGATTGACTTATAAATATTGAACCACACTTGTATTCCTGGAATAAATCCTTTGGTCATGGTGAATGATTTTTTTAAATGTATTGTTAAATTTGGTTTGGTAACATAGTGTTGAGGATTTCTGCATATGTATTTATCAGAGATACTGGCCTGTAATTTTCTTTTTTTGTAGTGTCTTTGCCAGGTTTTGGTATTAGGATAATGCTGGTCTTATAGAATGGATTTGAATGTTTTTGTTCCTCTTCTGTTTCCTGGAATAATTGGAGAAAAATAGGCATTAACTGATCTTTTAAATGTTTGGTAGAATTTACCTCTGAAGCCATCTGGCTCTGGCCTTTTGTTTGTTGGGAGTTTTGTGGGTTTTTAAAAAAATACTAATTGAATTTTATTGCTAGAAATCAGTCTGTTCAAATTTTCTACTTCTTCCTGATTCAGTTTTGTGAGGTTATATGTTTCTATGTTTCTAAGAATTTATACATTTCTGCTAGGTTGTCTGATTTGTTGGCATATAACTTTTATAATATTCTCTTATAATAACTCCACAGAAATACAAAGGATTATTTCTCTATTTTTTCAGTCTTCATGAATTTGGCTTTATGTATCTTTGTATTTTTTAGTTTTTATCATCATTTATTTCTTCTCTAATCTTTAATGTATCCCTCTTTTATTTTTTCAGTCTTCATGAATTTGGCTTTATGTATCTTTGTATTTTTTAGTTTTTATCATCATTTATTTCTTCTCTAATCTTTAATGTATCCCTCTTTCTACTGGCTTTGGGTTTGTTATTTTTGTAGCTCCCTTAGGTTTAATACTAGGTGGTTGACCTGAAATTTTTCTGGTTTCTTGAGGCTAGGCCTGTATTACTGTAAGCTTTCCTCATAACTGCTTTCATTGTAGCTCAAGATTTTGGATTACTGTGTTTTCACTTTCATTTGTCTCCATGTATTTTTTTCCTGTGGTATTCATTGTGATTTCTCCTCTCTCATTCGTGATTTTATTTACTTAGGTCCTTTCTCTTTTCTTTCTGGTAAATCTGGCTAGGGGCTTGTCAATTTATTAATTTTCATAGTGTTATGGTAAGAAAATATGCATGGTACGATCTCCATCTTTCATACTTGTTGAGGACTGATTTGTGACCTACTAGGTGATCTATTCTAGAGAATGCCCTATGTGCATTCTGCTTTAGGATGAAATGTTATGAATATATCTGTTAAGTCTCTCGGGTCAGTGGGTCATTAAAAGCCATTGTTTCCTTGCTGATTTCCTCTTTTGGTGACTTGTCCATTGATGTAAGTGGGTTATTAAAATCCCTTACTATTATTGTGTTATTACCAAAGAGTTTATGTTTTTTATACTTTTACAAATTTAGGTACTGTGAAGTTGAGGGCATAAATATTTATAATGGATAGATCATATTGGATAGCCCCGTTTATTATGATATAGTGCCCTTCTTCATATTTTGTTAGTTTTTGTTTTAAAATCTAGTTTGTCTGATATAAGTATTGCTACTCTGGCTTTTTTTGGATGTCCATTTACATGGTAAATGTTTCTCCATCCTCTCACTTTCAAATCTGCACTTGTCTTTAGGTCTAAATTGAGTTTTTTGTAAAGAGCATATTGATGAGTCTCTTTTTATCTGACACTCTATGCATTTTGATTAATATAAATTAACTAATATTCTAATCAGTAATTACAGATAGATATGAATTTAGTACCTTTTTATTACTTGTTTTGACATTGTTTCTGGAGATTTTATCCGTTCTTTTCTAGTCTTTGTCACTTTTGATCCTTCTTTTCCACTTGTAGAGTCCTTGTTAAGGAGTTTATAACCACTAAATATTGTTTGTCTGGGAAACCAAACTCTCTATTTCCCCTTCTATTCTGAATGATAGCATTGCTGGACAGAGTATTCTTGGCTACAGATTTTTCCCGTTTAGCAAGTTGTGGACAGATCTGTTGCTAACCTTGTAAGTTAGGGACTTCTGTTTTTAGGATTTTTTTTTTTCATTATCCCTGTACTTTAAAATTTAACTACCACCATGTTTTGGTGTTGGCCTGCTTTTGACTATGAGGATAATTCTTTGTGCCTTCTGGATTTTGATGTCTATTTTCTTCCCCAGATTAAGGATGTTTTCAGCTATCCTTTCTTCAAATAAACCTTCTGTACCCTTTTCTCTTTCTTCTACTCGGACTCCTATGAATGTATTATGTTTCACTGACCCACTGAGCCCACTAGGTTTCCTTGGTATATTTTCATGATCCAAGATTTTTCTTTCCCTCTTTTGATCAGCTTCATAATTTTCCATAATTCTATCACTTATTCTTTCCTCTACTTCCTCCATCCTTGTGGTCATTATATCCAGTTGGTTTTGAATCTCAATTACTGCATTTTTCTTTTCAGCCTGACTAGTTTTTAGCTCTTTTATCTATGTGGTAAGGGTACCCCTAATGTCTTCCATGCTTTTCTCAAGCCCAGCTAGTATTCTTATGATTGCTACTTTAAATTCTGGATCAAGCATATTCCTTATATCTGTTTTGATTAGAATCTGGCCATGACCTTTTCTTGTTTTTCCTTTTGGGATGAATTCCTGTCTTGGCATTTTTGTCTAGGCCCCTGTTTTCTTCTCTGTGTTAGGAAAGCCTGTTATATTTCATGCTCTTGAAAGTAATGGCTTTATGAAGAAGCGGTCATATAATGTCCAGGGCCTGACAATTCAGGAAATATCTCTGGTATGCGCTGCATGCACAGTGATACTATATTATGGCTGCTCAGTCAGTCCTCTCCAGTTTCTCCTTGCCTGCAGTGGGAAATGTTTAGATCTTGAGCAGTGTGTGGAGAGTGTTAAGTAGGTGTGTTCCTACTGTAGGACAGCTGATATTATTTCCACTAGAGCTGAAGCTTTGCAGAACTCTATGGTCAATAGATATGGTGCATGTGGGGGGTTTGTGCTGGTCTTCTGGGGGCTAGGCCTGCTGCACTGAGACTCAGGCACCTTGCCCAAGAAAAGCAATAAATGCAGAGCAAGGGTGTTGGGGGGAGCTTGGTGTAAGCAGATTAGGCAGCCAGTGTTGGCACTGTACTGTTTACTGAAGTTAGTTTCTGCTGAGAGGGAGGGAAGGAAAATGGTACCAGCCAGCTCCTTTGTCCCTGGAGGGGTGATCCTGGTTATAGCTGTCAGGGAAACCTTCCCAGAAGAATGAATAATTTTTCCTAGTGCATCCTAAGTATTTTTCAGATTGCTGTTTTCACACTGTCTGTGTCTGGCTTGCTTGCCTGCTTGGAGCAGTGGGGTATACTTTTGGCTCTATCCCAACCAGCTTGGTTGAGTTTTAAATCTCCAAACTTTAGGGACCTGATATGGTGGGGACCTGTGCTAAGACTGATGCAAGAAGGAAAGTTGCACCAGAGCGCATGAGCATGGGTTTTGGAGCAAAGCACACTAAAGAACCAATGTCCAGGTTAGCCACCCTCATCTCTGTGCCTATGCTGAGAGCCTGGGCAGGGAAATGGTGCCCATAGGCTCCTCTGTCCCCAGAGAGGCAATGCCACCTCTCTCAGATGCACTCCAAGAAGGGGGAACTGTCCCACTGCATCTCAGGTGATCCTCAGATCCTGACATCTGCCCCTAAGTTACCTGCCTTCTCTATAGGAGCACTGCAGTGCCCTCAGGGCTCTATACCAGCCATGCTAGGGACCTCTAAAACTCCAATCTTTGAGCCTTGCTGGTTGTAAGAAGTGCCTCTTGTTTTCCCAGTCAATGGCTTTGGGGAAATGTTTTCCTTGTGCCATGCCCTGTGTGATCCTCTCTCCACCACCAGAGCTCCTTCCCCTCCAAACCTTATCTCTGCACCTTCTACCTTCCACAGTGTGGTTTCTTCTCTCCCTGTTGTTGTGCAGTTTTTTTTCTGACAGCCCTCAGATCAATTTCTTGGGTAATCAGAATGATTTGATATTTATCTAGGTATGTTCAAGGGCAAGCCTATGGTTCTCCTACCACTACTACATTTTACGCCTTCCTTCTTATCTCCATGGATATTTTTAAAATTTCCTCTTTGATATCTTGGTTGGCTCATTCATTGTTCGTTAGTTAGCCTCCATGTATTTGGGTTCTTTCTAGATTTATTCTTGTAATTGATTTCTGGTTTTATACCATTGTGGTTTAGAAGGATGCATGATCTAATTTTAGTCTTCCTGAATAAGACTTGTTTTGTGGCCCAATGTGTGGCCTGCCTTGAAGAATATTGCATGTATACTTGAAAAAAAGACTGCCATTTATGGATGGAATATTATGTATATATCTGTTAGATCCTTCTGGTCTAATGTGTCATTCAAAGATATATTTCCTTATTGATTTTCTGTATAGATGAATAATCCATTGATGCAAGTGGGGTGTTAAAGTCCCATACCTTTATTGTGTTACTTTCAGTTTTTCCCTTTATGTCTGTTAATGTTTGCTATGTGTATGTAGGTGCTTTCATGTTGGGTGAATAAATACTTATAATTGGTATATCCTTTTGTTGTTTTGTTCCCTTTATCTTATGTAATGTCCTTCCTTTTCTCTTGCTATAGGCTTTGTTTTAAAGTCTATTTTCTTATGTAATTATTGCTACCCCAGCATTTTTTAAAAATTGCACTTGCATGGTGAATGTGTTTCCATCCTCCACTTTCAATCTGCATTTGTCTTTAGGTCTGAAGTGTGTCTTTGGGAGACAGAAAATAGATGGGGCTTGCTTTTTTGTCATTCAGTCACCCTATGTCTTTTGCTTAGGGCACTTAGTCCATTTACATTCAAAGTAATTATTGTTAGGCATGTACTTATTGTCATTTTCTTACTTACTCATAGTTGTTTTTGTAGGTCTTCTCTTCCCTTCAGGTTTGATGAATTCCTTTAGTGTTATGCTTGGACTTCTTTTTTGTGAATGTATCTATCTATTATAGGTTTCTGATTGGCATTGACTTATGACCAAACTCTGAAAAGAATTTGGATTATTTCTGAGACTCAACTATACTAAAGCTGTTGAGACTGAGATATAAGTACCAAGGTCCATAGACATTGGAGGTATCTGGCAAATTAAAAAAGAGGAAATAAATTTAATTAATACTTATTATATGCCAGGCAATGCTTTATATACATCATTTCCACCATTTCACAGTTGAAAATAGAGGTCACACAGCTAATATTGGGAATCTAGGATTTGAACCCAAGTATTGAGCAAGTCCTCTTTCCAGTGCATGATGCTGCCTGTTCCCAAGTCTTTGTGACAAAATAATTTATTCATCTGTAAAAATATATTGTCTAGCCCTCATTTTTTTCTAGCACAAAAATATACTTTTGTAATCAGCCCTCACCTGTTTACTGATTACCATGACTACATATCATACTACTGGATTAGGGATTTGCTGCAAGCAATATTTATTCTGAAATGAAAACCTAGGCTATTAGTTTCATGTCCTGTCCAAATATTATAAAAATAAACATCATAAAAATCTCTTTTTGATACTTTGGTCAAGCCTTCATCAGAGTTGCTGAGAGACCAGATGTTCCCTTTCAGAGCAAACAAATTAGCTAAAATGGAAAGAGGGGGAAGGAAAGAGAACTCCCAGGGAAAAGACAGTAGAATTAACACTATGAGGAGGAATGGCCAAAAGAGGCTGTGATCCAAGCAATACAGCAGCAAGTGAAATTAACAGAGATGAGTGTGACGAGCAGGCATCCTGAAATCAAGGGGGAACTGAACAAACCTGTAAAGAAGAAAAAGACGGATTCCCTATTTCACTGTTTTGGGGGCCCTTTGCTCAATCATTGGTTTTCACCTAGAATATTTGAGAAGAAAACCCTAGAGAAGACAGTGCCCCAAGTTTTCTCATACTGCTTTGAATTGCCCTGTTGCATTTCCCAGCACATTCCAGCAGGTGGAGGTGAGAAGTGGGTCTTGTTTCAATGCACTCCAATGACTCCACTAAGTTGACAAGGAATCTGCAAAAACTTACCACTTGGATTATATAAAGGTGGTCTACACAGTAAGTTGTGATTGAGTAAATAAAAACAATAGCAGAAAAAAATGGAGAATAGTATCTAAGTAAGTAAAGTTGGAACCATGAGAGAAAAGTGGTAGGAAATCATGAATATGAAGAATCATGTATCAAAGGAAGTTAAATTTTTATTTATTTAGAGTGAGCAATCAGGAGAGAGAGGCAGTGGGAGAGAAAGACAGAATCTGAAGCAGGCTCCACACTCAGCATGGAGCCCAATGTGGGGCTTGATCCCACAATCCTGGGATCATAACCTGAGCCAAAATCAAGAGTTAGATGCTCAACTAAGCCACACAGGCTTCCCAAAGGTGAATTTTTAAAGCTGAAAATTGAAATCAAAACCTATTTGTAGTGTGGGAAAATGAAGGGACCCATGACTGGATCTGTGCCCAGAAAGTAGATAGAGGCAGACCATGCAGGACCACAAAGCAAGTAGTAAGGATGTTAAAGTATATCCTAAGATAAGCAGGAAGCAACGACTGATCTTAGGGAATGAGAGGAGTTAAGAAGAGGAATAATATCGCCACATTTATATTTTGGAAAGATTGCTCTAGCCTTATTGGATGCCAGGAGACCAGGCATAAGGTCTAGATAAAAGAGAATATCTGCTTGGACTAAGGTGATGATAGTGAAGGAGAGAAATGGAAGACTCGAGAACTATCTGAGGTAAAATAGACAAGGCTTCATGATGCCTTAGACATGGGAGAGAAGGTGGTGAGGATGAAGGAGTAGGAAGATGTTACTGAAGAGTTTTGTCATCCTATATTAAGATTGTAGACTGCAAATGATACCAGTTCTAAACTCAAACTGGCTTTGACAACAAAATATGTGACTAAAACAAATTTAATATATGCTTGACACGTAAAATATGTGGTAGTTATAGTGTGTGTCTGACTGTGCAAAGAACCTAAAAAAAAGTGTGTGGTAAATCAGGAGACCAGATGTATTGTCGATTACCTAAGCTATTGATTACTTACAGATTGTTGATTAGGTTCAGCATATGCCTGCAGTGCATACTTCATGGGCTCACATCTTGCCTCTGCCATTTACTAGCTGTGTGACCTGAAGCAGGTTGTTCAATCTCTTCCTTATCTGTAAGACAAGAATAACAATAGTACTGCTTTACACGATCACTACAAGAATTACCTGAGTTAAAATGTGTTACATGCCTAACAGTAAGTTATATGATAAAACAGTGCCTGGTACACAATGAGTGCTATATATGTATTTGCTCAATGTACTTGAGATTTTTTATTTTAGTTTTCTGATCTCGGTTTACTTATCTGCAAAATAAACACAATATCTCTCCAGGATATTAAAAACAGTATGTAAAACTCCTAACACAGGGCTTTGCATAGAGGAGACATTCAGTAAATATGGTTCTTCTTTCTCCCTTCAAAGACTGAAAGACTATTCAGGTTAACAAATATTGGAATGGAACCAAATTCCATTCCTACCCATTAATTTTCTATTTCTGCATTTTTCATTTCTCTTTGACCCTTACCATGGCACACCTTGCACACCCATTGGCATACAGGAGATGCTCAGTAAATAGTTGCTAAACAAATAAACGATTATTCAGCCCTTCACTTCAATGCACTTTGTCCACCCAGTGGTATCTTTAGATATCTTAGGACAGATTTAGCAAAAGGGACAACTCGTGATTTCGACAGTTTTTTCTCTTTCCATGTAAAAATTCCATTTATATAAAAATAACGGAGCAGGGCTGCAACCAGCTGTCACATCCTGTCGACATGTGCAAGCACACAGTCCTGTGTGATGAGCACAGTTCTTGAGTTGTGCCATGTTACACTCTGTCAAATGGAATATGTTAGGGAAAGAAGTGTTAGCCCACAACTTTAAAGTTACAAGTAGGTATTTTGCAGATAGAAAAATAAGGGCTGTGAAAGATATGTCCTTAACAAAAAAGGACTTTGCTTTCAAAGTTTTACCTTATGATAGGATTGATCGTAGTCTAAACCATTATAACAGAAGAAACTTTGGGATGTTTCTCATCTTCTCAGTTCTCTTCCATTGTTTCCATTGTCTTGGGCAATAAATTTCAGTATTTGATCAAATAATGACAGATTCCATGCTGTCCCATTCAGGTATCCCCAGTTTATCTATAATGATTTTCCTCTTGTCAGCTCATTTCTTAAACCTTTGCTGAATCTGGTTTCAGTGGTACTATAAACAATCATCATTGCATTGTAAAACTGGAAACTCTCCACTAAAATAGTGTTTTGATCCAGGTTGCCATAGTAATAAGTGTATGCTCCCCTCTTTGGAGGCCTTGTTATATGAAGTATCTGTGATTTGCTCAGAATGGCCCCAGTTCATCTGTCAAAATGGGTTTTTCCTTTTTTAAAATAATGATCTAGAAAATCCCATAGCGGCCACAAATATTTTACAACCATAACGAGGAGCATTGGAGTAGTCAAGCTTTATAAATCTATGCCATTATTACATTAGAATAAATCATGTTTCTTAGGTATATTACATAGGCCTGTGTAAGCCTAATTTCAGGTTTACTATTCAACAAGGGTGCGGCTGTTTATAATGAAAAGAGAATTATTAAGTGTGACTTCAAAAATGCATCATATGTCAGTTCATGTAGAGAGACCCTGGAGCAAAAAAATGGAAATTACTTCTTATTTCTATCAAAATACTGCAAATAGCTATTCAGGTTCAAACTTAGTTACAATTAGAATGTGATGAGCAATGATTTTTTATAACAGCATCAAATTGTACATTCCAGTCACGTGTGGGTTCAAATTATTCATTGGTAGGAGGGAGAAAAAATGAGAAATCCTGCAAATTTATCAGTGTCACCATGAAAAAAAATATGATGGTACATTATTTGAAATAAAAATGTTCCAGTCAGTTACAGTAATTTGATACAAGAACTATGGTACTTTTTTCCTGCAGGAACGAGAGTAAACAAACACTATATCAACAAACCAGCAATAGAATCCACAAAAAGGTGTAAGATCATTTTTCATCTAAGACAAATGGTTAAGTTGGTTACTTTCTGTAAGTCGCTACCAGCTACAGGGTTATTTTATGTAATTCACTGCTGGCTACTGCCTCATAATATCTGATGTGGGAATATTAAAAACATCAGTGGGCGAAAGAACAGGAAGAATCCATCTGTATTCAATGAATTCTAATTAAAAAGTAATTACAGCACAATAAGGTAGCTGCCAACTTTATTCCCTCTTCCTGACCACAAACCACACACACGGAGTATTAGTCTTCTGCTATTTGTATCCTGCTAAACAAGCAGAACGCCAGCCAGGAACCAGACACACATTTCCTTGCATTTTTCAGGTGACTTCGTTTTAAACAACTGCAGCCCCAGAAGACGTTCAGGGGCAGAGGTGGTGCACATCTTCTGTTATAATTGACCTGGGCTTTGAGATTTCTCTGTCATGATGTATCCTGGAATGTTGCATGATGGGAAGACCCTTGTTATTCCTCTACCAGCCGAGCCAAACGGACAAGATCAAGTAGGCCTGGGACTTGGGAAAAAAGGGAAGAAATATTGACAGATAAGTAACCACTCCAGGAAATGACAGGCAGCTGGAGCAGTGTCGGGACTCTCAGGATTCAGATGTAATCCTTTAACCTCATGCTCAAACTCTGTAATCTTTCAATGAGATGGAAGAGAGGAAAGAAAAAAGCAAATTGCTTAATCAAAGCCCTTAATATGTGACCAGGATTAATAAGTAAGTCAGAATGACAACCTGCAGGTGTAAAAAGGCTTCATAAAAATAGACTCAGTCCTAATGAAGTTGTGTCTGCAGAGCTGAAAAAAAGGAAAAGGTAGCCTGGCATTTCAGTTGGCACAGATGTCTTTCTCTGTGAGAAGCAGGCATTCAAAACCATTTTCCTGACTACCACAATTTTTCTTTGGCTGCCAAGTGAAAGGGCTACAGCCTACATTTCTTCTGCTTGGCAAATCTCCCATTTCACCCACATTCTCTAAGATCTTCTTTATCTAATAGACAATATAACAGGTGTCAGTAGGGTTTCCGTCTAAAAAGAAGAATAGGCTTTGGCATAAGTCATTTGCTGCTGGGGGCACTAAAAGATGTCGGGGTTCTTCTTCAGAAAAGAAGTGCTAACAGGCTAAAGTGGCCCTTGTCAATTCACATTAAAAATGGAAAATAATAGCACACTGGATTTATATAGCATCCTTGGAGGCAACCATCCATGTTATGAGTTTTGTGTTAACCTTCAGAAATGGTGGGAAGTGTGCATCAGTTACCCCATTATGTGACAGGGCATTCTTGTTATCACCATGATCAGAGTTAAGTAGCAAGAGCATTTTTATTGAAAGCAATGTATTTTAGCCATTTTGCCTTTCTTCTCCAGTACATTAGCAGTGTTCCAGGAAGTAAGCAACCAGAAATGCTTTATATCACTCTTAATAGGCTGGTCCTGGCTGAACCCTTGGAAGAGTAGGTATATGGGGTCTATAATTGAACCCCCTAATCTATCCCTGTATTTTCCCAACATATAGAAGCCTAAAACAGTAAATATTAATTATCTTACAGTTCTGAGTGTCAGGATTCTGAAACAGGTCTCTCATGATGCTGCAGTAAAGCTGTCAGCCAGTGCCTCATTCCATGAAGGTTTGATGGAGAATCTGCTCCCAAGAAGACTCACTCACATAGCTATTGGCTACAGTCCTTAGTTCCTCATCAGTAAGACCTCTTTGCAAGGCTCAGGACACAGTAGCTCATTTTTCCTAGAGCAGGTGATCTAAGAGATTCCTTTATAACCTAACTTTGGCAGGGCATATGGTCACATCTTCTGCGTGTTCTTGCTTAGACAGACCAACCCTAGCATAATGTGGAAGATGACTGCATGTGGAAGTGAACACTGAGAGACAAGACCCATCAGAAGCCACCTGGAGGCTGGAACAATAATCTGTACTATGAAATAGGCACAAGGCCCTTGGTTATTGTGGCACAAGCAAGGAGGAATGATGTTGGTGAACTGGTTTTGGGGAAAGAAAAATAGGTGTCTGTTTTGCTGGATTCAGAAAGAGCACTGTGATGTCTAAGATCACAGGCCAAAAAATTAGATCTGATTTTCTATAGAGAATCAATAGGCCAAAACTGAGGGCCCTTTTCAAGTTAGCTGTGGGCACTAACAGTGCTGATTCTGCACCCATATAATCAAGTGTTCCTCCAAGTGGGAGTGACTTTTATCCCACTTGGGAGAGGACCAGGGAGCAGCAACACATGACTGCAGTGCCTGCTCTGTCCACCAGGGCATCAGGGATGAGGTTCCCCCAAAGGGTTGGGGCAGCCATGGTGAAGAGATGCTTCTTCAAAAGGTCTACAGAGAGGTAGAAGACCATGGGCAGTGGGACTCTCCTTAGAGAATAAAAATATGTGGAAGGTCAAAATGCTGCCATTATGTTGATAGACCCTAATAAATCAGTGAAGTTCATCAACAGTTATGTGCTCTTATTTGAATTTTCAGATAGTGAGGTTAAATATAATTACAGATTATATTACCATATAATTAAATGTCACAGACCTTGTCCCATCAAAGATTCCCAGGCCACACATGCAGCAACAATCAAGCATACTCTCTGGGTTCACTGAATCCTTCTATGTCCACCTCTTATTTTGTCTCATACTCTCCCCTTTCTAATCCCTCCCACATCTCTCTTTTCTCCTGCTCTGTCCCATAATGAGCAGACTTAGTATTCTCCATCCAGGTAGAACATCTTCTCAGACAGACATCCTGGAGCATTTTTCTTTGGAATTGTCTGTTTGTGAGCTGCATGAATAGATCACTAATGGAGCAACCATATTCCATTCTTTTGCATACCTAGTAAGCATCTGGAATTTAGAAGGCCCTTACTAAATGTTTAAATATAATTGAATTATGGCTCTACTCCTTCAATGCCAAAGCACAGTCTTAACTTTGAGGATATTTTTACAGATGTCCTGACTATGGACTAACAAATATTCATTCTTTTCTCCATTATTCAGTTTGAATACCAGTATATGCCAAATATAGATAGACTAGGTGCTGGCTCTGCAGTAATGAGCAAACCTATAGGACATTTGGCCCCTTGAACCCAGAGTCTAGTGTATCAAATAAGTATTTAGTAAATCTTAGTAGATGATATAATGGACATATAATAGTTACCTTTAAATATGTAATGAACTATTTTATGAGAGAGATGCTAAACTATTTAAAGGACAGAATTGGGCTCTGTGAGTGGCAGTTACAAGGACATAGAAGATCCTTTAATACTGGGGTTGTTGAACACAGGGAAGGAATCATCTTGGGCTATAAGGTGCTCTCCGGCACTGTACAACAGTATGAGAAAGGACTACTCGCACTGTCATTTTATAGACAGCCATGGTTCTTTAGTTAGTGATCTATATCTTTGTATAGGTGTTAATAGCTGTATTAAGAAAAAATTAGGGGGAGCCTTGGTAGCTCAGTTGGTTAAGCATCTGGCTCTTACTTTTGGATCAGGTCATAATCTTACAGTTTGTGAGTGTGAGCCCTTTGCCAGGCTCTGCGCTGACAGCACAGAGCCTGCTTGGGATTCTCTCTCTCCAAATAAATAAACTTAAAAAAAAAATTAGAGAGTTTCCATTCGAGATGGCAATGTAACAGGACTCTGAACCCACTTCCTCCAGGGACATACCTTCCTGAAGAAGAACTGAGGACTAACTGAACTACTTCTGCACAACAAAAAATAAAACAGCAAGAGAGATGGTGACACAGTCACAAAGGGACCCTCTCTCCTGATGTTGCAAATTGCAGGGGGTAGGGAGGGTACTGAGGGACCAGGAATGGATTCGCCTGTCCTGGGGAAAAAGCCATGGTTTAAAAAAGCAACTAGAGCCTGGGTGGCTCAATTGGTTGAGGGTCTGACTCTTGATTTCATCCCAGGGTCGTGGGATAAAGCCCCAAGCTGGGCTCCGTGCTGAGCATGGAGCCTGCTTAAGATTCCCTTTCTGCCCCTCTCCTCGGCTCTTGCTGTCTCTCAAATAAAAATGCAATTCGAATTTAAAGAAACCAGCCCCGGAACTCCTCCAAACAGCAGGGGAGCTGCTAGAACTCTTCCAGGTTAGATGGTCCAGGAAGCATCATGGTTTATAATCCCCCTCCACCTCATAAGTGCAGATGGAACAGGGTCTGGAAGCCACAGCTGACCTGCAACTTCCTTGAGCCCCAGGAACCATGAAACACAGAAAAAAGCCTCAGTTAAAAACAACTAGAATATAAAACAGCCCTCAAACTCTGTCAAATGGGGAACAGTTTGGGTTGCTGCTGGAACCCTCTCTGCATTGGAGGGGGTGCTAAGGACATTCACCTCTACTTTGAGGGCATGAACAGGAGTAGGGTCTGGGTGCTCTAGCCAACCTACTGTCTCAGTGAGCAAGCCCCAGCATGGCACACAGAGCACCACCCCTAGTCAGCACTAAATAGAACTCCAGCTGTTGCACCAAGGTGACATGAGCACAAAGCACCCCCAGAGCACTCCAGGCCTGTACCATTTTGACTACAGACAGCTTGCTCTGGGACCTCTCTGCTTTAGCTCAAGCATGAAGCACCCTGGAAACCCCTGACCACTTAGGTGCCACCCACCCTATCATGGCACTTGCTATGCTGAGCACCTTAGGACACACCAGCACCTACGTTAGCTGTACTGCCATGGCACCCTTGGCACAGAGAGCCAAGAGACTGTCTTGGTCACTTCCGTTTCAGTAGCTATAGTACCCTCTGAGCAGACAGCATAGAATACTGCAGCTTAAATCTACTTCAGCCTGAGTCCTAGGACCTGCACAGCTTGTATCCGCTTTGACTTTCTTTGCTGTTCTGCAAAGGCACCCTCTCCTCAGCCTTAGACTGCCCTGGTCTATGCCCAGTTCAGCTCCAGCTATACCACCAGGGCAGCCCCAGCAGTCCACATAAGCCCCAATACCAGCCAGTGAAAGTCACCAAGCACACAGAGCCTACAAAGGAGACAACCACATATAAGATCACTCCTTCAAATTTAAGAGGAATAGCTTTTATACCTAATTCATAGAAACAAACATAGAAAGTCAAAATAAAGAAGAGTATATCCCAAAAGAAAGACCAAGATAAAACCTCAGAAAAAAAAACTAAATGAAATGGAAATAAGCAGTATACCTGATAAGAGAGTCATAAATGTGCCTGCCATGTTGGGGAGAAGAGTGGAAGAACTCCGCCACACCTTCAGTGAAGACAAAATATAAAAGAATCAGAGTTGAATAACTAAAATGAAAAATACACTAGAGGGAATCAACAGATTAGTAGATGCAGAAGAACAGATCAGTGATCTGGAAGACCAGTAATGGATAGCGTTAAAGCTGAATAGCAAAAAAAAAAAAAAAAAAAAAAGGAAAAAAAAGTGGGGTGGGGGGGGTGGCAGCTAAAGACTGTCTTTGGACAACTTGAAGCACAAGGATTCTCATCATATAGGTCCAAGAAGACAGCAAGGGCCAGAAAACTTCCTTAACAGACGGAAGGAAATAGACACCCAGGTTCAGGAAGTACAGAGTTCCAAACAAAGACTTTTAACAGCTAGCAATAGAAAATAAAGGAGTTAATACAAGGGAAACTCCTAAGGCTATCAGCTGATTTTTCAGCAGAAACTTTTCAAGCTAGAAGCATCATATATTTGAAGTGCTGAGAGGAAAAAGCCTATAACAATCTTTACCTAGAAAAATTATCATTTAGAAATTAAGAAGAGACAGTTTCCTGGACAAATAAGTTAATCATCACTAAACCAGCCTTACAAGAAACCTTAAAAAGGATTTCTTTAAGTGGAAAAAGAAGTTTTAATTAGATGTCAGAAAATCAATTATGAATAAAAAGATGTAAAATATGACAACATACACCAAACATGGAGAAGGGGGTAACGAAGTCTTTTTTTTTTTTTAGAATATGTTGGATCTTAAATAATCATCAACTTAATATAGACTGCTATATACTAGGATGTTGTATATGAACTTCATGGTAATCCAAAACTCAAAACCTTTAATAGATACAAAATATAGAAAGAAAGCCAAACTTAACACTAGAGAAAGTCATCAATCATGAAGGAACACAGAAGAACTATAAAACAACTAGAAAACAGTTAACAAAATGGCAAGAAATATACACCTATCAACAATTACTTTAAATGTAAATGATCTAAATGCTGCAATCAAAAGATACAGGATAGCAGAATGTATTAAAAAAAAAAAAAGCATGACCCATCTATATTCTGCATACAAGAGACTCACTGCTATCTAAAAACATATACAGACTAAAAGTCAAGGAATGGAAAAAGATATTCCATGCAAATTAATGTGGAAAAAATAAAAGCCAGGGTTACAATTTTTACAACAAAGAAAGACATTACATAAATATAAAGGGAACAATCCAGCAAGAGGATATAATAAGTGTTAGTGTGTATTCCACCCAACATGAGAGCACCTAAACACATAAAGCAAATATTAACAGACATAAAGGGAGAAATTGACAGTAATACAATAATAGGAGGAGACTTTAACACCCCATTATGGCAATGGATAGATGATCCAAGTAGAAAATTAATAAGGAAACAGTGGCTTGGGATAACACATTAAAACAGATGGACTTAAGACATATGTACATAATATTCCATCCCAAAACAGAATATACATTGTTTTCAAATGCATATGGAATACTCTCCAGCATAGATGACATGTTAGGCCACAAACCAAGTATCAATAAATTAAGACTAAAATCTTATCATGCATCTTTTCAGACCACAACTATATGAAACTAGAAATCAATTTCAAGAAAAAATCTGGGGGTAAAAAACTCACAAATGTGTTTCGTAGAATATAAATAACATGATACTAAACAACTCATAGGTCAACCAAGAAATCAAAGAAGAAATAAAAAGGTACATGGAGACCAAATGAAAACACAACAGTCCAAAATATTTGGGACACAGTGAAAGCAGTTGTAACAGGGAAATGTTTCATTATATAGGCCTACCTGAGGAAACAAAAAAGAGTTCAGATAAACAATCTAATTTCACACATAAAAGAACTAGAAAAATAAGAATGAACAAAGCCCAAAAGGAGTAAAAGGAAGGAAATAATAAGATCAGAGCCAATATCAAAGGCATCCAGTCTTAAGAGAATAAAACCAGGAGTTGGTTCTTTGAAAATATAAACAGAATTGCTAAACTTTTAGCCAGACTCATCTAGGAAAAAGAGAGAGAACTTAAAAAAAAAAAAAAAAAAAACAGAGGAGAAATAACTGACACCACAGAAATAAAAAGGAATGTAGAGAACGTTATGAAAAATCACATACCAACAGATTCGACAATCTAGAAGAAATTAGCAAATATAAACAGGCAGTTATTAGTAATGAAATGAATTGGTAATCAAAAAATAAAAGTCCAGGTGAGTTCTACCAAATACATGAAAAAGAGCTAAAACCTATTATCCTCAAACTATTCCAAAGTAGAAAACAAAGGAATTCTACAAAGCCAACATTATTCTGATACCAAAACCAAAAACACCACACACAAAGAAGACTATAGGCCAATAAGCTTGATAAACATAGATGTAAAAGTCCTCAACAAATTATTAGCAAGCTGCATTAAACAATATATTAAAAGGATCATTCACCACAATCAAGTGAGATTTATTCTGAGGATACAAGGATAGTTCAATATTCAGAAATCAATAGGATACATATACATTAATGAAACAAAGGATAAGAATCATACCTCAGTAGATGCAGAAAAAGCATGTGACACAATTTAGCATCCATTCATGATAAAACCTCTCAAACAAAGTAGGTATAGAGGGGCCATGTATGATAAACCCACAGCTAACATCATACTCAATGGTAAAAAACTGAGAGCTTTTCCCCTAAGGTCAGGTACAAGACAAGGATGTCCAGTATCACCACTTTCATTCAACAGAATACTATAAGTCTTAGCCATAGCAATCAGATAAGAAAAAGAAATAAATTGGCAGGCAAGAAGCAAAACTTTCACTATTTGCAGATGACATAATACTATATATAGAAAAACCCTAAGGACTCCACCAAAAAGCTATTAAAAGTAATAAATAAGGCCAGTAACATTGCAAGATACAAAGTTAATACCCAGAAACTGGTTGTGTTTGTATACATGAATAAGGTAGCAGAAAGAGAAATTTTTAAAAATCACCTATATCAAAAAGAATAAAACATGTAGGAATAACCTTAACCAAGGAAGTAACAGGCCTATACTCTGAAAAGCCTAACATACTGATAATACATATTTCATGCCCATAGATTGGGAGAATATTAAAATGTCCACGCCACCCACGCAATCTACATATTTAACATAATCCCTATCAAAATAACATTTTCCACAGAATTAGAACAAATAATACTAAAATATGTATGGAGCCACAAAAGACCTCAAAAAGCCAAAGCAATCTTGAAAAAGAACAAAGCTGGAGGCATCACGATCCCAGATTTCAAGATATACTGCAAAGCTACAGTAATCAAAAGAGTAAGGTACTGGCACAAAAATAAACACACAGATCAATAGAACAGAATAAAGAACCTGAAATATAAACACCTATGCTTTTATGGTCAACTAATCCATGACAAAGGAGGCAAGAATATACAATGAGGAAAAGACAGTCTCCTGGATAAATGGTGCTGGGAAAACAGGAAAGCTACATGCACACGATGAAACTGCATCACTTTCTTATACCATACACAAAAGTGAACCCAAAATAGATTAAAGACCTAAATATGAGACCTGAAACTGTAAAACTCCTACAAGAGAGCACAGTCAGTAATTTCTTTCTACAACCAATGTCAGAGATTTCTCTAGAAATGTCTCCTAAGGCGAGCGAAACAAAAACTATTGGGTCTACACCAACATAAGAAGTTTTTGCATAGTGAAGGATGCTTTCAGCAAAACAAAAAGGCAACATAGTGAATGGGAAAGATATTTGCAAATTATATATCTGATAAGGGGTTAATATCCAAAATATATAAAGAACTTATTATAATATTTTGATTAAAATAATGGGCAGAGGACCGAACAGAACTTTTTTTCAAAGAAGATATACAGATTATCAATAGACAGGTGAAAAGAGGCTCAATATCATTAATTACCAGGGAAATGAAAATCAAAACCACAATGAGGTATATCATCTTATACCTGCCAGAATGGCTGGAATAAAAAAGACAATAACAAATGTTGGCAAGGATGTGGAGGAAATGGAACCATCATGCATTGGTAGCAGGAATGTAGATTGGTACTGCCACTATGGAAAACAGTATGGAGGTTTCTCCAAAAATTAGAAATACCTTATGGTCCAGTAATTCCACTACTGTGTATTTATCTCAAGAAAATGAAAACACTAATCCTAAAGATACATGCACCCGTTTATTGTAGCATTATTTACAACAGCTAAGATATGGAAGCAACCCAAGTGTTATGAATGGATAAGGAAGATGTGGGGTGTATTTATTTATTTATATATATATATACATATATAATATGCATATATTATGTACATTATATATGTATATATACATATAGACTGTTACTTCATCATAAAAAAGAATGAGATCTTGCTATTTGCAGCAACATGGATGGATCTAGAGAGTATTATGCTAAGTGAAAAAAGTTAAAGAAAAATACAGGATTTCACTTATATGTGCCATCTAAAAAACAGAATGAATGATTAAACAAAGAAAAAGTAGAATGAGACTATTATAGAGAACAAAATGATGGTTGTGGGAGACACAGACTTCAAGTTACGGAATGAATAGGTCATGGGAATAAAAGGTACGGCACAGGGAATACAGTCAATGTTGTAACACCACCGTATGTTGATAGAGGGCAGCTACACCTGTGGTGAGCAAAACATGGAGTCTTTGAATCACTGTGTTGTACACCTGAAACTAATGCAACATTCTGTGTCAGCTATACTCAAAGAAAAGGCAGCCAAAAAAAATATTTTAAAATATCGAAAAACACAAAGTGAAACATCTAAATCCTACCACTTGAAGACTGATCAAAGAAAGAAAAAGGCCTCAGCCCCTCCAATTCTGCCCTCCATTGTTCATAATTTGGCTAAATTCGTCAAAAGGTAAAAGCAACTGAAAATATTAATGAAAGTTAATAATGATAAGGAAGAGGTGACATGATGTTGGTTGACATATTTGTGTGTATACATATTTCTTCTGTCATAAATACGCACACAAATACACACACAGGTACAATTTTAAAGTTGACGTATTTAAATCATGACTTACACTGCATGTGACCCAACATTAAAAATGGAAACTGGCTTTCAAAATAAAACTTCATTTTCTGTTTTTTTTAATTCCATTTCTTCTTTCACCTAAAGGCTAAATACAGCTGAGGGTTTTGGAATTCGGGAGTGTCTTCTATGCATTTTTGGCTTCAAGATAAGGTATGCCTGGGGGGGGGGGGGAGTGCATCCCGTTGAGAGGTGGCAACAGAACATTCACTCCCAGGATGTCTGAATAATCTACAAGCGTGCTCCCAAAGCAGCTAATTGCTATTTCTCCCATAAACCCCTTCTTCCTCCTGCCTTCCCCATCTCAGGAAATGGCACTTTCCATGCAGCTGCACAGGCCAAGAACATAGGAGTCCTCCTTGATTTCTCTCTCCCCCCGCCAGCCCCCCGGCCTCTTCACGTCCAGCCCATTACCAAGTCCTTAGGATGCTTCCTCCAAAGAGATCCCAGAACTGCCTGCCTCCCTCCACCACCACTATCCTTCTCTCCTGCCAGGGACACTGTAATAGTCTCCCTGCTTCCTCTCTTATTAGCTATAATCCTTTTACACATAGCCCCTAGAGTAGCTTATTTATTAAATATAAATCCAATATTGTCATTCCTCTGCTTAAAACCCTCCAATAGCTTCCCATGACATTTAGGAAATCCTCCAACCTCCTTACTCTGGCTATAAAACCCTCGCTGATCAACCCTGCCTACCTTTTCTATACCCTCTCTTGCCCTCTCCTAGCCACCCTGGATTTTGGTCTGGTCCCCACAGCCACCCTGCGAGTGCCCACCTTGGAGCTTCTGCATGAATGGCACCCTCTGCCTCAGTTTCCCTCAAACTCACTGCATGTCTTTGTCCTCCTTTTGATTCAGAACGTAGCTTATGTATCACTTCACAGAAAGGCCTCCCTTGACGGCCTCATCTCAAGTCTTTGCATCCCTTCACCTTATTTTAATTCTCTGTGTAGCTCTTATATGCTGATTTCTTTCATTTCCTCTCTCTTGCCTTCCTGTCTGTAACCCCCACCAGAATGCAAGATTCCCTTGTCAACCCCTGAATCTTCAGTTTCTAGAAAAAAGCCTGTACATGGTCAATGTCCAGTAAGTATTTGTTGAAGAAATGAGAGTGTGAATGATTAGTGGTACCAGATAGTGCACATCCACTACTCTGACTTCTGCTTGTACCCAAACCCTCCTGTCCTGACTACATAATGTTAGGCTTTGCATGTTGTGGTAATGAGCCCAGCTCTGAGGTCTTGGAGCCGCTGAGTAAAAAGCCTAACTCCCGGGGAAGATTTGTGAACATGTGTGAAATCAAGCATGAAAAAGAAACCAAGACTTTCTTACATGGGTCTAATTTGTGAAGATAACTGCTAAGAAACTAGAATAGGTTGGAAGGAAACATCAGGATCAGACAATTCCCCATTTGCTCTCAACGCTATTAGCTCTCCATCTGTTAAAATGCCATCACGGAGAGAGGCAGCCAGAAAGTTTGGGCTCAACTTTTATAAATTAACACTGTGAGTGCCCTGTATTCTTGTGGTGGTTATGAATTGTACTGGTATTTGGTAACAATTTAATAACAAATTTGGTGACAGGTGAGAGGGATGAATGAACCCTTCCTTTATTACTCAAGTCATTGCCCTGAACAAAACTCCACAATATGATTCCTATTGAATCAAAGATTTTAGTCAGCAGGTTATTAAGTACCTACCATGTTGCAACCGTTTTCTTAGGCATTTGGACAAAAGTATCATCTAATTCTCACTCTATCCCTATAAGTTTTATCTTCTATAGATGCATTGACTTGGTCCCCGAGTGGTCAAGTCACTTCACAGGGTCACGTGGAAGCTGGAACCCTGGAGTTGGATGGGGTTGGAACCCAGAATTAGCCATTAAGCTCTCACTTCCCTTGCTTGCCTCAACCCTCTGGCCATAATTTGACATGTTTTTTAGACCTTCTAGTAGGATTATAATTCTTGATGTAAACTACTCATTTTGCATTCTGATACGGACAGCAACTTCTAGAGCATCTAGCCATTGGGGAGCAGCTCTAAGAGCCCAGTTACCTCTAGGGACGATGATGTTTGAGAATTTTTGGACACACAAAACTTTTAAAGACCATACTTCATGAACACCTGCAAGCCAGCCCCAGGTGCTCAGCTCTCATGGCCTCCCGCCCTCCTGAGGTGACAGTGTTTCTGGACCTGCACGACAGATCTAGTTTCATTGCTACTCCGCCCACACCACCTCCTTCCCCAGGCAGTCAGTGAATGTGTCCTCATGTGGAGTAACCTTCACTCATCTTTCCTATCTAAATCAGTCTCACAGTTAAAAAAACATATATGAGAGAGTTTAGTGAGTATTTTAAAAAATGAAGCTTTCAGGGGCGCCTGGGTGGCTCAGTCAGTTAAGCATCTGACTTTGGCTCAGGTCATGATCTCACGGTTAGTGGGTTTGAGCCCTGCGTCAGGCTCTGTGCTGACAGCTAGCTCAGAGCCTGAGCCTGCTTCAGATTGTGTGTCTCCCTCCCCCTACCCTCCCCACCAACTCATACTCTGTCTCATTCAAAAAAATATGCTTCAAAAACATTTTTTAAATAAAGCTTTCAAAATGTTAGTTTCAGCATCTCTCTTGTGAGACTGAAGTAGTGCCATTTCACAGGGGTGCTGGCGGTGGTGGGGAAGGTGCAGAGAGAGCCCTGTGACGCATGCAGCTGGCACTGTGATAGGAACAGGAGAAAAGAAACCGAGATGAGAGAGCATTGATCAGGCTCCATGTTCCCCTGACCTCCCCACACCCACAGACTCTCCCGGAGAGTTACAGAAGGAAAAGATCTGGGTGTTAAGCCTTTGTAAAGCTATTAATTTTACACTGTATCAACTCCTATTCCACCTGGCCCTTTGACAGTTGGCTAAAACTGCATTTTAAAAAGTACACATTCCCCACAACTGCAGAAGAAACCGTTTGAAAACAAAGACCCATCAGCAGACAAACTAGAGAAAACAATCTTCTGTTCGCAATTGTGGAAATACTAATTATCTCACAGGCGGTTTTATGGTTCATTCAAACACTGATACTAAGTCATACTTTTAAAATATAGTAACCATGTAGAGAGGATTTTAATGATAGAAAATATCATTAAATGAGAGGATTTTATTTGAGCACGGCAAAAATGATTAAGATTTTTTTACACCAGTCACCAAGCACTGAATGAACTAAACTATTTTAATAGCAAAAAGACCTTTCACTTCATTGCTAAAATTTTCATCGTTCATTCACCTAAAGTAAAATGGCCAAGTTCTATATAGAATTGTTTTAAAAGGTAATTCAGTTCAACAAAAGTGTGTTATAATTACCGTGAGGCACTTAGATACAATATTTGATAATAATAGCATTTTTGTTTACTTCTGGAATTTAATTAGCTCCATCTTCTACTTTTAAAAATAGTTTTAGGGTAGGAATCAAACCGTGGATTCTGGTGGTCCAAGAAAGGGAGCCAATTTGACTGTCAGTAGACAGAGTGAAAATACATGACCCTGAGCTCACCAACCTTTCCCTCCAGACACAAAATGTCCACAGGAACTGTATTTGTAAATGGAATCACTTTGAGTTGCTCACAGACTACCACAAAACCTATTTGCTGACCCCTCACATTTCCCGGAGTATCCAGGAAATACCAAGACAGGACACAGGAAAAATGACCCAAGAAAGTACTAAAGGCCTTGCTCCTTGTTGGAGTCCAAGGCCCGGCTCCTTTTAGTGTTCCCCAAGGCAGTTACAAAAATCAAAGAATTATTTTAAACAGAGCAATGCATAAAGAAATAATAAGCAAGTTACTGATTGAGTAGAGTGGAAATTAACAATGCAAAATGGTTTTTCAAACTAGAGTAGGGAATAAACCTTCAACAGGGTGTTTCTGTTGCAGACAAACTTGCTTAAGTGTTAGCATTTAAATGCTCACACCTCAGCTTTGAACTTAACACTCCATTAAGGGGCTGAGGGAGCTCACACTTCTGTCTGTGGGGCCTTTCACTCTTGTTACAGCCCTAGGAAGAGAACGGGAGGAGAGAGGAGGAAGGGGCGGAGCAGCCACAAAGGGAGCAATGGCGAGGTTGTCTATGGAAAATGTGAGGATCCTGGTTAATGCCTGCTGTCCTGGTGCAATTATTAACAGCGTCTGCTTTCACTCCTGAAAGTGTCCTGACTTGGATAATAAATTCTACAGTCACCCAAATAGGGTAAAGAATGTCCAAAACAATAATGGCAAGACAAAAGTCTTCTATATATGTCAGAAAAATGGAAATGGCAACATTTGTTGCTTGGATGGTGTGCTCTGGTTCAGGTATTTCTATGTCATTGTCACATGCTAAGGCTAAGAGCTCCACTGAACAGTAGCATCGAAGAGTTAAAGAATCCTACAAAGGGATCCTAAAAACTATGCGGTGTCATTTTGCAAATGAGAAACTGAGGCTTAAAAAGATTGACTTGCCTAAGGCCACACTGCTCGTTAATGGAGAGGCTGGGAATAGGATTTCAGTCTCCTCACTGTAAATTATACATTTTCAGTGAATTAAATATTTTTAGGAATGTAAATAATGTTCTCAAATGGAGGAATACAGTTGTGATAAATTATACAGACTCCCTTTTCTAGGTCCCGGGGCTCAGAGATCAGTAGGCTGGGTAGAGGGACACAGAGGATCTGGGCTGGCTGGGAACAGGGGTAGCTTCTGTTGTTCACTAATGATCTCAGCTGAGGAGCAGACCAAGCATTCTCCTGGAATGAGCAAAAGCCAGGAATCAAATTGGTTTCTGGTTTAGCACTTTAATAACTGATTGATCCTAGTCAAAGTTACTGAATGTCTTTAAAACTTCCATCTCCTTGGGTTGCCTGGGTGGCTCACTCAGTTGTGTCTGACTTTGGCTCAGATCATGATTTTAAGGTTTGTAGGTTTAAGCCCCACATGGGGCTCTGCGATGACAGCTCAGAGTCTGGAGCCTACTTTGGATTTTGTGTCTCCCCCCACCTCTGTCCCCTTCCGCACTTGTGCTGTCCTGTGTAAATAAATTTAAAACTTCCATATCCTCATCAAAAAAAATGGATATAGAATATTCATCCCAGGTGACTCTTGTGAAGGGAAACTAAGAACGTATATGAAAGCAGCAGGCCGATGTCTGGCACATAGTTACACATTTAGAAATGTTTGCTATTGTCCTTCTCCATCCTCTCTGTCATCATCATCATGATCAGCATCAGCAACATTTTCACTTCTCCACTCCTAGCCTTGCCTGCTTTGACCAGTCAGCTGATTGCAGAATTCAGTTCATCCCTTTTCTCCTCTGGAAAGCTCTACCTTAACTTCATCTAGTTTCAGAGATTAAAATTGTTGCTTAACAAATCAGGAAACAGGCTAACATTAAATCATTTTTTCATGATCACATAACCAGTAAGGGGTAGAAGCAGAATTCAAACCTAAGTTTTCTTATCTTTTCAATTTGTTGGTCTCTGGTAAGAAATTGTAGAGTGGAGTGCTGACATCAAACAGCAAGGAGGGGGAAAGGCAGCTGCAAGCTGGCCCTGTCTAACGGGTATGTGTCTTGAGAAAGTGACATGAGGCAGACCACTCTCCTGCACCCTTCTACAAGCGTTACCCTCACTCAGTCAAGATTGTTTTCCTCTGCATGATCAAAGGATACGAGCTTAAAATCTGGAGAACAGAAGAGATGCTATTTGTATCTACAACAGAAAACCACCTAATAAGACCCAGAAATGAAAGTCAAGGTGAGACAGAAGCACTGGTGCCCCTGAAGTCAGTCTACACACTGAATCATGACCCAACCAAGCAAGAAAACATGGGCACTAAGGAGATCCTGGGCACTCCGCACGTTTCAGACCCTTCAGTTAAATGGAAACCAGCAGAGGGTCCCAATTTCTCTGTGGTTCATGCTTCCTTATCCCTTTTTGGGATATTCAACACTAATTTGGTCACCATTAGAACCCTTCCTGTGAAATGATCCTTTGTATCATCACAATTAGTTGATTTTGAGTGATTTCCAATCACACAATTGGGACTTCCAGTGCAGAGCAGAGAAATTCTGCTTATAAAAGCTAATTAGTAAGACACAAGCCAAACAGAGGCCAAACAGAGATCCTTCTCTATTCACACACCTCATAATACTCGCATTTCCTGGGACTTCTAAGGGGTTCTCTGGTTATGTCTACATATGACTAGACAGTAACTTCCAACAGTTGGGCAATTATAAGTACATGTTGTGGAGCCAAACAAACCTGAGTTTGAATTTTGTCCCTCCCCCTTCCACCTTAGGATGACATCACTTTCTTACATGTAAAGTGGCGGTGATAATACTAAGCTCATAATGTATGCAATATACTTAGCTCTGTCTTGGCACATAATCAATGCCCAATAAGTGACTGCCATCCTTTTCTGCTTACACCCTTGTTGAGAAGTGTTCCAGTTTTGGCAGGAGAACACACCTCCCCACAACTTCCGACCCCCTTCAGTCACCTCTCTCTTTGGGGTATATCTATCAGATAATCCTCAGTAGCTTTAGGATTAGGTGAACACGTAAGGTAACACCCTCTTCCTACTTGTTTCAGGGTCCATTCCCTGACTGTACCTTAATTATTAATTGTATCAGTTAACTCATGAGGACAGTTCATCAAATCTTGAAGTTATACCAAGCCAGGAGAAATGGCAAACACATTTAAAGAAAGTCTTTGAAAGAAAAAAACTCCATAAGTTTTCAAAATTAATAGAATCTAAAATAGTAGAACATGATCCAGACAAGTATAAGGTCCTTCACTTGAGTCCAAACAAATCCCAGATGCATGAAGACCAGCTGAGGAAAACAAACCAACCTTAGACTTTTTTTTAAAGTTTATTTATTTTGAGAGAGAGAAGCAGGGAGTGGCAGAGAGGGAGGGAGAGAGAGATTCCAAGCAGACTCCACACTGTCAGTGCAGAGCCAGATGTGGGGCTCAAACTCACAAACTGTTACATCATGACCTGTGTCGAAATCAAGAGTTGGACACTTAACTGACTGAGCCACCCAGGTGCCACTATAACCTTAGAGTTTTTATTTGAAATTAAACTTAATTTAGTTCATGCTGAAATATTTCTACCACAAGAATAGATGTAAATTTGCCTAACATAGAGACATGGCTTGAAGCCTAGAATGAGGGCCATGGTCCATTCAGTGTTGCTTCATTGACCAGACCAGCAGATCTGGTACAAGGTGACAGATTTTAGTATTTTATCCTTATTTCATGAATAAAAAGATGTAGTAAATTTTCTAACATTAGGGTTGTCCAGGTTTCAGCTAAATGAAGACTTGGTTGGGACATTCATTGCTATGGAAACTCAAGTATCAGATGGATGCTTGGATCAGATGCTATTTAAGGTCCCTTTCAACCAGAAAGCCTCCTTCTAGTAATCTACTTTCCCTTAAGACCAAGAATCTTCTTATCAAAACACACATTTGATCCCTTTATAATTTCTCCAGGAAGTAAGCAAATAGATAAGAGAGTCCAAGGTCACAGATGTAGGTTTCTTTGTTAGAGTAACAAGCTTCCCTGGGTCTGACTACTCTCATTACCCCCAAGTTCGGTTCTTTCTCAAAGAAAATTATGAGGTGCTTTTATAGACCCTGAAAACATCTTAGTCATTTCCTCCTCTGGATCTGTGTTCAGCTGCTCCTACCCTTCTGAACACCCCAAAACCCTCTCAGTATGAGTCCATCATCTCTTTAAAATTCTGGCTTCATGCTGGCCTCCTCTAAGGGAACTTCCTGGTTTCTATTCTTCTAAGCTTCACAAGGACTCTCTGTAGTACACCCACACTTGCTTACATATCGCCTATGAATCATTCTCCAGTTGTTTAATGTTTCTGTGACTCTCCAACTGAACTCTAAACTCCTAAAGGGCAGTGAACTTCTGTCAATGGAGATAAAAAGGAGAAGAGCTCTGGATTTTCCTAATGATCACAAAACATTGGGCACAAAGCAACCACTGGGGGCCTAAGACCCATCAAACAGCAGTGAAATTCCACTAGGATTAAGGTTAGATGGGGCAATCCAAGTTTCGGAAGATCAGAGACATTCACATTCTGTTTTGAGTAGTTCAACAGTCCTTCCAAATCACCAGGACTGCAGACATAAAAGTTTCATCTAGCCACTAGCTCTAGCTGAACATATCACAGGTTACTTAAAGTGCAATTTATTTTTAATAGAAAAATTGATTCTGGAATGAAACATGAAGTAGTCCTTTTTTTGTAGTAGTAGTAGTAGTAGTAGTAGTAGTAGACTACCCTTTTAAAGAATAGCATTCTTGCCCTAGAGAGGGGCATAAAAGTTTAAAAGGTTATTTTCCACATTACACATAACCCACATGCTCACCTTTCCTGTCTCTTTGCTGGATCTGTGCTCAGGGTGCCTGTGGTGCTAACTCCTGAAAATATCGGCTCCATTAATGCATGATTTACTTCTCTTTACTTGGCGAAGTACAGAACCTATCTTTCAAAGGAAATTTAGGCTTTTGTAATTCATTACCTACTCCATGAAACATGATGACATGGAACATTCCCTTCAAAACTAGAATGAGCAAAGTGCACTGCAGAAGAGAGGTCTCTCCTGACCTACCCAGAGGAGTTGGTTGCTCCCCAATGGGAGTTCCTCTAGCATTTTTAACTTCTTACTCTCCTTAAACTTATCATGGCTGATCAGATGTATTTGTTCCCATGACTGACTCACCTATCCCAACTGCCAATTCCAAGAGAACAAAACTTCTGTCCTATCCATCTATTTGTGACTTCATATTGTGGGTGCTGTGCTGTGCCATCCAGCTCCCTCTCACAACAAGGCTCCCATTTCTCTAGCTTTTGGGATTGCTGCCTGCTGTCAGCTCACAGCTGGACTTGCACACAGCTGAACAAAGCTGCCCTGCTCAAGCATTCACCCTTATCCAACAACTGGTCAATGTGAACACACAAAAGCCCAGCCTCACTGCCACAGTTTAGGATAACTCTGAAGGCTTTCTCTGCCCTCTGTCTGTATGCTACCAGCCAAGTCCTCATTTGCAACTGCATCACAGCTCAAATTCTCTCCAATTCTGCCTAGCCCTGCTTTCCTTATTCCCTTATAAATATTCCTAGAAGCCTTCCCCCCAAATTTCCTATACACAGGTCTCCATCTCAAAGTCTGTTTCCTAGAGAATCAAATTTAAAGACACCCAAACCCTAGCTGTGTTAAGGGCACCACAGATATGCCCTTAATAGTTGGTAAAGGAATGAGTGAATCAAGTACCCAGGAAATTAACAAGTAATAACATTACAATATACATTATGTAATATACATTACAAGATTTCACTCTCACTACTCTCTGCCCCATCCTGTGAAAGGTCTGATCCCTAGCAGTTAATGTAGACAATACTAACTGAGCTTCTATGTGCTAAGTGCCAGTGAGTAAGAGACCACTTACACTCCTTGATTATCCACACCCATGACTGGAAGGATACTGCCCCACATGCAGCACATCCAGGTTTTATGTTCCTTGCAGATGAAAATACTATAGTAGTGATTCCATTTATATCTGGGATATAGAATTGCATCCCTAAGTATTTCATATTTACTAAAAGCTTTTCCTAGTAAAAGCAGCATCACATGGATATTTTGAGAATAGAATGACTATGATTCCTTTAACTTCTAAATGGATAATTGGTCCTAGTTTTCTTTTTAGAAAATGATAAGAAGGAGAGAGGCCAACAGAATATCCCAAGAATGAAGACTATATTTGGCACATAGAAGGGCAGAGTAAGCTATTCAAGAACCTCCAGGAAAAACATGGTCTTATTAAAGGTGGGAGCTAGAAAACTCCAACACAGATATGCAGATAAAAAGAACATTGTTGAGTCAAAGCAGGCAATTCAATTTCCAAAACTCTAATGAAGGCATAATCTAGCATGAAAGAAAGTGGTGTTAACATAATGAAACATAAATATGGAAATAGAAGGGGGGAAATCTGTGTTGAGACTAGAAAAAGGGGAGCCACAAAAGAGGTATCAATGAAGGAAGGCCTAGTGAGAAGCCAGAATTCTCACACCCACCCACTTCTTAAGAAGACCATCCATCCCCTGCCACAGGTGTTAATAGAGGCCAAATAGGGAGCCTGTACTCCTACCCCTACCTGGTAATAATGACTGTCCATGGTTCCATGAACCTAAGTTTTGGCACATGATTTGTGTACATTAGACTTCAGATTTCTTTTACTATGCCAGAGTGGTGTCATAAGAAGGAGACTAAAACATTTTTAAGATCCACAATCTCATAACAATAATAAAAATGTCTAAGTTTCTATTAAAAAATCTCATACCAAGAACCACAAAGACATGAAATTGAATGAGAAAGACAATCATTGGATGCCAACACTGGGATGCAAGAGATGCTAGAATTGCCTGACAAAGATTTTAAAACACACGTAATAAAAACCTTCAGTGAACAATTATGAACACATTTGAAACAAATGAAAAATGTCTCAACCAAAAAAAATGGAATGTCTCAGTAATGAGATAGAATATACATTAAGAACTAGTACAGTAACTGAAATTTAAAACTCAGTAAATGGGCCTAACAGCAGGATGGAGAGGAGAGAAAAGAAACAGTGCACTGGAAGATAGAACAATAGAAATTAGCCAAACTCTATAACAGAGAGAAAATAGGTGAAAATAAATGAATGGAGTCTTAGGGACATGTGAAACAATAACAAAAGTTCTAACATTTGGGTCATCAGAATTACAAAAGCAGAAGAGAGAGCAGGGCTGTAAAATTTTTCAATAATGACTGAAAACTTCCCAAATTTGTCAAAAGACACACAACTATGGACTCAAGAAGCAAAATAATTACCAAACAAAATAAACCCAAAGAAATCTGTAAGACACATCATAATCAACTTTCTGAAAACTAAAGACAAAGCAAACTCTTGAAAGTGTTTAGCAGTATGTGAGGGAAGAGCAATGTGAATGATAGATTCTTATTTGAATGCATGGAGGCCAGAAAGAGGTGGTGTGACATATTTCAAGTGTTTAAAAAAAAGAAACCAGGTGATCAGGATGGCAGAGCAGCATGGAAACCCTCAGCTTGTCTCATCCCTGAAACACAGCTAGATCAGCACCAAACCATTTTGCACACACTAATTGAGGAGGATTAACACAATAATCTACATAAGTTGAGCCACAGAACCTGGAAGGTACATGGTGTGAAGAGGTGAACTGGGGGAGAGAAAAGCCACAGAGGGTAGTGAGCTGTTTTTATGGAGAAAGGAAAGAGAAAGAAGGAAAGTACAGTACATCAGGAGAGTACAGGAAATACAGTCCCTCAAAAGTAGCTGGAAAGAAAGAGTAAAAACACAGGGGACTGAACAAGAAATCTGTTCCCCAAAACCACTGACAGGAAGAAAGGAGAGGATTTAAATACCACCAGGATTCTATAAACACTGGGGCACAGAGTCTGAAGGTCTGGAGCTCAGTGCCTGTCAGTGTTCTGGTTAGCCAAGTAATTTAAGTGGAAATTATAAAGTACATGGAAAATAAAAATGAAAACATGACAGCCCCAAACTTCTGAGATGCAGCAAAGGCAGTCATAAGAAGGGAGTATATAGCAATCCAAGCCTTCCTAAAGAAGGAAGAAAGGTCTAAAATACAAAACCTAATCTTATACCTAAAAGAGATGGAACAACAGCAGCAAATAAAGCCCAAAGACAGCAGCAGGGAAATAATAAAGATTAGAGCAGACATCAATGATACAAAAATAAAACAGTAGAACACATCAATGAAATGAGAAACTGGTTTTTTAAAAGACTTAAGAAAATTGATAAACCCCTAACTATACTGCTCAAAAAGGAAAGGACCTAAATATATAAAACTGTGAATGAAAGAGGAGCGATCACAACCACACTGCAGAAATACCAACAATAATAGAATATAATGGGCAATTATATGCCAACAAATTGTACAATCTGGAAGAAATGGACAAATTCCTAGAAATCTATAAACTACCAAAACTGAAACAGGAATAAATAGAAAATTTGAACAGAGCCATAACCAGTAAAGAAATTAAATCAGTAATCAAAACCTCCTAACAAACTAGAGTTCAGGGCCAGATGGCTTTCCATGGGAATTCTACCAAACATTTAAATAAAAGTTAACACCTATTCCTTTAAAGCTGGTCCAAAAAGTAGAAATGGAAGGAAAACTTCCAAACTCATTCTACAAGGCCAACATTAACTTGGCTTAAACACTAGACAAATATCCCACTAAAAAGAACTACAAACCAAGTTCCCTCATGCACATGGATGCAAGAATCCTCAAGAAGATACTAGCAAACCATATCCAACAATACAATATAAGAATTATTTACCATGTCAAGTGGGATTTATCCCCGGGATGCAGGGCTGGTTCAATATCTCTAAATCAATCAATATGATACATCACATTAATAAAAGAAAGGGTAAGGATGACATGATCCTTTCAATAGATGCAGAGAAAGCATTTGAACAAAATACAACATCCTTTTGGATAAAAAACTCAGGAAAATAGGGATATCTTGCATATTTTCAAACCACAACACTATTAAACTCTAAATCAGTCATAACTCAAGATCATAAAAGCCATATACAAAAGACCCACTGCTTCATCCTCAATGGGGAAAACAGCTTTCCCCCTAAGGTCAGGAACCTGGGTCCACTCTCACCACTGCCGTTCAACATAGTGTTGGAAGTCCTAGTCTCAGGAATCAAACAAGACAAAGAAATAATAAGCATCCAAATCATTAAGGAGGAAGTCAAAAATTTACTCTTCAAAAATGACATGATACTCTATGTGGTCAACCCCAAAATTCCACCCAAAAACTGCTAGAACTGATCCATGAGTTCAGCAAAGTCACAGGACATAAAATCAATGTACAGCAATCAGTTGCATTTCTATACAACAAGAATGAAGCAGCAGAAAGAGAAATCAAGGAATCTATCCCATTTATAAATTTATAATTGCATATATACCTACGAATAAACCTAACCAAAGAGGTGGAAAGTCTATACACTGAAAAATATAGAAAGCTTGTGAAAGAAATTGAAGAAGACACAATGAAATGAAGAAACATTTCATGCTCATGGATTGAAAGAACAAATATTGTTAAAATGTCAATACTACCCAAAGCAATCTACATATTCAATGCAATCCCTGTCAGAATAACACTAGCATTCTTCACAGAGCTAGAAAAAACAATCCTAAAATTTGTATGGAACTAGAAAAGGTCCCAAATAGCCAAAGCAATCCTGAGAAAGAAAACCAAAGTTGGAGGCATCACAATTTCAGACTTCAAGCTGTCTTACAAAGCTGTAATCATCAAGACAATATGGTACTGGCACAAAAACAGACACTCAGATCACTGGTACAGAATAGAGAACCCACAAATGTACTCACAGCTAATCTTTGACAGAGCCGGAAAGGATATCCAATGGAAAAAAAGACAGTCTCTTCAACAAATGGTGTTGGGAAAACTGGACAGCAATATGAAGAATGAACTTGGATCATTTTGTTAAGCCACACACAAAACTAAACCCAAAATGGATGAAATACCTACACATAAGACAAGAAGTCATCAAAATCCTATAGGATAAAAGAAGCAACATCCTCTTTGACGATGGCTACAGAAACTTCTTACTTGACATGTCTCTAGCACCAAGGGAAACAAAAGCAAAAATGAACTATTAGGACTGCATCAAAATAAAAAGCTTCTGCACAGTGAAGGAAACAATCAGCAAACTAAAAGGCAACCGACAGAATGGGAGAAGATATTTGCAAATGGCATATCAAATAAAGGGCTAGTATCTAGAATCTATAAAAAAACTTATCAAATCAATACCCCCAAAAAACAATATTCCAATGAAGAAATGGGCAAAAAACATAAATAGACACTTCTGCAAAGAAGACATCCAGATGGTTAACAGATACATGAAAAAAGGCTCAATATTACTCATCATCAGGGAAATACAAATCAAAGCCACAATCAGATACCACCTCACACCTGTCAGAAAAGCTAAAATTCACAACTCAGGTAACAACATGTTGGCAAGGATACAGAGAAAGTAGAGCCCTTTTGCACTGCTAGTTGGGAATGCAAATTGGTACAGCGACTCTGGAAAAATTATGGAGTGGAGGTTCCTCAAAAAAAATAAAATAAAATAAAATAAAATAAAACTACCCTACAGACCAGCAATTGCACTACCAGGTATTTATCCAAAGGACACAGGAGTGCTATTTTGAAGGGACACATGCACCCCAATGTTTATAGCAGCACTATCGACAATGGCTAAGTATGGAAAGAGTGCATCTATCCATCGACAGATGAATGAATAAAGAAGATGTGGTGTGTACACACACACACTGGAATATTACTCAGTGATAAAAAAAAAAGAATGAAATCTTGCCATTTGCAACAATGTGGATGGAACTAGAAGGTATTATGCAAAGTGAAGTCAGTCAGAGAAAGACAAATATCATATGATTTCACTCATATGTGGAGTTTAAGATACTAAACAGATGAACATAAGGGAAGGGAAGCAAAAATAATATGAAAACACAGAGGAGACAAACCATAAGAGACCCTTAAATACAGAGAACAAAACAGGGTTGCTGGAGGGGTGTTGGGTGGGGGGATGGGTTAAATGGACAAGGAGAGTTAAGGAGAACACTGGGGTGTTACAAGCAAGTGATGAATCACTAAATTCTATTCCTGAAATCATTATTACATTATGTGTTAACTAATTTGGATTTAAATTTTAAAAATCAATAAGGAAGGAAGGAAGGAGGGAGGGAGGGAGGAAAAAAGGAAAAGAAAACCAGAATCATATACCCAGTAAAATATCCTTCAGGAATTAAAGGGCAATCAAGACATTCTCACATGAAGGAAAATTAAAAGACACTGTCTCCAGCAGATACATCTTAAAATAATGGCTAAAGAAAGTTCTCTAAATAGAAAGGAAATGATAAAAGAAGGAATTTTGAACATCAGGAAGAAAGGCCTCAAAAAGCAAAAATAGCAATAAATATAATAGCCTTTCCTTCTCCTCTTGAGTTTTCTAAATTAGGCTACTGACTGAAGCAGACTCCAATACTGTCTAATGAAGTTCTAAATGAACACAGAGGAAATATTTAAGACAATTATGTTATAAATGGGCACATAGTGTTACTTAAACTTGTTTGACATTTGATATGTGCACATGACATGATTTTCTTCATAGAAATATCAAGGAGTCTACAAAACAGCTGCAAGAACTAATCAGTTCATCAGTTTCAGGATACAAAATAAGGCTAAAATAATTCTATTTCTGTGTACTAGCAAAGAACACATGGACACAATCTATTTACAATTACTCAAAAAATTACACACTTAGGGGGACATCAAACATTTATAGGATTTGTATGCTGAAAACTACATAATTCTGGTGAAAAAAAATCAAAGATCTAAAAAGGATATACGGTTTTAATAAGTTCAAAGACTCAACATAGTGAAGATGTCAATTTTTCCCAAATGAAAGACAAGTTTAACGAAATCAAAATCCCAGCAAGACTTTTTATAGTCATAGATAAGATTATTCTAAAGTATATTTAGGAAGACTAAGACACTAGAATATCTAGAACAGTTTTGAAAAAGAACAAAGTGTGAGGAATTGGTCTACTGAATTATAAGACTATTGAATGCTGAAAATGAACTGAGAGTTGAAGGGGAAGGGGGAGGGGGGAAAAGAGGTGGTGTGATGGTGGAGGGCACTTAAGGGGAAGAGCACTGGGTGTTATATGGAAAACAATTTGACAATAAAATATTATGGAAAAAAATAAGTACTGCATGGTTTGCCCAACAAAAAAAAATTTTTAATGTTTTATTTATTTTTGAGAGAGAGAGAGAGAGACAGCGTGAGCAGGGGAGGGTCAGAGAGAGAGAGAGACACAGAGTCCGAAGACAGGCTCCAGGCTCTGAGCTAGCTGTCAGCACAGAGCCCAAAAACTTCAACCTGGATCTCACACCTTGTACAAAAATTAATTCAAAATGTATCACAGACTTCAATGTAAAAATTTAAACTATAATACTTCTAGGGAAAAAAAGTGAAATAAATATTTAGGATCTAGGGTTAAGCAAAGAATTCTTAGATTTCATGCCAAAATGATAAGTTTGGCTTCATCAAAATTAAAAATGTTTGCTCTGTGAAAGACCCTATAAAGAGAATGAAAAGACAACTATACACAAAGAGAAAATATTTGCAAACCACATATCCAACAAAAGACTAAAATCTAGCATATATGAGGTATAGATGGCCAATAGACACGAGAAGATGCTCAACATCACTAATCATCAGGGAAATGCAAATCAGAACCACAATGAGATATTTCATCTTACACGTCAGAATGGTTAGAATAATAAAAGAAGTAACAAGTTGGCAAGGATGTGGAGAAAAGGAAACCCTCATGCACTATTGGTGGGAATGTAAATAGATATGGCCGCTGTGGAAAACAGCAAAGGGCAACTGGAGAGATTTCTGTGGTGATGAAAATATTCTACATTTTTAGTATATTAATGTCAACATCCTGGCTGTGTGTTGTTCTATAGTTTTGCAAGATGTTATCACTGGGGGAAAACACTAGATTTCTCTGTACTATTTCTTAAACCAGATATGAACCTACAATTATCTCAGAATAAAACTTTCAGTTAATGAAGGGGGACAACATTGGATTGGCCATGATGTCTTGGATATGACACCAAAGACAAAGGCAACAATAGACAATTTAGGCTTAATGAAAAATTTAAAATCCAGTGCATTAAGAGACACTGTCAAAAGAATAAAAAGGCAAGTCAGGAAATAAGAGAAATATTACAAATCATATACCTCAAATATATAGAGAACTCCTAAAGCTTAAGAAAAAAATAGTAATCCAATTCAAAAATGGGCAAAAGGCTTGAACAGACATTTCTCCAGGGAAGATATACAAATGGCCAACAAGCACATGAAAGGTTGTTCAACATCACTAATCATTAGAGAAACACAAATCAAAACTCCAATGAGATATCACCTCATATCCATTAGGATGAGTACTATCAAAAACAAAAACAACAACAACAGAAAATAACAAGTGTTGGTAAAGATATGGAGTAATCAGAACCTTTGTGCATTGTTGTGGGAGATACATTATAGCTGCTATGAAAAACAGTATGGTATTTCTTCAAAAATTTTAAAGTAAAATTATGATCCAGCAATTCCACTTCTGGGTATGTACCCAAAAGAATTGAAAACAGTGTCTCAAAGAGATAGGTATACACCCATGTTCATTGCAGCATTATTCAGAACAGCCAAAGGTAGAAACAACCCAAGTGTCCATTAATAGATGAATGAATGAACAAAATGTGGTATACAATATGATGGAATATTATTTAGCTGTAATAAATAAAAAAGAAGGAAATTCTGACATATGTTGCAAAATATGGATAACCTGAGGACACTATGCTAAATGAAATAAGCCAGTCACAAAAAGACAAATATTATAAGATTCCTCTGATAGGCGCTATAGTCAAATTCATAGAGACAGAAAGTAGAATTGTGATTTCCAGGGATTGAGGGTGGAGAGGGGAATGATGTGTTATTGTTTAATAAGATAATTCCAGTTTTACAAAGAGTTCTGAAGATGGATGGTGGCAATGGTTGAACAACAAAATTAATGTATATAACATCACTGTATACTTAAAACGGTCAAGATGGTAAATTTTGTGTGTATTTTACTACAATAAAAAACTGATGGAGTGCCTGGATGGCTCAGTCGGCTTAGCGTCCGGCTTTGGCTCAGGTCATGATCTCATGGTTCGTGGGTTTGAGCCCCGCTTTGGGCTCTGTGCTGATGGCTAGCCTGGAGCCTGCTTCAGATTCTCTGTCTCCCTCTCTCTTTCTAACCTTTCCCTGCTCACACTGTGTCTGTCTCTCAAAAATAAATTTTTAAAAAACATATAAACAATTGAAAAATAAAAGGGGGAAGTCACAGACCTTATTAGTGTTTATTCATAACCATCCAGACATGGAGGAAAATATATACCTGAATGCACTTGGCTAAAACTGCGGTACATTATTAGGCTTTTCCAGAGCCATGGTATTCTGCCCCTCTACACCACCTCACTCCCTTTGCTCTCAATCTGTGCTCACCACAGAGTTCTCTCTTTAATCTCTATCTGTTCCTCCTTTATCTTTTTAAATAAAAATCGCATATACTTTAGGTATACAATGTGATTTGATATACATATACATAGTGACATGATTACTAAGGCCACACTAATCAACATAACTCCTCACATAGTTACCACTTTTATGTGTGTGATGAGAGCATCTGAAATCCATGCTCATAGCAAATATCCAGGATTCAGTATAGTATTATCAATGGTAGTCATTATGCTATTCATTAGATCTCTAGACTTATTCGTCCTACAAAATTGCAACTATGTACACTTTGACCGATATCTCATTTCTCCACTTCGCCACCCCTAATAATGACACTTCTATTCTCTTTTCTATGTATTTGACTTTTTTAGATTCCGCATATGAGACCAGTATTTTTCTGTGTCTGGCTTACATCATTTAGCAGAATATCCTCCAGCTTCATCCATGTTGTCACAAATTGCAGGATCTCCCTGTTACCTAAGTCTGAATAATATTCCACTATATATCTATAGATATATATCACAATTTCTTTGTCCATTCATCTATCAGTGGATACCTGGGTTGTTTCCATACCTTGGGTATTATAAATAATGCTGCAGTGAACATGAGGGTACAGATACCTCTTTGAGATCCTGATTCCATGTCCTTTGGTTGTACACCCAGAAGAGGGATTGCTGGATCACAGGGTAGTTCTTTTTTTTTTTTTTTTTTTTTTTTTTTTT